>NW_027150770.1:0-580689 GCF_020186115.1 Histomonas meleagridis
ATACTATTGTTTTCTTATAATTATACATGAATACTAATTGTATGATAAATCTACAATAAATAGGATATATAGGATTCTTTCCATCTAATGTAAATTTTATATTCAAAGTAGATCCGTCAGAAGGTGCATTATATATAACAGTTGGTTTTTCATAAAAATCATATTTGACACCAATAAATCTTCTTTTACTATCACTGAATGAAGCATGGAATTCTAAATATTCTCTATCCCAAACATTAGTAAAGGTTTTACCATTAGAGAAATTATTTAATATACTATAATTATCATCTGTAGTATCTTGATTTAAGAATATTAAGAAATTATTTATATTGTTGTCATATGCGCCATTAATAGGATCAACAAATTTGAATTCATAATCACAATTAATCATAAGTTCTCCTTTTTCATTATATAAGTATTCAAAACCGGGATCATTAGTAGTAAATGCATTATTAAGAGAATTGATTAAATAAGTAATTATTTCCAGCAAAGTATTATTACTAATAATTTGAATATTAACAATAGTTTCTATTTGTTCTTCAGACACTCGATAATTGAGTTGTCTTTTACTCAACGTATTATTAACAATAAAAATATTTATTTATTATATAATAAAATGACACTTCAACAATACGAAAGATTAGAAAATATAGTAAAATCATTATTAAATAAAAATAGTGTTGTATATTCTAATTATAGCAAAACAGCAGATACTATTAGCAATGGTATATGTTCATTAACAATAAATAGTATAGATAAATCATTTATATTTACTTATGGAACAAATCGTATAATAATTAATATTTTAGATAACAGCATTAAAAATCTTGTTTTAATAAATGATATATTAGTAAGTGATATTATTACAGGATCAAATATTATGAATAATGCTTATTTAAAACAAATGTTTAGTAATATTGATAAAGTATTAGATTTATATAAAGAATTCGTCAAAATTAATGAAGATAATAATAACGTCATTATAAGTAATTTATTGATAGAAACTATTAACGGCTATTCTACAGAAGATTTTGCTTTGAAGAACCATACTCATGATGATAGATATTCTCTATTAAATCATACTCATAATATTATTGATAACGATTTACTCGTTAACGGCTTTTTAGTAGCAAGTAGTTATAACGGATATTACATTGGTAACAGTATTGGCGATGGATCTAATGCAACAATAACGATACCTTGTATAGCTACTATTAAAAGTGATGGTGTTATGTAAGTAGGAGAATACATTGATTTTCATTATAGAGATGATTATAATAATAATAATACTTGGAAAATTAGAGCTATAACTGATACATTAAGTTTTCAAGCAAAAGGCGGTAAAACAATTATTCTTAATAATAACGGCAATATTTAATGTAATTCTATTAATAATACATCTGTTGACAGTTTTTCTTTAACAACACATAACCATGATGATAGATATTCATTAATAGATCATATACATAGTGATTATTTAACAAGTGTCAATTCAGATAATATTAATAATAAATTAACTGGTATTTATTATAACGAAGAATTATTAGAAACTAATGAGGAGGAAGAGGAGGATATTTATGAAAAATATACATTAATTAATCAAGATCTTATAGTTAACGGTAAAATCAACGAAATTGATACTAATAATATAGCTCTTATAGAAGATGGTATTTTAATAATTTCTGATGTAATATTATTTGAGAATGGTGTTAATATATCAACTTACGATAATACTACAGAAGATGGTATTACAGAAAACAATTTATTAATTAATTTTCCAAACGGTAATAGTATCATGTTAGAAGACAGTGGACATACTTATGGTATAGTTAATGTTGATGGAGTATTAACATCAGAATACTATTTAACAAAACAAATGATTATAGATGATGATGAGATACAAGAATTATTAACAGGAGCACCTGGAGAAGATGGTGAAGGATATAAAAAGAACTGGCTAGAATACTTATTAGATGCCTTTTCTTTTGCTATGTCATTAGCTGAATTTGCTGAACTGGCAAGTAAAGTATATAACAGTATTAAAAACAGCAGTTGGGCTATGTTGTTAATTAGCAGATTAGAGAATGTGGTTACAGGAGCCAGGGGTAATATACCTATACCTACATTAAGAAGCGTTGTATTTGATGAATATGATATATCAACTGATGAAAATTTAAATGATTTAGAAGGTCCAGATGATGAAGATATTGATAACAATTTTAATGAATATAACTATTTAATAACATTATTTCCTGAAATGGATGTAATATTTAAGAACTTAAAGTATTATTATAAATATGTCTCTAAAGGACAAAGAACTAATGAATTAGGTATGTTATTAGTAGACTGTCAAATATATAAACGTTTTATAAATCATACTCATGATCAATACTTAATAAGTTCTGATTTAAATAATTATACAGGAATTACTTATCATAAGGATTTAATTGATACTATTATTAATGAAGAAGAGGAGGAAGAGGATATTTATGAAATATATACTAATATAAATCAAGATTTAAAGGTAAATGGTGATATAGAATGTAATAATATTAATGGTGTTGATTTAGATGAATTATCTGTTATTATTAGTAATGATATATTTAACATAAATAACAAGCTAACAGGAATTAGTTATAATAAGGATTATATAGAAACTACTGAGGAAGAAGATATCTATGAAATATATACTGATATAAATCAAGATTTAAAAGTTAACGGCAACATAACTGTTGACAGTGCTATTTGCACCGGTAATATAGAAGTTAATTCTGTTAACAATATACCTGTTGATAATTTTTCATTAATAAATCATACTCATGATCAGTATTTAACTAATGATGATTTAACTGATATAAATAAGGCTTTAACAGGAATATCATAGAATGAATACGGCGTTTGGACAAAGGTTGAACAAGATTTATTAGTAGATAATGATATTTCCTGCAGGATATTAACGTCAAAACGTAATATCAATATTGATCGCAGCAAATATCCAGATGATACAAATATCTATCAAGGATTATTCATTTATAGATCTAATGCAGTAACAGGTAATTCTATCAGAATGGAAATAGATGTATTACCATATGGCGATGATTGTAGTGTAATAGAACATTACGTAGGTTCTGATGATAATATTGATACTTGTTTATAATTTAAAACTTGTGACGGTAATTACGTAAGTATATATAAAAACGGTAATATTAGTTGTAATTCTATTAACGGTATTAATACTAATAATATTTCATTAACAACACATAATCATGACGATAAATATTCATTAATAAATCATACTCACAACACAATTGATAATAATTTAACCGTAAACGAAAGCATTAGTTGTACTTATATTAATAATATTGATACTGATAACATTTCTTTAAAAAATCATACTCATACAGAATTTAATAATAATTTAACTGTCAATAATAATTTAACTGTTAACGGAAATATAAATTGTACTTATATTAATGATATTGACACTGATAACATATCTTTAATAAATCATACTCACAACACTATAAATAACGATTTAAAAATATATGGTAATTTAGAAGTAAATTATATTAATAATATACCTGTTGATAACTCCTCTTTAACAAGTCATAATCATGATGATAAATATTCATTATTAAATCATACTCATAATACTATAAATAACGACTTAACTGTTAACGGTAAAATTAATAATTATTATTTGAATAACGGTTCTAATGCAAATAATTTATTAAACACATTACCTTGTATAGCTACTATTAAATCAGACGGTGTTATGGAAGTAGGTTGTTATATAGATTTTCATGATAATTATGAATTTAACAATGATTACTCTTGGAGAATAGCATCTACTGATTCATTAGAGTTTAAAAGAAACGGTTCTGGATCAATTACTTTTAATAATAACGGCAATATTCAATGTAATATTGTTAACGGAATTAACTTAAATAATTTAGCATTAACAGACCATACTCATGAACCAAATGATATAGTTCCTTATCAAAATGCTGTATTAAGAACAGGTAGATTTTAATATTTTGTATATCATGATCAATCAACAGAAGCACCAGGAACATATACTTGGAGGATAGCTTCTTATCAAAATGAATTAGGGTTTTGGCATTATTCTAATGATACTTATAGAAAAGCAATTATTAGCAGTTCAGGAGGAGGTCAAATTAATAAAACAATAACTCATAACAGTCCTATTGATAATAATGAAAATATCGATAATTTTGATATTGGAAAACCAGTATTTATAACAGGTGATGTTTATAAATTAGTTAATGAAAATGATGTTAATAAGTATATTTCTACTACAGATTCTATTAATTGCATACCTTCTGTTAAAAGTACAGGTTCTTATAAAGTTTTTATAGGAATATGTGTTGATAAACATATTGCTAACAGTGTTTTTCAAATAGGTGATACTATGAAACAAGATATTAGTATTAATCAAAATACTATAGATTTTGCTACTCATGGTGATTATTATTTTAAAGTTAATGATAGCAGTAAATATAATATTGGTGATATAGTTTTATATGACGGTAGTATTTTAGATGATGATGCTGTATTAACAACGAAAATTAACAGTATGATTATTGGTAAGATTACAGCTGTAATAAATAATGATACAGTATCTGTATTTATAAGTTAATTTTATATATTTTTGTGATGTTTACATTAAAAAGTGTCATCGGTTATTATTCATATAACACGTCTGTTAACGGTTATTTTTCATATAACAAGTCTGTTAACGGTTATTTTTCATATAACATGACACTTTTGTATAAACTAATCAATATATTAATTATTTAAATATGAGTAATATTATGTACAAATACATCATATAAGTTGACCGTTAATAATGACACTTTTGTATAAACTAATCAATATATAAAAATATATCGAATCAGCAATAAAATATGAATATCTCAATAAATACGATGATTTAAGCTATTATTATAGTATGTCCTCAATGTCCTGGATGTCCTGGATAGTCCTGGGACGTACAACTTCGTCTAAAGCTTACCCGCAACACGCAACTGCGCAACAATTTAGCAACAATAATAATAGTATTGGTGTGTTTTTTGCTAACAATTTCTATAATAATACCCTTTTATAAAGGACATAGACGGACAATACGATGAAAATAAACGTTCATTAATTGTAATGGCGGGTTCAAAATATAGAGATTCATCACATAAATTATCTATTTCAACATATGAATTTATTAGAGGTAATTATGACAGTATTATTATCAGAAATGTTAATGATATATTAAAGGATTTAGATATAAAAATAACTATAGAACAACCACAGGAAGTTCAAAATATTATTAAGATGTATAATAACTCTGACAATATCACTGTCGGTTTTGCTAGAACATTAATGTACGGTTTAGAAGGTCTTGAAATACATAATGATGCTGGTTATATGCTATTATCAAAAGAAATAACACTATTTCCACTATTTCACGCTATTAACAGTTTGCCTAATGAAGTAATAAATGAAGCATATGACTTTATATATAATAATTGTAACTTAACGCCTAATGCTAAATCTAACTTTTATAATGCTAAAGAGAGATATATGCATTTACAAACTCATTACGGAGTTTTAATTAAAATAATTAAACTCTATAATGAAGATAATTATAATACATATATTAAAGGTAGTGCTGATGAAGGTATAATACATAACATAGACCTTAATGATAACTTTACTATGACAAATATACGTGAGAAAGCTGAAAACCACATATATAAATGTTATAAGGATATCGTTTAAGATCTAAGCAAAGTGATTAGATTTATAGAAAGTCATAACTTAATGTTTATTCAGAAGACATTTGATATTCATAATAATAAATATAAAATATTATTATTAACAGAATCTACTATGAATAAATCGCTCAAAATGATTAAACTTTGGAAAGATGGTAATAAGTATATAACAGCATATGATGCTATCATTAATTATCAATCTAAATTAACTATCAAAGGTGTTAAATTCTATAGTAAAAATAACAAAAATATATTCTCTTTGTTTCAATGTTATAAATACAGCACTGTTGATAATATAAACATAGATATAATATCTCAATACTTAAGTCTTATTCATGAAGTAATTGTCGATAACAATGATTATATATATAACTATATATTAAACTGGATATCTTACATAATCAAAAATCCTGGCAAAAAGACTGAAACAGCTATTGTATCAAAAGGTTTACAAGGAATATATAAGAACACCTTTACAGACGTTATCCGTGAGCTATTAAGCGGTTATAGTGAAAATAACATTAATCAAATAGGTGAGTTAACAGGTAACTTCAACAGTGTTATTGAAAGTAAGATGTTATTAGTTCTCAATGAATTAAAGAACGCTGGTGAAGACAGGTTGGCTAACTTTGACACGTTAAAATCAATTATTACTGACAAAACTATCAGAATTAATGAGAAAGATCAACCTAGAAGAACTTCTGAGAACGTTGCTAATTTAATATTTATTACTTATAATAGTTATTATGTTAAAATTGAGTCTGGTGATAGAAGATATGTTGTATTATTATGTAATGGCAAATATAAGGACAATCATGATTATTGGAATACTTTATATAACAGTTTTATCTCACAGTTTTATAGTCATTTATTAACATATTTTATACAAAGAGATATTAGTAATTTTAACCCAAGAATCATATCTATGACAGAAGCTAAACAAGACTTAATAGAAGCCTCTAAAAACCCTGTAGAACGATTTATATGTGATCATTATAATGCGTTATGTAAAGGTTGAGTATGTAGTGACGCTTTAAGTTATAAACCTTATGAGATTAAAACAAGGCCTTTTCAACTACAATTGAAAGATAAATGTATTAGAAAACGTGAGTCCACTGGTGATAGGCGTTGGTATTATGAATTAAAGGATGAGTACAAGACTATATATCACTAAACAGAGTCCGATAATGATGTTGAAGTCAGTAATTATGAATTAATATGTGATAATTAAAGCGCCATATAAACAATATATATAGTTATTTTTGTCCGACAAAATAGTCGACTATGTCCTTTATAAAGGGGTATTATTATAGAAATTGTTAGCAAAAAGCATATAACAACATCTACTGTTAGGATATATGTATTGTTGCGTAGTTGCGTGTTGCGGGTAAGTTTTAGGGGAATGTTACTGTCCATGGACTATCCAGGACATCGTGGACATTGAGGACATACAAGAGTTTTAATTAAATTCATCGTAATAGTAAACTTTGAACAAAAATATGATTAATTTACATCAATTTATTATCATATATACTCATTACTCAATCATTACTGACTCATAACTCACTTTGGCTCACTTATTTTTTAAAGAATTCTTTTTCAATATCACTTATTTTTTGATAAGTATTTCCACGTAAATAACTTGCTGGTATAATGTCTTTATAAGGTTTACTACCCGGAACTTGATATAATACAGTATATTTATCTTAGCTTTATCATATGATAATATCTTTTCTATAGAACCATTCCATCTATTAGGTATAGTATTTAACTTATATTTATGTTCAGCTTTATTTTTCACTATAATTAATTGATGTCTAGGCTTCGTTATTACGCAACCATCTTTAGCAATTAATGTATACATATGTCCTTTACGGTCATCTATTTTGTACATTTCTCTGCTAATTTGATAACGTTTTTTATGTATACCGTCATGCCGTGGTAATATATATCTAACATAAGAACCTACTGGTATAATTAAATCTTTAATTTTTTGTTGTTTATCGATCAATTTTAAACACCTAAATATACTTTTTTTCTAAGTCTTTATAATTAAACATTTCATTAGGAGAACAATTCATTGCAGAATGATAACTATTATTATAAGTATTTATAAATTTATTCATTTTTTTAGGTGTTATATAAGTATATTTTTCCGCATGAGATTGATGTTTTGATCTCTCGGTTGGAGTATTCATATCACGTAATGTTCTTATAAATCTATCAATAATACCTAAACTATGGTTTTTATCTGTAATAATATGCATACTGACATTATTATCTGTTAATAATTTAACGTTATTTTAATACAAGAATCCGGGTTTTTCATCAGATGTTAGTTTTACAGGATGATATTTATATGAAAATTTTTTTAATGTATAATTAATATCTTTAGCAAATTTACTATTTAGGAGGATATACTACGACATATCTATTATTAGTTCCGATAAATATATGCCAATATCTAGGATCATGTTTTCCGTTATCATATAAATCATGAAACCAAGTATTTGGTCTGTTACTAAATATTTTTATCATATACGGTTTAATATCTTTTCTTTTAATAAACTTACCTTTTAAACGTTTCTTTACAACGTCTTTAATCTGTTTACTTTTAACATTTAAAAGCTTATTTTTAACGTGTTTTTTTACATGCTTATATGTTTTAAAATGCGTCTTATCAATAGTATCATTTATAGATGTTTGCATATTTTTTATTACATATAATATAGTTATTTTTCGATAATAAAATGGGATTAGGCAATATATTTGGAGGAATCCGTAAACTAATACAAGGAGGTGGTAGACTGGTTAAAAATGTTATTGATAAAGGTAAACAAATTTGGGGTAAATTATCACCTATAATAAATAAAGGCGGTAAAATCATTAGTAAAATACCGGGAGCTATACAAACTATTAGAGGTAAAAAACAGCAAATGACAGATAAAATTGATCAAATAGTAGATATGGTTCCAGATGGTAAATTAAAGGATAAGATTAAAGGCGCTGTTGACAGAGGTAAACAAGTAACAGATAGAGTTATAAATAAAGCACAAGAAATTAGTGATAAAACACAACCTTACATTACTGCTGGTAAGAATATATATAATAAATCAAGTCAAGCTAAACCAGCAGTCGTTCAAAAACCTCCTGATCAAATAAATATGTCAGGAGTGAGATTGTTATAAAATAAATAATGTATGTTTTATTTTTATATAAATGACTGAGACAGAGACAGAACTTGAAATTAATAACGTTGTTAATGAAAATAATGCTTAAAATGAAGGATCATCAAATGATCCCGGGGTTAAAAACCTTAATGCTGTTATTAAAAATAACGATCAACACATAATCATTGAGTAGAAACCTATTAAAAAATTAACTAAAGAAGAAAAGGATATTATTATTAATAATGCAAAAAATGGTATTGATAATAAATATTATGATGTTATGCTTTTTAAGAACGGTAATGCGAAAATAATTAAAAAGAATAGCGGTGAAATGTCATATAATGTTGTTAATGATAATAACACGGAGTCTAGCCCTAACGGGGGTAATGATTCAAAAAACAGTAACAAACAAGTATATCTTTCAAATGATCAATTATTAATGCAAAATATTATTGATTTAAATTCTAAAATTGAACGTTTAAGAACAAAACGAAAGAAATTAAAACGTAAATATAAACATATGAAAAATGATATATATGAACAAATAGATGAAAATGATCTTGAAAATACCAATGGAATCAATAATGTTAAAGAACAGCCTTCAGATGAGGTTGATGAAGAAGATAATAATATAAATGAGACTAATGATAATAATATGTCTGATAACGTTAATAATAATAATTATATGTATAGATATAAACCAAGAGGCTGGAGGTCTTATATCACATCTCTACAATAAGGTTTTTAGGTTTTATTTATACATAAATAATGCCAAAGAAATATATTAAAAAAAATAAGAAAATTGCAAAAAAGAAAAGCATTAGACGTAAGATTATCAAACATAATAATAACACGCTTTTCAAAGAAAGCAGCAATTATAAATTGCCAAAGTCTATCTATAACGTGGGTAATAACAACACCAATAATAAAGCTCCATTATATAGCAGAGGTGCTAGATCTCAAATGTTAAATAATATGGGTCAGATGCCTATTATTTCACAAACTTCTCCTAATGTGAACTTAGATAATATTAATAGAATGATAGTAGATAATGATATTAGACAACAAGAACTAAATAATCAAAGGAAATCAAAAGAACAAGAATTAGCACGTAAGAAAGACATAGTCAAACAAGAAAGTAGATATGAAAAAACAAACAGCAGACGCAGAAGCTAAATTTAAAGATGCAGAAGAAAGAAGAAAATCAACTGAGAAAGAACTTAAGAAGCAAATAGAGTATAATAAGAAATATGAGCAAGAGAATAAACAATATCAAGAAACTTTTCAAGAATTACGTAAGACTCAATTGCAAGGGGACTTAGACATGATAAAAAATGATAATGCTACTATACAAGCACAATTAGCAGAAACTAAAATGTTAACTATAGAAAGACAACATGAGATAGAAGCTAATGAACAATATTGATTAAAGTCTAGTTTACAAAAAGAACTTGATAAAGTTAATTCAGAAAATGAAATCTTGCAAAAAGTATTAGAATCTGATGATTTTACTAAAGCTAATGAAAAAAGAGCAGAAATTCAAAGAGCGTTAGAAATTGCTGAATATGAGAATGAGTTATTAAAGAAACAAAATGAAGCTAATAAAAGATATGAGCAAGAAAGATTAGAAAGAATGACTATATTGCAATTTCAAGACTATTAACGATTAGATGATAAGTATATAACTGATATAACAGCAAGTTATCAAAAAGAATTGGCATATCTTTTGAAGATTAATTATTTTAATTATAATTTTCATTATTTTTTAACAACTAAATATGTTTGCACCTCAAAATCAGCAATATAATGTTATAGATGCTATGAGCGGTTATTTAGAAGATTGGTATAATGCTGTTGATGAAGCCATCAAATTATCAGAAATTATACCTGGTAATTATGAATATACAACAGCTACTTCTTATGGAAATGTTGATCAAATTAATGAAAATAATACAACTTATGTTGATATTGCTACTGATAGATTTAAGATTATTGGTTTAGATAATTCATATATTACTTTAGAACAAACTATTACTATAACAGTTCCTAATCAAACTGATTGTTTATTTAAAGAATATTATATTGGTTATAGATGTTCTTGTGATGCTATTGATCAATATAGGATTTATAGTAATACTGACAAAATACAAGATGTTCATAATGCTAGATATGAATGGTTTATGTTATATAACAGTTTATCTGATGAAGCTAAAGCAGGAAATGATTGTTTTGCTACAATTGATAAGATAAGAAATCATGATCCAATGGTACCAGGCGCTTATGTTGATCTTTCAGCAATATCAGCTGCTACTGATATTGAAGTAGTTATTCCTTTACGTATACCTTTATCTTATTTCTTATTATTATTTAATATGAGATATTATCCAAATTGGGCTGGTAAATTATCTATAGAAATAATGCCTTCTCATCAAAATTTAGTTATAGCCCCTATAGCTGATCTATCCAAAATTACCACTACTAAAACTATATTTACAGATGATTATTTAATAGATTTGGGATTTGAGAATATTAATGAAACTGTTAATAATAATGTTAAAGAAACAGCCGGTAGTCCTAAAGCATATGCTGCTATATCACAAACATTTAAATGTAATACACAAGTAACAGATAAAGTTAAAATTAAATTAGCAGAATATTTAATAAAAATGGAGGTATTTAATGCATTAGCTGCTAAATATATTCAAGTACCAATGTTATTCTCTATACACGTATGTTCAGTAAGAGATTTTACACAACCATTAGGTGCTAATACTACTACATATCCTACATCATATAATACAGCAGCTACTATAGAATTAAAACACTGTGATACATTATTTACTGTATTTAGAACTTCACAATATCCAAGAACATGTTTTATTAACCCACAAGTTAGTTATAATTTTAATATTGATGCTAAATATATATCCTAGATAAGCATATGAGACTGTAGATGATACAAGGAATATTAATATGATGTTAGATTCATTAAATTTAAATGGTAGTTTATTATCAAGTATTAATAAAAATATAAAAACATCAGTACAACCATATTATTATTCAAATACTAATGCTAATACTACTGGTACTAATACTCAATCAAAAATATGGCATGGTAAAGATAATAGTAATTTCTTTATAGGATTATTATTTGCAGAAGGTGAAGATTTCCAAGGCGGTATTTCAACTATTGGAACTGTTCAAGTCGAATTATTTAATAATAGAGAAAATAAAAATAATGGTATTAAAACTATTAATTTCATTAGTCCTGTAGGTATTTACTTTGAAGATTTTATATTAAAAGTAAGATCAACAAAACCAATTGGAACTCCACAGATTGAAATAACAAACGCCTTTGTCGAACAAGTTATTGCAAGTGCTGGAAGGTAAAAATAAAACAATTTAAATCTAACATCGACAATCTTCATCATCAACTATAGTAATATCATTAATATTAGTATTATACATTAAAATATAACGTCCTTTTAAAGGATTATTTAATGGTTCTTTTATTTTCATATTTATATTGTTATGTATATCATATAATGAATTTAAACCTAATTTTATGCATTTTTTGATATTATTCCTGTCTGCAACAATTATATATTTATAAATCACTAAATCTTCTATATAAAAGTTTATATATTCTATAAAAGGTAATTGTTTTATAGTAAACGCTTTTTTAAGTTTTAATTCTTTTATATAATCAAATATATTTATATTTTAGCATTATAAAATATATATTTATATTATATAATAAATTATTGTCAGTTCCTCATTTACGTGTATTATCTTGTTCAAAAGGATTTCTAGCTAGAGTTAATACTAATTTAAATTCTCCTCAACAGAATCAAAATGTTAGTGTAGTAGTTAATCCTTATGAACGTTCTATGAGTGTAGATCATATAGAGGTTAAATACCCTGATGTTAACAAAAATAATAATGCAAATATTCAAGATAGATCTGTCGAAACAGCTAACGAATTGAATAGTAATTTACAACAAATTATACATAATAAAGATTTATTAATACAAGCGTTAGTTTTATGCTTAGATATTATTGAAAATAATAATCCATTAATTGTTAATAAATATATAATTGCTGATGAAGATGAATTAATTAAATTAATACAACTATTAACAGATACTAATGAAGTAGAATTATTAAAAGCAGATACTGATGCATTCTGTTGTAAGAGTAATACCTATGATTATGTTAGTAAAAAATATGTTAAAAAAGATGGTGAAACTTATAATTTGAAATATAGTTATCCTGACGTGATAGAGTTTATTGACAAACGTAAAATATCACTCAAATTTGTTAAATCAACATCAGGAATAACATACAAATAAACAAGATATAAAAATTGATTTTTATTTTTATTAAAATGAATTTTGTAATGATATGGTTATGTATATTAGCAACAATATATGTCATGGATTATACATTGAAAGTATTGTGTTATATTACATACCTTGATGACAAGAAACCAGTATATATTAGATTAAGAGATTTTTATGAATATGATGATGATGACGTTAATGATGATGATGATTTACCGACTTGTGTAAAAGCATTATACATATAATATATATTATTTTTGTTCAAAGTTTACTATTACGATGATTTTGGTTAAAACTCTTGTATGTCCTCAATGTCCTGGATGTCCTGGATAGTCCTGGGACGTAGAACTCTCTTAAAATTTACCCGCAACACGCAACTGCGCAACAATTTTGCCAACAACAATAATAATATTGCGTTGTTTTTTGCTAACAATTTCTGTAATAGTACCCTCTTAATAAGGACATGGTCGGACAATAATATATTTATTATTTTAATCTGTCAGAATTTACATCTCTAACAGTTATATTTTCAACAGTTATATATTAACAGTTATCTGTCAGAATTTATATGTCAACAGTTATATTTTCAACAGTTATATTTTCAACAGTTATCTGTCAGAATTTATATGTCAACAGTTATATTTTCAACAGTTATATTTTCAACATTTATATATTAACAGTTATCTGTCAGAATTTATATGTCAACAGTTATATTTTCAACAGTTATATATTAACAGTTATCTGTCAGAATTTATATGTCAACAGTTATATTTTCAACAGTTATATTTTCAACAGTTATATATTAACAGTTATCTGTCAGAATTTATATGTCAACAGTTATATTTTCAACAGTTTATATTTCTATCGTTAATATATTTATTATTATGTCTGTCTACGTCCCTTATAAAGGGGTATAATTATAGAAATTTTTAAAAAAGCATATTACAACATCATTGTTGCGTAATTGCGTAAATTGTCGTGTTGCGGGTATTTTTTATATCAATGTCACCGTCTCAGGACTATCCAGGACATCGTGGACATCGTGGACATACTATAAAATCAACTATTTTCATCGTATTTTTTGAAAACATCTAAAAACACATATTTTATATAATCACATGTTAGGACATATAACTGTTTTGGATATTTTATATTAAAGAACTTTTTTTTCATTAATTAAACTGGCCCATGGCCACACACCGGAGCGAAGCGGAGTGCAGGATGAAACGAAGTGGAGTCCCTGCTGTGTGTGTGTGTAATTTCTCTGATTTTGTTTTGGTTGATAAAAGTTTTTTTGATTCTTCTTTGAGATAACAATACCAAATTCCTGATTGCATGAACCCAATTAAAGATAAAGCTTTTGGTAAGTCAAAAATTAGACCTTGATCATATAGTTGAAATGCAAAATTTAATGTAAATTTAAAAGTAACAGGAACAAAACAAAATTCGTCTTTGTTCCCTTTGAACATTACAAATCGTTGAGTTGGAGTAAAAGAAAATTCATTAAAATCGATCATGTGTATTTGCATTTCCAAAATTGGTTTTCTAACGAATTTATGCACTTTTTTGGAATTAAATAGTTTATTATACCGTTCAATTAAAAAAAAATAAAAATAAATAAATAAATAAATAAATAAATAAATAAATAAATAAATAAATAAATAAATAAATAAATAAATAAATAAATAAATAAATAAATAAATAAATAAATAAATAAATAAATAAATAAATAAATAAATAAATAAATAAATAAATAAATAAATAAATAAATAAATAAATAAATAAATAAATAAATAAATAAATAAATAAATAAATAAATAAATAAATAAATAAATAAATAAATAAATAAATAAATAAATAAATAAATAAATAAATAAATAAATAAATAAATAAATAAATAAATAAATAAATAAATAAATAAATAAATAAATAAATAAATAAATAAATAAATAAATAAATAAATAAATAAATAAATAAATAAATAAATAAATAAATAAATAAATAAATAAATAAATAAATAAATAAATAAATAAATAAATAAATAAATAAATAAATAAATAAATAAATAAATAAATAAATAAATAAATAAATAAATAAATAAATAAATAAAAAACTCGAAGATTTGAACGACGACTTTGGTGGTGATATAAATAAATTAATGAAATATTATTCTGATCGCTCTCCAGAGTCAATAAAATAGAAAATAATATGAATGAACGTTAAGTAAAATTCTTAACTTTACTTCCCATTTTTTCGTGAAAATAATGTATAGGAACCACTCTGGTTGTCCGTTGAGCGTTGAGAAATTGTCCACTTTTTTGGTAAAAATTTTGATCGTCTTTCTGGCGTTGAAGTTTTCCGTTGGACACTAGAAATTGTTCCACTTTTTAACGTTTCTTAGACATTTCCTGCCATAACATTAATTTTTATTCATCGGTCATTATTTAAAAATTGTCCACTTTAAACTGTCGGAGACTATAATATGTCATATTACTTCGATAAATGTCCTGTACGGAAATTTTCAAAAATCATTCGATTTCTGTATAAATCATTTAAAAAGTGCGAATTGAACAGATTTTCATACACGTCGTGAAATATTTGGATATTTCGTTCAAACAATTAAACATTCAGACCATTTTTAAGTACACCAGCTGTACGGAACTGCTCAAGAATCATTTAATTTCTGAGTAAACTATTCATTTTACCGCATACTTGAACTTCGGTTGTGATCGTTTGTTTTCGAAAAAACCAGGCTTGGCCACCGCTCGCAATTACTAAAAATAAATTGTTGTTGAGTGTTTTACGCAATTTGCCCCATATGGAATAAATGGATTGACGACTCCATCGACTTTCCATGTTGGAGATATTGTAAGATTCCATTTAACGCCATAGAAATACCTTTGATGAGGTGTTACGTCTCCCTATCATTGACGGTTTTTTGGGGCAGTCCACAATGAGTTGTGTTGTTGTAAACATGTATCCAATTTCTAAGTTCTTCAATATTTTTGCATTTTCTGCTGTACCCCAAAATCTTTCACATTTCCCATTTTGCTGTGGGTTTTTGACTTCTGATAAAACTTGTTTGATTTCATTTTCTTCGAGGAATTTCTTAAAATCTCCTTTGAATTCCTGACCATTATCGGTCCACACGAAAAATAAATGGTTGCCACAGAATTGAATTGTCAATTCGAGACACTTTTTTGTAGTTGCTGATAATTTGTTGGAGATTGCGTCACAATATACAACGTAACGAGAATAATCATCTATAAAAGATATTAAATATTCTCCGTTATAATTATAATAATCAGTATGCCAAATTAAATCTGGATTTGATGCTTCATATCGGCAACGATAGGGTTCTTCGGGCTTTAACGGTACCGTGTACGATAAGGCGTTGTTATCCTTCATTACGTCGTATATCATATGATGTGTTGTAATTTCTTGGCACATAGAAACACTTTCTGATTTGGAAATTAATTGGTAGAATGTTATGTTAACGCCAGTTTTGTATATTCTTTGTATTTCGATGATTTTATCTTTGAGCTTATGGCGTAAATCTACTTTTTGTCTTCCTCTGGTAATAAGTAGATCAAGACCGTTATCGTCGATCGCCCTTCTAACTATTCCTGGATGTACTTTTTTCGTTACCACTATTCGAGTAAAAGGTTTTCTTCTATTTATGATAACTCTGGCATTGTTGTTTTCCTTTGCTGAATTGCCTTGACAGTAGCTTCTAGCCAAAAAGGGCAAATTTCGATCTTTTTCCTTCCTTGCAAGCTCAAAAATTTAAGTTCAATAGTTTACTCAGAAATTGAATGATTTTTGAGAATTTCCGTACACAACATATAACTTTAATATCATTTTTCGAAAAAATTGATATTTTGATTATCATCAAAAACCTTCTGAGTTAATAACTTCATATTATTTTATATGCAAACTGGAAAAAAAATCCGGTCCTCATTAGTCAAAACGACCTGGAGCAGAGAATTCTTTCATATCTCGAGAAACTCGACAAGAAGAAATACGATCCTAAGTTTCAAGCCTTTACATAAGATTATTCAAATACAAATCATTCTTGTTTCATTATTTCTCATTTCCAAGCGATTCTTGTTGTAGAAGAAATGATGAACTCAATTAAATCACATAGTAATGAAAATTCAAACATACTAATTGTAGAAATCATTGATCAAATGGAAAGTACTAAATATTATAATTTTATTATACGACTGAAGAATTTTATTCATAAATGGGACGTCTGGATGAATTCTTTTCTTCCATTCGATGATGGCAATTTTCTTGTTCAACAAGATGTTCATATTCCATCAATATCTTATAAATTCATTAGCAGAGAAAACGAATAACAAGAATTTTCAATGTAATACAGCACTGACATGAGCATGTTAATATGATCGAACAGAAATAGTAAAATTGCTTGAACCATATACAAATAATTGTTAATAGATACATCTAATAAACTTACAGGTATATTATTTTCATTCATTTTTTTACAAACGAAATCATAGAAAAACGTGACATCCAGCTCAGAATTTGTGATATCTGATCAAAATACACTGAAAAATTCTATTGAATAATTTACAACACTAAAGTAAACGTGTCAAGTTGCCAAATGTTTTCCTTCTTTTCTTGTTTGTTTATTGCAAAATCTTTTACATTCAGCCTTGGTACAGGACAGAATGCAATAAAAATTTCAAATGTTGTTTTCCAAAATATACGGACTTCTCTCGGATCGACAGCATTTGAAATATCAAGTTCTACAATTTCACTTCAAATAAAATCAACCTCTTTTTACAACTGCACAGCAATATCAGAAGGCTATGGTGGAGGTTATTATTACGGACCTTCATATTCGTCAGATTGTATATGTGCTTCGTATTGTACTGGTGCTGCTGGCCATTTTATTAATATTATTATTATTGATGGGGGTACATCTCAAATGAACCAAACAACAATCTATGCATGTTCCACCAATTCCAGTGAAATTACTGAAACATCTGGCCCACTTATTTTGCGAGGTGGTTTTCATTCCATTAACTACGTTAACTCTTCATATAATTGCATACCAAGTGGTTACTTTAGTTGCCTTGGAGCATATTCTTATGATGGTTTAACACTTCAATATGGAAACTTTCTGAAAAACCATGCCGGCATTCACTTCTACTTCTATGCTTCCTCTGCAGTTGAAAGTTGCACAGCCAACATATCCAATATCAATTTTGTTGATAATACATTAGCTCTTATTCCTTCAAATGTACCATTTTACCTCTTCATTGCACCCTTAGCAATGCATAATGTAAGGCTACGTGGTAATGAAGACCCTAAAGATGAACTATTTTATATTTATAATGCTGCAAGACTATATTTAACTGATTGTGTATTTGATGATTATTTACCTGATACCCAAAAGATAACAAAAGTAAATACTGTGTACAATGCTACGGATGTACAATTACTTGATTTGGAATTTGAACAATGCAAATTCAATGAAATAAATAATTAAACATTTGTTATGTCTTTATATTTTTCGTATGTTTATAATTGGCTTCATTAGATGTATTACATAATGGGTATAAACATAATAATTATTTTTGCTTTCATAAACACCAAATTCAGAGATTTACACGTGCCGATAATATCACATAAAACATAAAAATAATTTTTATTCAAACAATTGATGTATTCAGATCGATTTGTATTTGGTTTTTGGTTTTTTGTATTTGTAAATGCCTTAAAGTTTCTGCAGGAGAACTTTGTTTGGTCTTTGACACAATTTGTACCATTAACAATTCGAAATTGTTAATATTATTTTGTTGGCACAATATCAAAATCATTTGTATCATTTCTTCGAAAGGTACAAAAGATTCTTTACATAATTCCTGTGCTATTAAATTTACTATTCCGTTTAAATTATCGATTTCATTGAATAAATTTATTTCAACTTTTTTAATTATTTCCAAAATTTCGAAACATAAATTTATCATATCCACAAAGAAGTCTCTATATGAAGGTTCACATGTTACTGATATTAAACTTATTAAAACTTTAGGAAAGTATTGTTTCATAATTGTTTCTTTTGTTTGACAATTTTGTAGTTGGAAAGTATTATTAAATAGAATTTGAATTGACATTAAAACATAAGGAACAATTTGTGTATTTGAAATATTTAACAAAGAAATAATTGTTTCGATATCATTAGGCTGAATATATTCGAAATGTTTTGAAATCAAAGCGTATAATACTTTTGGCAATAAAATCGTATGATTCATAAACAAAGTTTTATCGAAATTTATCATTTCTTCAGCAGGTAGAATTACAATGTTTTGTATATATTGTATAACTTCTTTTGGAATATTATTTTCACATAAAATTGCTTCAACCAAAAGAAGTGTTTCAGGGAATCGTAATTCAGGTTGCAAATTCGAATATAATGAAATTACCCATTGACAATTCACATAACGTGTTTCTTTTAAAAGTATTGTAACATTTTTCATAAAGCCGATCATTAATTGTATATCATCACGTGATTTACATAATGACCCATTATTTTTATATATTTCAACAATTAAATTTAAAAATTGTTGAGTAGTGTTTTGCAAAGTTGGTAAAATTTGATTTAATATTGTGATTATACATTGCGAATTAACTTTCGAAAATCCAATTAAAGAAGAAATTATTATTTGTAATTCATGCGTATATTCAAATGATATTTGCATATTTTGAAGTTTGTTCCATCTTTCAGCTATAATTTTTGTGGAATCAAATTGTGTAATTAAATCAATATGACAAATTGATTCCGAAAGTATTGTAAATATATCCAATGGAAAAATTGATGATGATAAAATGTCTTGAATTATTTGTGGTATAAAAATTTGTGCTAAAATTTGTGGCATTATTTTAGAAATTGTATTTATAAAATTTGTGGAAATTTTTTGTGTTGATTCAATTGTTAAACCTTTAAATGCAATTTGAGTTGCCATTAAAGCCATTTCATTTGAAATTTTATTAATTTTTATGTAATACATTGATAAATATATGAAACATATTGCAGCAATTTTTTCTTGTGTTGAAATATATACATTATAAACAAATTGTAATGACTTCGCAATGAATTCTTCGTTAACTTTATATAATGATATTGTTGCGGATACCCAAACTAAAGAAACAAATTTCATTTCGGTAAAATTATTTGATATTTCTTCAAACGCATTATTTATAAATTGGATTGCGCTTTCGCCAATTGTATTAATTAAGCATAAAAGTAATGTTTTCATTTGTCCATATAAAGCAGAAGTATGAAATATTAAATTATTGTTTTCATTATATACAAGAAAATCATTTGGAGTTGGGAAATTATTAATTGTATTTATCATAAGTGTTTGTATTGTATTCCCGTGAATATTCAGTCTTTTGTTGTCTCCGTTTTTATAATCGGAATATATTAATAACATAAAATATTCCCAATATTCAATAGAATCATAAAAATCAAGTGATAAGAAAAATTGATGGATTATTTGAACACCTTGAATGGTTTCCAGAGTTTCAAGGATTGGAAGGTGTTGTTGCATAAGAGATATTAATGAAAGTGAATCTGATTCATCAATTCCACTGGTAGTAATAATTAATACTAATCGATTAAAAAGTGAACGAATGAGATTTTCATGAATTTCTGTACTTAAAAGAAGCTGGCATAATGGTTGAACAAGTTGATTGTCATTGATTTCGAATATCGGAGAAGATGCAAGTTCATTAATCATCGATGGAGTCATATATGGGATCAATCGTGTAAGGAGAGTTGGCGAATCAAAATTTGGAAATACCATAATGATAGATTTGATGATTTCTGGAATAAATGATTGAATTGCTGACTTGATTAATTCATATCTTTGTGTTGTAATTGAGGGTAATGTTTGGAGGTTCGATAAAAAATCTGAAAAAAAGCGAAAATTTGGTTGTTCTTTGAGAATTAGTGATGTGATAAAATCAGGCCAATTTTCAGGAAATTCTTTAATTGCTATTGCTGACAAAACTTTCTCTATACTTCCATAAACAGGCATTGAAGGAGATAGAGAATTATATGTATTTATCACAAATAATCTAAAACTTAATCTATCTTGT
Source organism: Histomonas meleagridis (assembly GCF_020186115.1). Taxonomy (NCBI): domain Eukaryota; phylum Parabasalia; order Tritrichomonadida; family Dientamoebidae; genus Histomonas; species Histomonas meleagridis. The sequence goes on from NW_027150770.1 coordinate 21,436, forward strand.
GGAGACATTATATCCCATTTGTTTAGAACAATATCATTTAAAATACGGCTTCCAGCAAACAAAACAATATCAGTTTCTGCATATTGCATAATTGCTTGTGCAAGAGGAAGAGCATCTTCTCTATCAGATAAAAATTGTATCTGTTGAAATTCAGGATTATCTGTATTATTTTCAATTCTTGTTTTATTTGCAACTTGGTCGAGATAATGAACAAAATTAATTAATTCCATGAATTTTTAGTGCTCAATTTAGAAATGTTATGTGGAAAACGATATAAATAAACGTATGATTGCGGGTGCCCCTAATAAACGTATTTGTGCGGTTGTGGTCGACCTTTTAAATCCATGAAGTACATTGCAGCATATCTTCTTGCACAAGCAGGAGGTGATGCAACACCATCAAAAGAAAAGATTACAGCAATCCTCGAAAGTGTTGGCATCCAAGTTGATTCTAAAGCAATTGATGCTCTTCTCGAAAAATTAAATGGTAAAAACATTGAAGAACTTATCAAGGAAGGTTCATCTAAACTCGCCGTTGTTGGAGGTGGTGCTGCAGCTCCAGCCGCTGCTGCAACAACAGAAGTCAAGGAAGAAGAAAAGAAGGAAGAAGAAGAAGTTGTTGAATTGGCAGGTGGTTTTGACGATCTCTTCGATTAAATTAAAATAAATTATTTAAGATAATTTTTAGTTTTGTATTTAAATACAAAAGATTTGCAAATTTGTTCAAATTTTTGGATAAATAAGAGACCGTTTATTTAAACAAAAATTTTTTTTTTTTTTAAAGTTAAATGGGTGCGTCAGAACCAATGATGAAATATTCATATGAAAGTTCAAGTGAGGAAATAATTACCATCAACATTGGTATAATTGGTTTTGGACCCACAGGAAAAACAACACTTGTGAAACATTTATGTGGTAAAGAATATTCTTGTGAGTATTTTCCAAATGCAGTAACAGATATGTTTGAGGTTGATGAAAAATATTTTAAATTAAGGTTTTTGGATAAATCTGGTGATGAAAAATATTTTTCAGTTTTACCTATATACTTCCGTAATATATATCTATATAGATATGTTTATTATTGTTGTTAGTCCTGACCAACCAAATTCGTTAGAAACTTTTAAATTTTTATCAGAGAACATGTCTTCAAATTAAGAACCTCTCGTAATTGCTGTGTACAACAAGGTCGACATTGTTGACGAAAGAACCTTTCGTCCAGATGATGTACGAATTGAATTTAAAAAATATTTCGATCATCAGTCAGAAAGAGATGATATAGATTTTCACCTAATTGAACTTTCAGTACTAAACAATATTAACAAACACTTCGGCCTTTTGTTGATTTAGTTCATAAGTTTTATGAAGAGATAGAAATGGAAAAAAGCCGTCGGTACAAATATTAACTCATTTATTTGTAAAAAATTAAATTTAAAAATAACAAATTGTTTAAAACAAACATTATTTTAATTTCTTATTGGAGTTTCGAGCAAACAATACAATTCCTGTACCTCTGTAATTTTTTGATTTTTAGCAATTTCCAAACAGAACGAAGTTACTTCGACCAAAACATCAGTCGAAAAAACAAATTCATTTTGCAACAAATAAATTAAAAATCTGCATAAAAAACGTGACTTTGTTGCTTTCGTTTGGAAATCACTTATATTTAATATCTTGTTGATGGATTGTACTATAAAATTATTCATTAATTCTTTTGAGATTAACTTTGAAAAAAATAAATTTTTGATGACTTCAACCGAAGAAACCGTTAATTCAAGTTGACTTAAAAATGAAGAAAAACTTGAATCGATAGCAAGCGAATGAGCAAAGTATTCTGTGGCAACTTTGCTATTATATTCAACAAGAGAGTTTAGTTGTTTATTTGAAAATTTGGTCTTTTCGATAAGTGATGGATATTTTTTTAGTGAATCAATAACAATTTCAACTTCATCATCATTCAGAAATTCTTCAGTACCTTTTTGAAGAAGGCCAAGAGCAATTGCACGAGTATTAGTTTCGTTGTCATAAATGAATGGTATTGTGTTAAATGAGCTAACATATGTATATTGGAGCTCATCACTTGTTATTGGTAATAAATCTGGGATGTCACGAATCATTGGTGGTTGGAATGGGCTTAATGTATATCCATTTGATAATATTTCGATAATGATATCTTTATCGTTGGAAATTAAATCATTTTGAACTGATTCTTGTATAAGTATTCTAGAATCAACTGGCTCTGGGGCATTAATTTTTGGAAGTTGAGTAGTTGAACTAAACGAAGTTTGAAGAATTTGTTTGAAATTGAGTTGTCTTAAAAAATCGATAGATTCACCGCATAACATCACTGGCAATAACTCGCATAGGACAGGGGAAAAAGTGTTTGGTTTTGATGAAAACACTTCATTTACATAATTCAAAGCATCAAAAAAAGGGTTTTCAGAAATTGGCGAATCACTGAATTCAAAGTATATGATAAGAGCCACAGCAACTTGATGTTGATGATTCCAAATTCCATTTATCAAAAGTGTTGACATTTGTGATAATGCGTTAATCCTTTCACCAAAATTAAAATCAGAATGGAACTGTTCGAGCACTGACGCCACGGAGTCCTCCACATTCGATATCAGCGCCACAAGTTTTGTTGCTGCGTTGCGATCCATGTAAACCCTATTTCAACGATATGTGATGTGACAATACCGCCCTAAAAACGATCGTTGCGAACACAATTCCGTCAGTTTTGAGAGCGTGATGATAGAAAACAATCAAACATGAAAGCAAATTTATTATTCTAGAAACCATAGAGTGTTCTTCCTTGGCGCTTAAGAGCATAGACGACGTCCATTGCTGTGACTGTCTTCCTTCTTGCATGCTCTGTATATGTGACTGAATCCCTGATAACATTTTCAAGGAAATGACGAAGAACTCCACGGATTTCTTCATAAATATCGCCACTGATACGTTTGACGCCGCCTCGACGCGCTAATCTTCTGATTGCCGGCTTTGTGATGCCTTGGATGTTCTCGCGCATCACCTTCCTGTGGCGCTTGGCACCTCCCTTACCGAGACCTTTACCACCTTTACCACGACCAGACATCGAAAAAATGAAGTTACGATTTTTGTTAACAAATCTCGCGCTCTTTTTAATGCCATTTCATGCCCAATGATTTTGAATGCTCTTTTCCCGCTGTCACGAAATGAAACGATAGGAAACAAATAAAGTTTTTACTTAATAATTAAGTTACAAAATTTGTATTAAAAAAAAAAAAAAAATTAAAATAAAATTTCTGCAAATTAATTCTTTGCGTTTCCATTTGATAAATCAACAAATGATTCTGATGATACAATTGAAATTGATTTGTTTTCTTCATCAATCTTCAACATATGAATTGTGCCATTTTTAAGTGCTGTGCAAATGGTATCAGAACTCATAAAACAAAATGGCGAATTCCCTAATTCAGGAAATGAAAATTTCATAATTGCGCGTGGTGTATTTGAAGGTCCGCTCATATTTAAAAGAGAAAACAAATGAATTGTCCCCTTTGATGAAGCAACAGCCAAATACGTCGAATTCGGTGAAAAGTCAATACATGTAATTTCTGCCGAAAGTGTTCCTCTTCTAAATTTCCCAATTAATTCACCGGATTTGGTGTCGAAAACCTGAATTAAAGTCCCATTATTTGAAGCTGTTGCAATGTTTTTTCGACTTGAATTTACTTTTATAATTGACAATGGATGTGAATGCGCAGGTACAGTAATGTCTTGTCGATCGTTTTTATTTATCTGTACAATTCTTAAAAATCCGGGCTCACGACCAACAAAACCCATAGTAAACCCATTGGTATCTTCGACGAAGTCACATGGAGCTAATTCATTTTGTGACGTATGGAATTGATGTTGTAATACTGGTGGTGCAAATGAATAAATTCGTACTTCTGATTTTGTTGAATAGCCAAACATGTTCGACGTCATAAACACATTTTTGATTTGTTCTTGTGAACAGACTAAAAATATTTGTCTTCCTAAATTTGCATCAAAAACTCCAAATGTACAATCATTAAATGAATCTGATTTAGTGCTTAATGATACTCCGGTACAGACAACAACGTTTGAGTCTGAGATTGTTACAGCATTTCCAAAATGTGTGTTTTCAAAATTACATTGAAATCGTATTTTTAATGGATTTGTTGAATATGCAATAAATCCATTTTGGGTCGAAACACATATTGATTTCGCGTTGTCTGTTAATCTGATTTTATTGATTTGGTTTGAAGATTGCATTTTAATTTTTTTTTTCTTGGCGTAAACAAAGTATTCAATTTTTTATGTGAACATATTCAAATCTGAAAATTTCAATGATAAGCAAACAATTGTTCATCAAAAAGAGCAGATGAAAGCGATTGAATTTGAGGATTTGGTTTTGATGTTTGTTTCTTTTTAGGTTTTTCCGTAATATGATATTCTTTTTTCGAAGACAATTTTAAACCTTTTTGAATTGATTGACATTTTTCTTCTTGTGCATTTAAAACTTTTGCTTCTTCTTCAAGTTGTCTTTCGAGAATTTCTTTTTGTTTTTTAAGTTCCGCTAATATTTCTTTCTTTGACTTTAGTTGATCCATTTGTTTTGAAGTTTCCATTTCGATTTGATTTTGTATTGTTTGCGTTGTTAATTTTTCTTCATGTAATTGTTGTTTTAATATTTGAAGTTGTTTATTAAGTTCATTTAAATTGTTTTCTTTTTCTGTTATTTGAGTTTGAAGTTCTTTATTTTCATTTGAAATTTTTTCATTTTCTTCTTTAAGATTATTTAATTGTTGTTGTAATGAAATTTCTTTTTGTTTTTCAGCTTCTAAATTGTTTTGACCAAATTGTAATTCATCTTTTAAATTTTGTTCTTTTTCTTTTTCTTCTTTAAGTTTCTCTTTTAATTGGTTTAATTCTTCTTGTAAAAGATTAAGTTCATTTGTATCTCTTCTTTGGATTTCTTGTGCTTGTTTTTGATCATTTAATGATTTTTCTATTTCTTTATCAATTTCATTCATTTCATTTGTTAAATTATTTATTTGTTCTTTCATTAATTCAACTTCATTTTGTTTCTTTTCTAATTTGTTTTGATTTTGTTGAATATCATTTTCAAGAATTTCATTCATTGCATTAATAGATCGAATTTTTTTCTCATATTCTTCCATTTCATATTTTAAGTCATTAAACATTTTTTCCTTATTTTCTAATTCATTTGTTAAGTTTTGAAATGAATTTGCTAAATTGTTATTATCATTTTCAAGTTTTTCTTTTGTTTGTTTAAGTGATTCATATTCATTACTTAATTCTTCCTTTTGATTTTTAAGAGATTCTAATTTTGTTGTAAGTTTTGATTTCTTATTTTCAACTTGACAAAAATTTGTTTGTAATTTTTCTAATTCAGTTTCATATTCTTTAATTTTTTGTTTAACATCATTAAACTTAGTAGAAGCAATTGAAAATTGTGCTGTGCCACTTTCATATTGTCCTTGTAATTCAGCTATTTTTGAAGAGATCATTAATTTAAATTCTTTATATTGATTGTTTTTTTCACTCAGTTTTCTTATCATGTCAACTTGTGCTTCTTCTGTTTCCTTTTCTAATTCTCTTTTCTTTTTAGCTTCTTCAAGTTTTTGATCCATTAATGTTAGTTCTTTTTTTAATTCTTCGATACCATTATTCAAACATTTAATCGCTGGTGACTCATTACTTGTTGTTTGACTTTGATCGTGTAATGTTTTTTCTTCTTGCGTATTTGGCAATGTTGCAAGGAAGTTTAAAGCAGTTCGCTTCATAAAAAATAATCAGCACATCAAAAAACAGCATCAAAAATATTATTTGACCAAATAAACATTGAAAAATTTTCAAGCAAAAAGTTATTTTTATTCTAAAAAAATTTACTTTATCAACTCTAAGAGTGGCTTTCCATTCTTTCAACCATATTTACTGATGTTAAAAGCTTCAACTTAAAACATTTTTGCTAATGAATTCATCACTAAGTTGCTGAATGATAAATTTTCTTTTTTTTCAAATCTATCAAAGTATATTAAAATCATCTTTGTTGTTACTTTTGAGTTACGCCCAAAGACTTAGAGACATCATATCAAATAAAAATATCACAATTTTTCATTTATAAATGTATGCATTGACTACATTTCATATTTTAAGACGGCAACTGCGTTGAGCACAAATAATTCCACAATTAGCAAATACCGAATCCCTCTTCTTGGCAATTAGTATTTCTCATCTTTGTAGTCAATAAACTATTGAAAAATTTGGCGCTACATTTGATAAACGGTCATACGAATGGAGGGAAAACAAAAATGCCAGTGAAATCGAAGTCACTTAAGGCCCAACCCAAAAAAATAGACAAAGTCCAAACCAAAATTCCTGTCCTACCCTTAGTTCATAAGCTTCCAGACGAAGTTCAACAATTAATCACATGGAAGCCAGGCACACCAACACCTTATAACTTTATAGTTTCTATGTTCTTAAAGGTCGAAGCCGAAACAAAGCGAAATGTCATTATCAACATTGTCAGGGATTACATTCTTGCCATCTCATGTACAACGCCACAGGATGTTATTCCTTTTTCTTTTATGTGCATCGGTGAACTTCGGCCCACGATGGAAGGTGTCAAACTTGATATTGGGGAATCTCTCATTATTGAAGCCCTTGCCTCATCAACAGGGCGAACCACAGATCAAATCAAGATAGACTACACTAGTGGAGGAGACTTAAGCAAGATTGCCAAAAGCTCCAAAGCCAAGCAAGGACGAATTGATCTTATGTTTGGAAAAACCGAGGAGCGTCTTACCATTCAAGGAGTATACAAGTCATTTCTCGAGATAGCGCAAACACAAGGAAGCAATTCGCGAAGGAACAAAATCGGGAAAGTTGCCAAACTCATTACATCCACCAAAGATGATGAAGTTAAGTTTATAATTCGCTCGTTAGGCGGCTCTTTGAGCATTGGATTTGCAGCGTCAACACTTCTCATTGCCATTGGACGCGCATTTTTGCTTCGTGATTATTATTTAGGGAAAATGGATAAGTTCCCAACAGAAGATGACCTACTCACAGCCGGAAAAGAGTTCAAGAAAGTGTTCCATAGTTCGCCTTTACTTGACAAACTATTAGAGTTTCTTTTAGAAAACGATTTTGCGCAACTTGAAGAAAAGTGTGGCTGCCAAGTTGGCATTCCAATTATGCCAATGCTTGCTAAGCCTGCGAAATCTACGCAAGAGATCAGAAGGCGCCTTGGCACTGATCTGATCACTTGCGAATATAAATATGATGGCGAAAGAGCGCAAATACACAAGACAAAGGATGGGAAAATTCGGATTTTCTCACGTAACACTAATGACATCACTGAACAATTTGGAGATTTGATACCAATTTTCCAGAACAATGTCAACGCTGAAGACTTTGTCCTCGACAGTGAAATCGTTGCGTATGATACCGAGAAAGATATCATTTTACCATTCCAAACATTAATGCATCGCGCGCGTAAAGGCGATTCTACTAATGAGCCATCACCCATCCACGTATGCTGTTTCACATTCGATTGTATGTACTGTAACGGAAAGAGTTTAATCTCCAAAACATTTGATGAAAGGCGGCAAACCCTTCATGAAATCGTTCAGCCAGTACAACATCTGTTACAATTTGCGAATTATCTAAACACCGATTTAGATAACATGGCCGACTTCTTCAACGAAGCCGTCAAGAATCGTACCGAAGGGCTAATGATCAAAACGCGCACCGGCCCATATGAACCTGGCAAAAGGTCGCAGCTGTGGGCGAAGCTTAAGAAGGACTACGTCCAAGGAATCGGCACTTCCGAAGAAACGTCCAAAATCTCCGACTGCGTCGACGTCGTCGTCATCGGCGGTACGTACGGCAAAGGAAAGCGCGCGGGACTCATCGGGTGTTACTTGGTGGCAATATGGAACGAGGAGATCGGGAAGTTCCAGGCAATATGCGAAGTCGGAACGGGATTCTCCGACGATGACCTGAAGGACTTCACCGAGAAGTTCAAGGAGATGGTCGTGACGAAGCCGCCGCCAGAAGTACAATACGGAAAGAACACCCCCGACGTATACTACAAGCCGGAGGTCGTATGGGAAATAGGCGCGGCAGACTTGACAATATCGCCGAAGGCAATGGCGTGCTACGGAGATGTGCACGGGCAGGAAAACGCAGGAATATCACTGAGGTTCGGAAGGTTCCTGAGGTTTAGGGACGACAAGACGCCAAGACAAGCAACGAACTCCCACCAAATATTGGATATGTACTTCGAACAGTCGAATAGAAATGAGTAAACATGCTGCAAAGTAATAACAAGAGATGAACAAATGTGTTTCCTGTTTTACATTTTATTTAATGTGGTTCAACAATTCTATTAAATTATGTTCGTTTGTTATTTAATTTTTTATAGCCTTGCTTAAATCATTGTGTGTCGGATTTCAGATGAATGGTTCCTCATGATTTAGGTTTATTACCACCTTGTGTAAAATCATTTTCAATTTTATAGAACATTAAATTTATATCAATGCCATTTTGTACTAAAATAAGGTATCTGTCTAACTATTTGAATACGAGCATTTTGTTCATTTATAGGAGGAATAGAATTTTTTTGTTCGAGTTAAAATCAAGAATATATCTTCCAATTGCAACCATTAAATTGATGAAATAATATGAAATATATATATTAATGACATTCAGTATTCATTTTATTGACTTTATTTCCAACACATTTCATGATGAAAATATTTTTCATTTAAATATAAAATATATAAATTCATTTTTAATATTATTTTTCAATTTATTAAATATTTTTTGAAAAGTTATTTAATTTATGATAAAAATGAACAAAATTTCAAAATTTTTTTGATTTTAATGATTATTTTTTTTGTTAATACAAAACAATCATATAACGAAGAGACAAAAACACTCACAATATCTGATTTCAATGATTATTCAAAAGATTATATGAATGATACAGAACATGTTATAATTATTGATGTTGGCGAGATTGAAAGTGATGCATTCAGAGAATGGCCTTTATTAACAACAGTAATAATTGGAGAAACAGTTGGAAATATAAATAGTAGAGCATTTGCATCATGTACAAAATTAAAATATGTCCAATTTCCAGATAAATTAATAGATTCAATTGGAGGTGGTGCATTTGCAGAATTTATTTCATTAAATAATATTACAATTCGTTGTAATAGCATTGGTGATAATGTATTTTATAAATGTACAGGACTTGAAACGATAACATTAGATGAAGGCGTACGAAATATTGGCTCAGATGCATTCAGAGGATGTACAAACCTTGTGAATATTTATATACCAAGTTCTGTTACTTCGATTGGGAATGCATTTTTAGAATGTACAAATCTTCAATTTATTAATGTTTCAGAAGAAAATATTGGATATTCTAATTATGAAAATGATGGGGTTTTATATAATAAAGAAATTACACAAATTATTAGTTATCTTAATATGAAAAGTAAAACATTTACAATTCCTAAATCAGTCATTTCTATTATGAATTATTCTTTTGCAAGTTGTAATAATTTAGAAAGAATTTTTATTGATGAAAATGTTCAATATATTAATTCATGTGCATTTTTTAATTGTACATCACTTCAATGTATTCATTTTAAAGGAGAAATTTCACCAGAAATTTCAAATGATGCATTTGTTAATATCAATGCGACATTAGTTATGACAATAGAAACATATCAAAATGAAACATTTGGAAATATGGAAATTACTAAGGGAACAACACTTGACGAATGTCTCCCGCCAACACGCACATTCACACTGACACAAAGTGATACATTCACTGAATCACTTCCATCTGATTGATATATTGAAGTGACTGTATCAGGAATTGTAATGATGAACAATTTGTAAACAAATTATCCGTAACGAAATATACCCTGGTATTCCTCCAATTGGTGGTATAGGTGACCGTTAAGGAGATGTCATTTCAAATGGAAAGGAAGAAAACTTCAAAAGATAAATATAAACTGGTTTTCATGATTTTGTGTAAAGTCGGGTCCATGTGCTTAATGATAAGAAGCTATTATGATATTTATATGATGAATTTATTTATCAATTTTTTAAATATTTTAAAGATTTAGGTGTTTACTGATCTGGAAAGCATAATGACCAAGAATCCTGGATAACATGGCTCTGGAGATGTTCCCAAGCCCAGATCAAATGTTGTGCTGCAATTGATTTTGTAAGTTTTACATTTCGATCCTCGTTGTAACGTTTTCGAAATAGATACTTTGCCGTGGCCTTTAAGCAGCCAAAGGCCCTTTTATCCAAGGGCTGGAACATATCAGTCATCCCAGGAGGGATATAATATAATTTGATCTTGCGCTCATTTGCTAAATTTCGAACTGTTTCACAAATATGAGCTTAGTATGAATCCAAAATCAAATGAATTTCATCATCATCGTTGAAATGCTGACGAAGGAAGATGAGATATCCAGAGAATGTTTCAGCGGTTGTCCTACCGTTTTCCGAATGAGCTGACATGTGAGGTGAGACATCCCCAATTTGGGATGCTTCACAAGCCTGCGTTTTGCCTTTGGCTATATAATAAAGAGGAATTTTGGTACCATCGGCTATAATGCTCGCTATGACAGTCAAGGATTCCTTTTCATATGACATAACATTGATATTGATCGAATCTGATCCAGTTCCTGCCCATGTAAGAATCCCATTTGGGAATGCTCTCCAACTTGTTTCGTCACAGTTAATGATCCTTCCGTGGTCAACAGTTGACAGAAGTTGCCTGATTCTTTCGACAAATGTATTTATACTATCTTGTGAGACTATTGGCCTTCGCTTCGCATGGAGGGACCTTGATGAGATGTGATTTCGTTTCTTAAAGTCAGTGATAAAATGTTGAGATGTAATGAATTGTTTTTTTTCATCGATGTTAATTTCGTCTTGATACTTGGTCAAATAAGCATTCATTACAATTTCGATAAAATCATCGTTGGTAAAGACATACCCTGGTTTCAGGAAACAATCAATGATATAATCCTTGATTGCTTTCTGTTCTGTATTGGTAAAGATTCTGTGCCCTTGTCCATGGCATGTTTGCCATGGCCTCCATTCAGGGTTTTTAATCAAACACCTTATCCAGTTCCTTAATGTTGATTCTGGAATTCCGGTTGAAGCTGAGATTTTGTAAATTGAGGGCACTCCCCTTGAAATCTGATCCAAAATTAACGATATCTTTTGTCTTTTTGTATAATTAGAATAATTATTGTGGGGTTTTCCTCTGAACAATGAATTTGACATCTTATTTATAATACCGTTTACTATTTTTTTTGAATAGTTTAAACGTTTTTCGATACCACCAATTGGAGGAATACCAGGGTAATTTTGTTTGTTTCTAATTACAAAGAAAACAACAATCAAAAACATGACAAATTCACATTATTTCATGTAAAATATTTCTAATTTATTAATAATCATTAATTAACATTCGCATTTTTTTTGTTGACCAGTATTAATTTTTCTATTAATGTCTTTTCCAAGTTCTTGCTCCTGATTTACGTTTACAATTGAGGCTGCTAACCTTGAAAACAATTTGTAAATTCCTGTTCCATTTAAAGCAGATGTTTGTTCGATAATAAATCCTCTTGATTTTGCCCAACTTTTTGCTTCCTCGAATGATATCTGTTCTTTTCCTGTAAGATCGCATTTATTTGCTGCAATAGCAATAATTGTTGATGGACCTGCAACTTCAATTACTTCGCGAACCCAACTTTCTAAGTGTTGATATGATGTTGGTATTGTTTGGTCGTATACTGCAACTGATGCAATTGCATTTCTGTAATAAATTGGACCAAGAGATCTAAATTTTTCTTGACCAGATGTATCCCAAATTTGCATTTCTACTTTTATATCACCTATGTCTTCGACAAATATTTGGTAATTTGAACCAATTGTACTTTGTTCAAATTGGTTAAAAGTATGATCTACAAGTTGATTTAATATTGAAGTTTTTCCGACAGCAGAATCTCCAACCATAACAACCCTTGCTTGTTTAACTTTTGGTTCTACCATCATGGTAAAATCTTAAGAATTGTTGTCTATAATATTATAAGATCCCATTTTTAACCGCATTTTTCCAGTTTTGAGTGCAGCACTTTTTCGTAATCCAACCAAAATTTCTTGAAGACCTTATTTACAATCTGACTTTGTCCCTAATCTCTTTGATAACACGTTATCTGTAAATGGTTTTTTAAGTAAAATGCGAACGAGACACATGATTACGCATAAATGATTCAAACAATGTAAAATTTGAATTTCGAAATTGGATTCAAATTTAATATTTTGATATCAAAAAACGCTTCAACACTAAAAAAAAAAAAAAAGCAAAATTAATTCTGTATACTTTATATTTTATTGATAAAATACAAAATTTCTATTTCTTTAAAGAGTCAATTGCGTTTTTAATGCATTTAATATGGAACGATGGCGGGAACAAGAAAGGCGACACTTCGTTTTTATATTTCAGTTCTTTTTCGCATTCCTTATTTTTCTTCATATCATTTAAGACCGAGTTTATAACGTTTGGATAATTTGCTATTCTTTTATATATTAAATTTATCAAGTCATATTCGCATAATTCAATTCTTTGATTTTCGTTATAACAAAAATGATAAGACAAAGCCTTACAACAAGGTTCTCTAATTTGTGGGTTTTCATCACTTAAAATCCTTAAAGTAATTTTCCAAGGAATATCATTAATAACCTTTGAATACATTTGTTCATGAAATACGAGTGTCAGTTTTGATAAACCGAACAAAATGTTTTGAATTGGTTTGTAATCAAAAGTGGAAAACTTTGAAAATCGATGCATAACGATTTTAACATCAGACAAAAAGATTGGAATCAAATTCAAGAGACTTGTTAACTTTGCATCTTCTTTAGTTTCATATAGAAGTGCTATGAAACGTCTTTTTTGTAGTTCATTTGGTTGGAATTCTTTAGTAATAATTGGACATAAAATATCGAAAATTTGATTATTTTTATCATTAAGTAATAAGTCCAATAAAACCGATTTAATTTTATCCGATTTTATCATTTTCATTTTAGCTCTGGAAAGTAAATAATGTAATTTAAAAGTTAATTCATTTGATTCCAATAAATTTATAATTTGTTCTTCATTTAATATTGAAAAAGATGTTCGAATTAATTGATAACCAAATGGCAAATGTTTAATTCGATTTCTTTCTTGGAATATTTTTATTAAAATCGGATACATTATATCCAAACAATCAAATTCGCTAGCTAACGATACATATATATAAATTTGTATATAATCTGTTATATGATTTTTAATTAATGTTGAGCACATTTCATAAACTTCTGGATATAAATTCTTTACAACGTTTGGAAATTTTCGTGATAATTGTTGAATTTGTAATAATATTCCATCTATAGTATTCGTATCATTTTTTATATTAATAATTTTATGAATTCTTTTTGATACAAATTCTTCTGCTTTTAATGGATCGATTACAACTAATAAAGCTCTCGATGCAGCTCTTCTTAATCTTGAAGATTTACAAGAACATAAATCGGAAATTCTTTCGAATAATTCGATGTTTGGGAAAGGTTTCATTATTTGAATTATTTGTAAGATTATATATGTAACTTGATCTTGTTCAAGTAAATGTTCAAGGAAGAAATCATAAGCGCCTTCAACTGATTTAAAGAAGTCAGTGTTTAAAATGCATTTATATTCTTTAGGCTCTTCTTTATGACCCCAATGTCTTAATAACAAAGTAGTTAAACAATGATTAGCAGTCGTTTTAAGTTCGAATGACATTGGTTGACAATTTACAAATAACACTGACATTATTAATTTAACTGCGTATGGTTCGAAATTACTTTGTGTCGTTAAGTCAGTAGCTATAGATTCAGTTAATAACAATGCCGAAATTATATCATTAACAGAACATGGATTATCCAAAGTAGTAAAACAATGTTGTACCATTAAATGATATATAGAACGTTGAGAGCCAAATAAATTCATAGGTTCTGAATGTATTAAAGCCATAGCAGCTTGAATAAATCCACCAGAAATTCTATGCTCTAATTTAGTAAAATTTCCAGATGCTTCAAGTAATGATATTGTCCATTGATATGGGAAATTTGAACAATTTTCTCTTGTGAAACATCTTGCACATAAAGCTTGAAAAGTTAAATGTGCATAATAAACAGATGAATAATTACAAGATTCAACTAAAAAGTTTAATAATGTATCACCTGTTTCTTTAATTACTTCTTTTGATATATCTTCAAAACATCGATTTATTATACATGAAATTATATTTAATGATTGTCGTACGACTAACCAATATTTAATAGCTAATGTATGTGTTTGTGATTCAACAATTTCACCTTTTATTGAATGAATTGGCATTGATTCGATATTAACTGTCACTCCGATATAATCTAATGATTCACGAATTAATTTACATAATTTTGGAAACATTTTATTAGTTAAAAATGATATACTAATTGGGATCTTATTAGTGCTTTGTAATATATGTAATATTACTGATAAAGGAAAATGTGAAACAATTTGATTTTGATCATTACAAAATTCTAACCACATATTATTAATTATTTCTTCAAATGATTGATCATTACGAGTTAAATGTACAAGTGCTATTAATCGTGCAGCACTATCAGTTTCTCTAAAACGTGTACTTCCTTTATATTTATCGATTAATTCCTTTATAAATGCATTATCTTTATTAAATGTTAATGTGAATATATTTGGTTGTGTTTTATTATTTATCATTTTATTTATTAATATTAATGATCGAAATATTAAATCTCGAAGGATATAATTACTTTCGAATAATTTTAATATTAATTGTTGTAAAAGTTCTTTCGAAAATAATTGTATTGGTTTATGTCTCCAAATAATTTTTATTACATTTAATATATATGATTTCTTATTATCACATTGAGATAATTTTAAAATTGGTAATATTTGATCCATTAAATCATTTAAAAAAGTTGTACATTGTTCAGGTTTTAAACGTGGGATAACTAATTCTAAACATCTTTCAAGTTCTTTTTGATATTGTATATCGAAATATAAGAAAACTCTTGGAATTGTTTCATGTAATATACTTATTAATTCTTTATCAAAGTTATGTTGACCACATAAAAGTCTTAAAGCTGAAAGTCGAACTTGAAAATCAAATGAATGTATAGCGTTACGTAAAAGTTGTGATGAAACAAATGGACTTAAAGTCATTTTAGCTTCAACTGAAGCAAGTAATAATAACAATGTTAACTTTTCTTCTTCTTCAATATTTGTAAATGATGTTAAATGTTCTATTAATAATTTTATTGCACTTTTATTAGTTTTCGCAATAGAATTTAATACTATAGTTCTGTTTTGTTGTGACATTAACTTTAATTTACTAAATAATAAATTCGAATATTCTTGTGGAATTTGAAACTTTTCATATAACTCAGATAAACATCGAAGCGCTAAGTTTTGATGTGTTTCAATCATATCAATAATTTCTTGAAAAAAAGTTTTTGTTATGTTCGATATTTGCATACATGGTATAATTAATGGTAATGAATCTTGTCTTAAAAATGATGTCTTTGGTAATGATAATATTCTTGAAAATAACATCTCATAAAACTTTGATGGGTTTTGAATATGTGATGCACATTGTAATAACATTACAATACAATATCGCATTGCTCGACGATTTGCTGTATCATTTACTTCTGGTGATGAAAACAATGCATTACAACACATATTTAATGCTTTTGGTGTAATTTGTTTTGCTGTCGCTTTTAATACTGCTGATAACATAGTATAAAAACATGCACGACCAATGTCATCTGTTGGTGGTTGTTTTATTGTACTTGAAAGTAATGTAAATCGATTTGCTATTTCACTGATTTTGACATCAGGTAATGAAAAAATTACAGATGCAATCAGTTGAAGTTTGGCTGATGTGGGTAATGTTTGTTGAACAAATTCAATAAAACTAATATTGGAAATGAATGTACATTTGTCTAAAACTGTTGGTTTTTTATCGATTATTTCGTCAATTAATTCTTTTAAAGAAGTATCTAAGCCGACAAGTGCAAGAAGTAAATATGTTAATGCTTGGCATAAGAGCGATAATGTTGAATATGTAAATGATTCTATGTTGGTAAGAATTGAAAAAATGGACGAACAAAAGATTTCTGGATTTGGAAGAATTTCGGCCCATTTCTTCATGAATTGTGAAAGTGCGGTGGCAAGAACTTGGAAAGGCTCATTTTGGATAATGAATTGTTGGAGAAGATCAAGAATATGTATCGCTATTTCGTGGGCTTTTTCTTTAGATAATGCACCAGCTGGTAGAAGAAAAATAGCATTATGGATTGGGGCTATAACAGAGGACGATTGAGACATTGCCATTTTAACTATCGAATGAATTATTGGAAGAAAGTAACTACTTTCAATACCACTTAATTCATAAGACATTGCAGCTAAAATTCTCGTTGGAACAGTTGGTGAATCAAAATCACAAATATTTGTTTTTATTGATGATATCAAAATATTTGGAGCATTCTGTGAATAACTTCGAATTGCAGAAGAAAGCCGATATAACGCACGTTTTGAAATATTATTACCACATTGGATACAGGATTTAATCACCTGCCCAAGTTCTTCTTCAGACATTTAATGTTTCACTTAGGCCCAACATTTCGGTTTTTTTCACATACGCTGTCAATTAATTGACAGTACGGGCAAAAATACGCCTCAATCTTTTATCGCCTATGAAAATTGAAAGGATTATAACGGTCCACGAGAGGGCAAAGCTGAATTACTTCGATTCAGTAAATCCTTTCAACATACGTTTAAAATTTAAAGTATTTCTAAACAATTTTAATTAACTCTTTTTATTTCGGTTTGGATCAATAGTTATCATTTATGTCTTCTTAATAAGAAGAACTGAACCACGGCAACTACCACAAGTATTATAGCTATAAAATATAATACAATCCCAGAGGTTCCATCGTTATCAGTGTTTCCTTTCCTTTCAACAGGCGCTTGAGCTGGCGTTTGTTTGAGTCTTTGTAGCAATGACTCTAAATATGTTTCTCTGTTCTTTAAATTCAATATTTCGAGGTCTTTGTCACTTTCAAGCGTTGCTTTATGTTCTTTTCCTTCTTCTTCCTTTAACACGTTCAACTTACTCATTACGAGTTCGCGCATTTTGATAAGTTCTTCTTCGTTATGTTCTGGCGCAAGTCCATGCGCAGAGCCATTAACTTCTAAAATATATTCTTTTCCATCTTCGGCTACAATTGAATCGATGCAAAACGTTTCCATGTCGGGAAATGCTTTACGTATTTCGTCAATCCACATTTTATACTTCGGCGTCATGTCAATGTCTTCGCGTTCATTTGACATTCCATAATTAACTTTCCATTCCATTGCAGTACGTTTATGCGCCCTATAATAGTCTGGAGCAATAAAAACAATTCGGACTTCATATGCTGATGTGATAAACGGTTCGGCCATTGCATAATCATGATGAAGATGAAGAATACTTTTGACGTCATCAAGCTCACTACTGTTGTTAATACGCGTTTTGCCATAACCTGCATGCGAATATGAGACTTTGAGAACATATGGAATGGATGGAGTAATAAACATTTCACGTGGCTCAGAATAATAATATTGTGGGATGACAGGGAAGTTGTCGGAACCAAGCCTTTTTTCAATGGATTTGAGACAGCCAATCATTAATGGACGATCAAGATCACATACAATTGACGAAAAAGCATTGATCATAGGAATATTGGCATGCATGAAACCATATAAAACATTTCTATAATCAGGTTTGGTTCCAAGGACACCGATGTATCTACAAAACATTCGAATTAAAATCAAATCAGGAGTGATAGTTCTTCTTCTTTTTTGGTTTTCGGAATTTGGGAATCTTGCAATCCCAAGATTGACAACTGCATTATTCGGATATGAAGTTAATGAAATATCTTCCCAACATGCTTGTTCAACAGTAAAAACATCAGTGTAGTCTGCACAAAGTTGGTACCAATTTTCTCCTGGGTTGGCAATAACAAGAACTGTTGGTATTTTTTTGCTCATTTTGGATTTTTTGGAGTTTTGGCAATTTAAAATACGTCACTTTTGATGATTTGAGGGACTTTGTTTGGCTAAAATGGAAATCGAAAAAAATATAGAATTGCTTGAAAATGGCAATCTCTTAACACAAACAGAAAAAGAAGTATTTGAAATGGTGTACTCACGTTGTAATGATTTTAATCCACCTGTTGTTGCAAGAGCTGCAGGTGGATGGGTGAGAGATAAATTACTTGGTAAAGAGTCTGATGATATAGATATTGCTGTTGAAAACACCACTGGACTAGCATTCGCAGAAAATCTCAAATACAAAATTAAAAACGATAATATTAAAATTGTAGTAATTGAAGCAAATCCTGATCAATCTAAACATTTGGAAACAGCTCGCGTATGTATTTTCCCGGATTTTTGGATTGATTTTTGTGGGCTCAGATCAGATTCTTACACTCAAGATTCTCGAATACCATCAATTAAACAAGGAACGCCAATGGAAGATGCGAAAAGAAGAGACTTCAGAATGAATGCTTTATTTTTTAATATAAATACAAAAAAAGTTGAAGATTTTACAAATGGTATTGAAGATCTAAAAAACGGAATCATAAATACACCACTCGACCCAATAGAAAGTTTTAAAGATGATCCTTTAAGAGTTCTTCGTGCTTTTCGCTTTGCTTCTCGTTTTGGGTTCAAACTTCATGAATCAATAATTCCAGCAGCACAAAAAATACATGGTGACTTCAAACGTAAAATTACAAGGGAGCGTATTGCAACTGAGTTAATCAAGGCCTTTGATGGTATTGCACCACTTGATACACTTATTTATCTTGTTGAATCAGGTCTCTTTTCGCCTGTTTTCGACCGTTTAGATGAGTGGTCACTTGATCCAAACGAAGCCCTGAAAAGAGTCCAAACCGTTGTGTCAAGGCACCCCGGAAATGACCGTTTTTTAGTGCTTTCCCTATCAGCGATTTACTCTCCTATTCTCTCTAATCCTAAAGTATCAGACCCAGAGCGCAATCACAAAAAGATAAATGCCATAGAATATGCTATCGCGCGCAATTTGAAAATGCCTGTAAAAGTTGCATATGATGTTGAATCAATATTGACAGGTGCATATGAACTTGTAAAACTTGAAAAGAATTTAACAAGACTCAATGTTGGTAGGTGGATTCGACACATTGGAGAACTTTGGAAGTTTTCCAGTTTGGTTGTATTTGATGATGATATTTATAATTTCTATATAAATGTTGTGGACCCATTTATAAAGGAGCAACGTCTAGAAGACGTTTGGGAAATGAAGCCACTAATGAATGGCGTTGAATTAGCAAATTTACATGGAATAAAACCAGGGAAGGAATTAAAGCCTTTAATCGAGAAACTGATTGACTGGCAGCTCGAAAATCCTTTTGGAACCGCCGAAGAGTACATTGAATATGTTAATAATCAAAAAAATAAATAATTTGTTTTGTAGGAAAATAAAATTATAGTGAATTTAATTAACAACTGATCTTATTTTTTGAATTTAGCTGCATTGAAATATGAATCGATGAGGAAATCTCTTATTTCTTGTCCATCTGATGTAAAAACAGAAAAAGATTTAGCTCCAACACCACCACACTTTTGCATGTCATCTTGAATATCAAGGTTATTCGGCCTTTCTCTGGGGATCTTCTTATCTGCTTGGAGTCCGATAAGCACATGTGATACATATTTTCCATTAGGATGGTGGCAATATTGACCAACGGTGTAAATGTATCAGCAGTATATTTCAATGAATTAACATCATTAGATAAGTAGAGTTTTCTTCTACTTCAGTAGATAAGTAGAAGAAAACAGTCAGTTTCTTACCAAATCTGCTGCATCGTACTGTGCTTGTAAATGTCCTATAGGATAATGCTCATCGGGAGATCCACATTCCCAGAACGAAATAAAAATTTTCTTTTGAGTCACTGAATGTTTCCATCAATACAACTTGGTACTCGTTCCCTCTCTGTTATGCGTGTGTCATTACTAGCCAAAAAAAGCAAACTCATTTTTCCTATATGAGAAGCACCAATGGGAAGGATGTTGACTTGTTGTATCACTTTTGTTAACAGGAAATATATTATAAAACAAGATGGAAAATATTTTTACATTATGTAATTTTAATAAATGATTATCAAAGAAAAACCAAAATATTTTATGGAATTTAAATTTAACATTTCTAATGAAAACAAAAGTTGTGACCAGTCATATGATTTATTCTTGCCCTAACGCACCATTAAGGATTGCCTCGTCATCCTTCTTTTCATAATTAAAACAAGGCAATTTGAACACATCATTATAAATGAACGTAGCCAACACTAATAAAAAGAATCCTCCAAGTTCTAAGAAGGACCAATTTACCCACAGCTCACCGAATCCGGCTCCTGCATAAGCACAAATTAATGTAACAATCCATATGAACAATGTACGTGCAGCTTCCAGAATTGTGCGGTTAACCGCCGATGAATGTGAAGTGACGAGCATTCCAAACATATTATAGAAGAGAACAGCCAAAACAAAGAAGAGACATACTAAGATAACTTTTCCAGATGAGAAGAGCTGGATGAATGAGTCTATGAAGTTCTCAAGTGATGTTCCAAGTGGTGATGGATCATTTCCTGGAACAATAAAAGCAAATGGAAAACCAACAATGATCATAAGAACAAGGCCCCAGATTCCTTCCCATCCAACAATCTCAAGAGCAGGCATGTTGACATCTTGAAGTACATATTCTTCTGTGACAATTTGAGCAGCTTGAACAAGTTGGGACAGAACAACTAAAACTGCACCAAGAAGTTTTTGTGTGGCAGAATATTCGGGTGCTTCACTTGTTTCGCTACTCGAGCTAACAGATGGAACATACATTCCGGCAACTCCAATCATTACAAGAGCAACAATGGTAATGCAAATACTGAACCATCTGTAGGCTGGAATTTTCCTCTTTAAGAAAAGAATGGAAATGATTGCTGAAAAGATAACCATTGATCCACGAAGCATTTGGAAGATTGAAACGTTAATGTAAATTAAACCAAATGTCATGAGAGTGGAAGCAAATAAATCAAATGCTGCTGGAATTGCTATAATGACTCTTTGTGACCATGATGCAGATAATTTCTTACCTTTCTTTTCTGGATCCCAAACTTTAGCTATGAAATAAGAAAAAGCCATTCCAAAGAACATTAAAAATGATTGCATAAATGGCTTATCAAAATTATGTTTTATGCCTTTAAACCCTGGTGATTCTATTGTAAGCATGACTTTCATTAAAACCGATGTACAAGTTCCAAAAATAAGCATGCAAACAATCGCGATAGCATAACCATAATTTTTTTTTGGTTTCTCTTCCATTGTTTTTGTAAACGGTTTTTATCAATTTTGGAGGCTAAATCGATTGAAATTGTAAACAATGTTCTGTCCTATAGAAAACGTTAAGTAGCAATATTTAAACGGTTTCATGATTAATCATGTGACATGATATCATTCTTTGTATTCAAAAAGTGGGTGGTTGCTACTTTTTGTGTTTGAGTTTACATGATCTTTTAACGTTCTACAGAGACATCTGGGTTCGATGAAGAACCAAAAATTTTTTTTTTACGAATTCGCACCAGTCATTGCAATTTACGTTGACCCAGATATAGAAAAGAAGTTATCCAAATGGAAATTCAGCTTAATATATTTTTTTGCATGTGCATCAAAATCAATTCATCAGCTTAAAATTAATTTTAAATATCTTAACTTAAATAGAATTATTGATAATGAAACTATTATACCCGTTGAATCCCAAATTCAAACAATTCTTGAAAAATCTGACGAATTATTTCGTACCAAAAGTTTTCCTGAACAATTTCTCACAACGAAAGGAAACCCATATGGAATCGAAAGTATGCTTCATTCCACTCTTTGGTTTCGTTCTATTTTCTATTTATTTTTCGGGAGCTTAAATCCACCATTTCAACTTTACGACAACCCATGTCATTACCTTATCTTTTCCTCCACAACAGATGCGCATGAATATATTTCACAAATTCAAACCCAACATTTTAATGATTTATTACATTATGATTTGGACTCAATTACAACAACTTATCATGTGGCATTTACAGAAAATTCCATTGTTTTCACCACTGGCGATCAAACATTTACATGTAATTTGGAAGGAAGCACTCAATTATCAGAACAATTCTTTTCAATATTTTCGAAATTATACCAAAACGAAGGGAAAGAAAAGTTTTATTTGTCAGATGAATTAATTGATTTTCTTCAAAACAAATGTATTCTACCTATTGTTAATGAGAAGGTTCCAAACACATTACAAAAATTTATTACCAAATTAGGCGAAACGATTTTATTAGAAGTTAAAAAAAGCACTTTTATACAAAACTTATTTAAAAAGTCTAGGAAAGGAATTCACCAACACAACATAAATTTATTACAATTACAATTAGCATTTTCATATATAAATGTTGGCCATTATTATGAAGCATCTGAAATCGTCCGTAAACTTTTGGGCATTCCGAACTTTTTCGCAGAAAAAACCGTTTTGCTGCTTAACGTTCACCTTCTGATCAGTAATTTTCCAGTTAATGAAATATTTCTAAATCCGAAGTTTGAGCATTTAATATGTGATTTAATAACTATGTACATTAAAGACAACGATATGGATACGGCGTTATGTTTATTTTTTAAAGCATTTCAATTTTTAACATTCAAAAATGTGACAATATTAGAAAAGTTCTTATGCACATTATTAACATTAAAGATAAGCGATGCTATAAAAGCTGTTTGTTATGAAAGAATTGCTGGTTTATTCTTAACAAAAGAACAAAAGAAAAAAGCAGCTTTTTATTTATATCGATCATCAATACTTTATGGGAGAGCCAAATTTTATGGACATGCGTTACGATGTTCATCATATATACATTATTTAATATGTGAAAATGACATGAAACATAAGAAAATATTTGTTTGTGGTATTGGGAAAATCGAAAATTTAAAAGAGCCTTCAACTTACCAAAGTGTTTCATGGAAACAAATTGTTATCAAAACATTAAAAAATGTTGCCGAGTATTTAATATTATGTAATTGCGCATCTTTTGCGTCATTAATATATTTGAATTTATTTGTTTATGATGCAAAAGAAAATCAACAAAAGAATTTTATGGATTTTTTTAAGGCTTTTAATTTGCCTAATTCAGATAGTACATTTGTTTCCAAAATATCTCTTCCGATAATGAGCGTTTCTTCGACTTCTTTATTCGAATATGGTTCACCTGAATCATTTGGATTCGATTCCATTAAGTTTAAACCGATCTTTGAGTTTTGGAATAAAACAAAAAGAGAAATTTCATTCACTAAGAAATGGATTCATAATGTCTCCAAAATTAATAAAGTCGCATGCGGCGAACCTGTTTATTTACAATTAAAGTTACATCGGAACTTTGGTACTGCGCCATATTATTTATCGAAAATGAAATTAATAATGGAAACTTTGGATGAAGAAATTGTTAATTGGAATAAAACTTCTGAGGTCAATTTAAAAATAGAAGAAAATGTTTATGAAATTACTGTTTTATGTTCTTTCGTTGTTACAAAACAAATGAAGTTTTCCATTGATAAAATCTCATTTTCTCTTTGGGACTTATTACATGTTACAACGCAATTCCCGAAAATGGAATTTCAATCTTTTGAAGGTCAATCTTTAATAGAAGTTGATATTGAAGATTTCCCAAAGGAAATGAAGCAAAATGAAATTAGGCCGTTTTTGTTTAGTATAAAATGTAAAGGAAAAAGTCCCTTAAAATCAATTATAGCTGTACATGACGCACCAAAAAATTTGTATTTTAATAACGGTCAAACGTACAAACAAAGTTTGTCAATTGTTAATATGGTCACACCACAAACCGATACCGACGATACGATAGAAGTTAGCGGTTATGTATATGGTGCTGACAAAGATATTGAAATCCATCTTGTATGGTTTTATATAGCGAATAGTGGCTTTCAGTGGAGATCATATTCACAATTATTTCATATAAATTGCAAAAAATCCGAAGATATGAAAAATGTAATTTTATTAGATCCACGAAATACCTTTGATTTACTTTATTTTGTCGATGTCCAAACAAGAGAAGATCCAATTCATTTACATAAAGTACATATTAAGGACAAATGTTATACATTAATGTTAGAAACTGACAATTACATCACATCGAATACATTTCGTAGTTTTCTATTTGAACATAACACAGATAAATGCGACTGTAATAATCAAGATGAGTATTTTATCAATGATATGAAATCATCTGGTTCACTTACATACACAAAAGAAAATTGCGATTTCAATTCGCAATATACGATTCCAAACGATATCTTTTTATCGTATCCATTTCGATTCCAAATCATTTCGCCCGATTTCGTTGAGCTTAAAGATGTCGGATATGAAACTGTTAATATTAAGCTGAAAGTATTAAACATGACGAAGAATGTGATTAAGGATATTTCCGTGTCACACGTCGACTTTCAAGAAACTGGAAGCACAAATGCGATTTGGATCGGTAAGGAAGAATTCACATGCGAAAAAATCGATTCGGGTCAATCAATGGAATTCGACTTCCAGTTACTCGTCATGAGGCCGGGAATTATTAATATCGCTACGTTTCAAGTTAGATATGGAAATTATTTCTTGTTTTTGCCGTTCTCGCAATTCATATCGGTTGTGAATGCACAAGAGTAAATGTGTTTATTTTATTAATTAAATTTTGTTGAGAATTTTTTGCTGAACATGTCGAAATATTTGTTTTAATTGTTGTGTTGTAGAACTATTAATTTTTTTTAATTATTATATTGTATAACAATTTATTTTTTAATTATTATATTGTGATCACATACATAATATATCCAAAATGAAGAATATTGAGAATTAAGATAAATATTCCCGCAATCCCTTTGTGACTGGTTAGAGTGTTTACTGTTTGCTCTATTTTGGTTATACATGTTACATGATAAAAATGTGGTGAACCGCATAAATGTGTCATGTTTTTATCATATGGATCTTCAAAACCACAACATTCAAGCGTTTTTTCGATTTCTTTTGATGGCAGTTTGGCATTAATCCATTTTTCTTTCATATTATTCATCGTAATTTTCTTACTACGAAAAGATATAAATATCATAATAATTTCTAGAAAAATGCAAAATCCAGAGATGCCAACTGTTAAATATTTTAAAACTGGTTCATTTATAAATAACACAAGAAATAAAAATAGCGATGCTAAAATAGCAAAAGCAGTTACAATAAGCAAAAAATTATAAGGAACTTTATTTTCCATTGATATATGAATTTTTTTTACAGAAAAAAGATTTGCTCCTATGCAACAAAGAATTATCAATATAATAAATATTGTATTGATTCCAATTAAATAAAAAGGAGAAATATATTTCTGTTGTGGAAGTGTTTGTGCTGTCTCATTAAGTTCAAAAAATTCATTCATAATATCATCTAAATGTGATATAATAAGTCTTTCATTATATGAGGAAGGTTTTTCTATTTTTTGAATTGGAAAGTATTCAGTATTATCATTTTGAGTTTCTTTTTCAGTATGTTCTACATTAAAAAATTCTAATAAATAAAAAATATTAATACCAAATTCCAAACTTTTTTCATTTTCTTCAAATCCTTTTCCGTTTTCTCCATATATTTCTCTCCATTGCCTTTTTAATTCTGATGTAAAAAACGTTTTCTTTTTTAAATCAACAGTAGAGTCAACCACACAAATGTACATCATTTCATCATTAAGAAATGAAAAAATATTATAATTGTATTGGTCCCATGAAGAATATGAATATGATGAATTAATTTTGGGAAACATTTTATATATAATCTCACGAAAATTTCCTTGGATTCCAGAAAATTCTGCTACAATCTTTACACCATGCGCAACACACCCATAATAGAAAGTCATTAAAGTAACACCTTTCTGAAGAAAGCTAACTTATTGTAGATTCCATAAAAACAAAAAATGTGAATATTTTTTACAACTCAAATGTAAAAACTAATATTTTTTTGTCTTTTTAGTTTGATTTTTGCTAAAAAATATTTTTGAATAATTTACAATGTACGTTTAAAATATGTCTATGAGGGGAAAAGGAGCTTGGAATTTTAATTATGGCCAAAAAAAGTTTACAGTCTTACCCGAACCAATAAATCTTGATTCTTCTTCTGATAGTGATAGTTTTTCACATGTTAATCAAAATCATAAAAGAAACTATCAAATTCCGAAATTAGCAAATAATCAAACAAAAAAAGACTCGATGAAAAAAAGTTTTCAACAAAGAAAAACACAAAAAGCACATAATTTTTCAGAAGAAAAAATAATACAAAAAAAGAATAAAGATTCTCATAGTGTTTCAACATTAACTTCTCTTCAATCAGATTCACAAAAAATTATAATATCAGAAGCTACAGAAAAACTAGAAGCTCTTAAGACACAAAGAAACATCCTTCAAAAAGAACTTAAATTATTAAAAACAGAAAACAAAAGAAAAATTAATGAGCGAAGAAGGAAGTTGGAACTGTACAGCGAAAAAATGGAAAAGTTGACAAGTACTCTCAGATCTCAAATTCATGATTATTCCAGACGAGTCAAAGAGGAAACTATTAAAATGGAAAACAGTTCAAACTTTGTTGAAATGAACAAAAATGAAACCTTTATTCAAGAAACAAAAGAATCTTTTGAACAATGTGCAGATTCGATTCTGTCACTTGCAAAAGTTCTTGTTTATGATCCACTGACAGAGTCCGACTTTGATGTTATCCTAAACACGGGAACATTTGATAGTAAAATTGGAAAACTTGTTCTTGAGCTAATAAATACTGCAAAAGGGCTTTTTGCAGAAAATCCTTCTGATCAAAATTGATTAAACGTGTTGTAAATATGCCATTAATTTGTTTTTGATATTCACACATGAATTTTTTCTGGTAACTGTTAAACAACTAACAGTTTTAATCCTTCGTAAGGAAGAGATTGAAACAAAACTCACTACTTAAACAGTTCTCACTCATGAATTAATAATTTGTATGGTTTATTTGTTTTTTTCCCTTCTTGAACTAAACTGATTTATTATTTTTGACTTTAATAAATAACAAAAATACATACGAAACTGCTCATATTATTATCGAAATTTTACATATACATTGGTGACATAGCATTAATTACTTATTTGCAAAATGTATTCAAATGAGAAAATGTTATTCTCTTGAATGCATCATTAGGTATTTTCCAAAAGTTTTTACATACAAAAAGCATTAAACATTCCATTTTTATAAAAAAAACATGAGATGATTGCTCTAAATCACAAAGAAAGATTGGCTCTAAATGATGAAAAATCAACATAAAAAACCTTACTGCATTTGATGATGGAAAAATAAAATAATTTGAATTTACACAGATAATAAAATTTTTTGTTATTGGGGTTTGAACATTATGAAAAATTTTCAGTTAATTGAGCGTGTCAAATTATGACCGACTTAAAAGCGATCACTTTTGTAAATGATTTCACAAGTTTTCGCCAGAAACCCAATGGATGCAACAATGCAACTGAAGCCAGAACCTCAAATTAGTTTCTCAGATATACAAGAGGTTCTCCCAGAACACAACTATCATTTTCTAAAGCCTGTTGGCGCAGGTGGATTTGGATCTGTATTTCTTGTACATTCAGATAAATACAACCAAGAATTTTGCATAAAGAAAATAAAGCAAAGAGAGCCAGTAACTGATGAAACAAAAGGAGAAGCAATAACATTACTTAGATTATGTCATCCAAACATTATTTCAATGTACGAATTTTTCTTTGATGAAGCTCACACTAATTTGTACATCGTACTGGAGTATTGCAGCGGTGGCTCATTTCAAGAATTGCTTGAAAGAGAAGGACCAATAAGATCACCAAAATTATATTCCTATTGTTACCAAATATTGAAAGCTCTTTTATACTGCCACGAACAAAACGTTGCTCATAGGGATATAAAACCAGCAAATATTTTCTTGGATAATTGTGGTAGACCAAAACTTGCAGACTTTGGATTGAGCAAAAAAGTCGATAAAGGCGAAACAACTAAAGTATGCGCTGGCTCACGGCCATACATGGCACCAGAGGTCATTAGTTACCAAAAATCAGATCCATTTTTAGCTGATATATGGTCACTTGGAATTACATTTTATTGTTTAGCGTTTGGGAAGCTTCCATGGATATACCACAACAACGAAGAACTGGAAATGGCCATCAAAACAGGCGTTGTATCTTTTCCTTCATATGCTGATGCAAGATTTTGTCGTTTAATTCGATCTATGACTGCAATAAATCCAGCAAAAAGAGAGCCATTAACCAAACTTCTTAGTTCGCCAATATTTGATAACATTCAAAAATATAATTATAGTACACTCTGTCCATTACATAAAAGCACTACAGAAAATGCCTCATATCGAAGGTCAACTTCATTGCTTCCTTCAACTGTGTCTCAAAATCTAATCCTTCCAAAAAGAATAAATAATTTGACATACATTCAAAAAAAGCCAGAGCGGAAAGGAATTGTACGACAGAAAACATTTGGATCTTGATTGTATCCTTAAGTGTTTTGTAAAAACATTATATGTTTGAATAAATAATATTCTATTTTTTAATTTGATAAAATTTATAAACGGTTTCTCATGTCATTTCGATTCTTTTATAAAAAAATGGATTTGGTGTAGAAGGAATCAAATAAAACTCTGTGTTCTCTTTAAGTGAATTTTTAAATTTACTTTTGACATATGTTTTGTTTTTCATAAAAAAATTCAATCACATTATTTATCGCTATAATTTAATTTATACGAGAAACATCAGATGTATTTAAAATATTAAATTAAAGATTTACATTAGGAACGCGAAATTGATTTACAAGCAAAAAAAGCCATCATCAAGTTTGGCTACTTTTTTTTAATTTGAATCGGTACAAGTTGTTTGTAGACCATGAAAGTAAATTGTTTTGCGCTATTTTTGATGGATATGGTCAATTCACATTATCAATCATTATTATTATTTTTAACTGCTATATGAAGTACTGTTTCAAATTATTAAAACATATTCTAAATTATTAAAACATATTCCATATTATTAAAACATATTCCAATTTATTAAAACATATTTCACAAATTCAACATTTCCTGATTCTGAAGCAAATGGCAAAATAATTTTTGGAATTTGATTATTTAAAAGGAAATATTTCATCAATTCTCTGTCTAAAGTACTCAACACTCTCCTCATTTACAGTAGTTCTTCTTTCAACATGAGGTTTGCGAATGGATAAACCATGAGTTTCCAAAAATCTATCTATACATTTAATTAGATGCAGAAAATTTCTCCACCTGAAAATTATCAGATGAAGAATATGCATTTAATGCAACATCATGTAAGGCGCTTCTTGTTAAAGGTAACCCAATTTTCAAAAAATTATCATTTATGTAGTCATAGGTAGATTGTTCTATTTGGGGTGAAAGTGCATATTTTGAAGGTTGGGATGATGGATTAGGAATCCAGTTCTGGCCGCCTGGAGATCTCTCGTGTTTTCTCCAGTCGCTCAGTGTTTGTTGTGGAATTCCTGTGTCATTGGAAATCTTTGATAATGCACCATATGGAAGATTTTCTTGAGATAGATATTCTAATATTTCTTGGATTTCATTTATTTTATAAGTACGGTGAGGGCGTTTTACAATTCTCTTGAAACAAGGAACACTGTTCATTATTTTCGATTAAACGGTATAAGTCGATTTTTTATTTTAATAATTGAATGAAAAATGATCGACTTTGCATTGAAATCCAGATAGACGGTTTGTCCGGATCTAAGACGATTATGGGTATATTTTTGATATTTGGAAATATTTTTGGTAGTATTATACAACCGTGGGAAATTAAAATACTATCTCTTCGAAATATGGAGGTCGTATTCAATCATAATGGAGAATTAAAATGATATGTAATTTGCATTCAAATATCGACTCTCAATTCGTTTTCTGAAAAAATACTATCATTCAATTTTATTTTGAATTATTTACATTTTTCGCCATGTTTTTTTGAATAGAAATAAAATTTGGCAAATATGGTGTGAAACGAATGTTGTAATAATTCATTTTTTGCTTTTTGATTCATTTTGTTTTAGGTTAATTTTCATCTATATGTGCTAATTTCCACTAACTGTATTTGTTCTCATATATATGTATTTATTTTATTGTCTTATGCTAATTCTCATTTATTCTTATTGATTATCACTTATATATGTTTATTCTCATCTATATGTGTTTCTTTTAATTATTTTATGTACAAACATCTGCTCAAATCATTCGTATATCATTTGGCAAATATATAATTTGAACGACCATCATTTGATATAGATAATACATAGTGAACATGTAATTTAGTTAAAAATGAATTCGAACTCATTTAAATTTTCGAAATGGAGCTCATATGATTAATTATATTCAAAAAGTTTACAAATCAATGTTTACATTATCATTACAATGAGCAATTTATTTAATTATTTCCATCCAACCTCCACATAACATTGTATATTTTTTTCTTATTATTTTAATTGCTCTAATCGTCGTAAAGATTGGATTTTATAAAATTTTGAACTAATAAAGCATAATTAATATGTAAAACATGACAATTCATAAAAATTTTTATGCGAAGCAATTGATATTATTGATCAATTTATAAAATATTAATTAAATCAAAAATGAATTTTAATGTAACATTGATATAAAATTCGTGTTGTAATACAGAGACGATTAAATATTTTACAAAATCCTAATTTTTGATTGTAATTTAGTTTAATATATAACCATTGTTTCTATTAATTCATTCTAATTAATGCGATGTATAATGTATGCAATTTCGATAACTTGCTATTTAATAATATTTGTTTCAGCATCTATGCCGAATTTTATTTTCGTTCGAAAAATGGCGTAAATAGTAGATTATTCTCCATTTCGATCGAATGAAGTCTCCACTTTTTGTATACTACTAATTCAAATTTCCCACGGTTGTAAGACAGTACCATATTTTTTGATTATTTTTTTAAATATTTTTATATAAATTTTTATGAATGATAAATATTCGATGAATTGTATTTCCACTAATAAAACGCTCCACGAGACCGTTTTTTTCGCGGTAAATTAATCAGTCAAAGAACCCAGCGAAAATGTATTCAAAAAGTAGGTGACACAGTTTATTCAATGAACAGATAACTCAAAAGCACTATCGTTTAACGGTCGTCGATATGCTTGGTTGAAATCATATGAACTGTTAAAGTTAATTCAAACAAGAACGACCACTCATTAAATATCTTTTGTAGAAATGAATTAGTTGATTCATAAAAATTTTGCATTGGTTAATTTTACATCTAAATGATTAAATTCATAGTAAAAATTATACTATTTTTTTATATAAGATTGAATTAGGGCATATGCATTAACCAAAAATCAATCAGCAAATTTCAAAGTATATAAATTTTATATCTATAGAATTTTTTTGGGCATAAAATGGCATATTTGTATATGTGTATCAATTTTAACATATTTTTCGATAATCGGAAATAATGTATTTACATTTTTTTTATCAACTAAATCAATAAATGCTCGACCTGTTACAGAATCTATTCCTTCAAAAACCACATTTGTGATAAACTTAAATTTCTTCCCACATTATATTTTACCTTGGAGATCAATGTATCATTTATCTGAACATTGCCTCGAAGGCCACCTAGCAACTTATGAGTTAAATCATTATAATATGCAATTTCAGATAAATTTCTAAATTTTTAATAATAATAATAAATAGTATCAATTTCAGGCAAAGATGGATGACCATCTTTGCCATTGATGGCGTCATATCGAGCGCCCAAGAAGCATATAATAAAATAGCTGTTCTTAAATCAAATTTAGAATTTTCAAAAATTGTTTTTGTCCTTATCGATGATTTGTGCCTATGGATACCTTTACACATAAATATGGCACCATCTGGATAAGATTTGCTGAAACAACAATTAGTTTCAGATCCACAAATTGAGCAAATATAATGTTCATGAATATTAAGTATAAATCGATTGTTTGATAGCCATTGAATAAACTCTTTATTTGATGAGGTAAATATTTTCTAAATATTCTTCGTAGTGTTGATTTTGTCGAGAAAATTTCTCATCATGTTGAAAATGCAATTTGTATTAAAATATTTTCACTGAAAAATTTGTCACACTTTGAATGATCATTCAATAATTTCTACTTTTTCAAAGTTATTAGAAAATTTGTGTTGATCTAAAAACGATTGTTTTTTTATCTCCAAATATTAAATAATATGTCAGAAAGCATTTTTTATGACATATTTAATCTGTCCATTATACCCTAGGTTTCCTACAATTAGCGAATTCGATCGTTATAATTTGAGTGCATTGTTTCGGTTTGAGAAATTGTAAACGGTATCATTTGTAGAT
The DNA here is from genome assembly GCF_020186115.1 of Histomonas meleagridis. Taxonomy (NCBI): domain Eukaryota; phylum Parabasalia; order Tritrichomonadida; family Dientamoebidae; genus Histomonas; species Histomonas meleagridis. The sequence goes on from NW_027150770.1 coordinate 54,188, forward strand.
GAAAAATCAAAAGCTCGTTTTTTCCAAATTACCCCATCGATATTACTATAGACACAAGGAAATATGTGACATAGTTATCGATTCCTTATCAAATAAAACAAGAGGAACAATAACACATTTAAGCAAACAATTCAATATTCCAGAATCCACCATTCGTGGGTGGTACCACAAGTGGGAACTGAACAAAGAATGGCGACCTTACGACAGCTCAGTTCATGGAATTCATCATTGGATATTTACCGATGCTGATGAAGAATTAATTGCTGATATCATCCGATCCAATTTTATAACGCAAGGGTTCTTGTTTCAAAACAAAGACTTCGTTAACCTCGCATCTCAAGGATTCCTTGAGAAGCACATGGATGATGATGAAATCCCCGATGTGAAGTTCAGTCCTAAGTATGTAACTGATTTTAAAAAGCGCAATAAACCAAGTAGTAGACGAGCTTGGTACAGGATAAGGCCAATTTTCAGTTCACAAGACAACTATGTCCATGAAATTGGCAAATTCATTGAACATAAAGATGTTCTTTATTCCTGCTGGGTCAACAGATAAATACCAACCACTCGATTATCGCGTTTTTTGGGGGTTTGGAGAACGTTGCCATAGATAATTTTCATAGATTTATTCATGAAAATCCGGGCAAAAAAATCGAGGTGAAATATGCGGTTCAGGTACTTATATGGGCATGGAAACACCTTAATTCTGATGTTTTGAACGAAGCATGGTCAATCTATCAATTTGAAATAAATTAACACTTTTGATTCGATTTTGCAATTTAGGCGCTATTAAATCGTGAGATTCGAAATATACGTGAAAATCTTAAATTTCTATCGTTCCAACGATAGAATTCGCGAATTGTAGGAAACCTAGGGTAACCCAGCTCGACCATCTTTTGTTGCTTGGAAGATCAGCAACTCATCCCGAAATTAATGTTGATCATGAAGGTGCGCCAAGAAAGAGAAAAAAGTATAGATGCGGAATATGTGGTCAAGAAATAAACAATATTGTTTTGTTATTTTAACAGTTCTTAACGAAATGAACAATTACTTTTTATTCTGGAATTTTTATTAACAAATTGCCTTATTACAGCAAATGCTAAATCAATGACAGAGGTGTTTAATATTACAAATGAAAATGTTCGCATAATTATATGCAAAGCCAACAAAAACAAAAAAGAAATTGGACAACCGTTAAGTTTACTTGAAGTAGACGAGTAAATTGTTAATCAAGAAATTGTATCAGAAAGAAATTCATATGAATACATGACCTTTTCTGAGGTACTTCGATTTGTATAAGGAAAATTTGGTATTAGTTTAACGAGGGGCTGGTTATATAGTTTTTTTTATAGACGTTCTGATGAAATTATCAAAACCATTATTCGTCCACATGAAGACACAAGATTAAAAGTTCCGAAGTACTCGAGAGAGTACTTTGTTCTTATCGAAAAAGTTATAGAAATTACACCTGCAGAATTAATCTATAATATCGATGAGGTGGGTTCATCAGATTGGGAAGATCGAAAACCAAAAATAGTTGCAATACCAAAGGAACTTGAAAATAGAAGTCTTCATCATCCAATAAATAGGGGAATAAGACATTCAAACCTTGTTGTCACAATAAATGGAGGTGGTGATGCTTATTTCCCTTCAATAATTACAACTGATCCAAATTCAGAAGAAATATTTAATACACCAATAAGAAAGGATGTTGATCTCAGCATGAGTATTGAGGCATCACCTTATGTCACAAAAAAGATATTCACTAAATTTATTCTACAAAAATTTGTTCCACAGATTGAATCTGATCGAAATGGACCAGATTGTTTCGAAAAACCGGCGATTCTCTTTTTCGATAATTGTTCTTGTCATCTTGATGGAAATAAATTGAAAAAATTAGCATGATTTTAGTTATTCCAAGTATTAGATCGATTGCTTTTTAGTATTTTGAAAAACCACAGAAAATATATCCCAAATAATGATGACATTCATTCAAATTTCAACATTTATAGGGGGTGGAAAAAGTGCGTTCGTCAGTTTTTTTTTTAATAAATAAAAAAGTAAATGAAATTTTGTTCATTTATTATGATATGTATTCACCTTGAGTTTCAATTGTAATTAAAAGTCTGTTCATCCATTCATTATATACGGCTCTGAAAATGTCTTTAGGAATATTATACAGTAATGTTTCAACCTTTTGAAAAAGTTGATCTTCATTTTCAAACTCCTCACCTTCGAGCATTTTTTTTAGATATCCGAACAGAAAAAAGTCAGAAGGTGCGAGGTCTGGCGAAAACGGGGGTTGCGGAAGTCTTTTAATCCCCAATTAATTCAATTTTTCATGAACCAAATGAGGCCGGGCGTTATCCATATGCAAAAAATATCCCTTCGTTGAAATTCTTTTCGCCAAATCTCCAAGTACAACTTCAGAAAAAAAAAATTCGATTAAATTTTTGGCCTATCGGGAGCATTGTTATTGATTTGATACCAGTTATATACCATATAACAGATATCATTACTTTTTTGGAGGCAATAGTTTGTTTGGGTTTGTATGGTTTTTGCACTCCAGATTCAATCCACATCGAGTTTCTCCCGTTAACAAAATAAATCCAGGTTTCACCTTGCGTCAATATGTGTCTTAGTCTGTAGTCATTTGAACTAGAAAGGAAGTCAAATAATTCAGAAGCAATGGCAGCTCTTTTGGCTTTAATTTCTGGAGTCAACTTATGTGGGATCCATTTGAAGTTAACTTTTTTCATATACATTTATTGAATCGGATTCACTAACTGCATCATTTGCTCATTCATCTGATTTAACTTTATCTTTAACACATTCGTTCACTTTAACACACTCATTATCTATTACACTTTCGATTACGTTATATAGTAAATACATAAATACAATTTCATTGTTAACATTTGAATCCACTTATAGTTAGATATCGACAAATGTCATTTATTACGATTACACTGTTATATATTATTCGTCTTATTATAGTTATTATTCTGACTTTTATACATTAGTTGTCACTGATGTTACACCAAAAGATAATTCAATTCCAAATGAATTGTTAATTGGTATTATATGCGGCGCTATTGTGATAGTTTTTATAATTGTCGGAATCGTAATATTTATGTTGAAGAGAAATAAGAAACAAACAACGAAAACAAAATCGTTGTCAAATGTAAATAATAATACGTCATCGAATACGGGAGGAAATTATGAAGAAGTGGACAATGAATTTAATAGTTTGATAAAGGAAGATGAGGACCAATGGATTTAATACTGTAATAAATAATCGATATGTAATAAAATTTTTTTATTTTTTTTGTTAATCATTACTTATTGTGAAAAGAAATTTGTTTTACATAAAAAGATGGGGAAGTAGGGCATCAAACAACAATAACATTCAGTTTTATAATAACAAAATCTTATCGCATGCATAATTTATTCAATAAATTTAATATTAAATCAGTTTTAAAATTTATAAACATTATTTTTATATGCAAAATATTTTTCTGAGAACAACTATGGTGATATACATTATATAACTATTTCATATTAACTTTACAATTTTAACATGGAATTAAAATACATATTTTCAATGCAGAATGAGTTATTGTGCTACATTATAATTTATTAAATTTATTAAATTTATTGATAAATTTAACATATTTCAATATATTTTAAATGGTAAAAGATATGCATATACTTTACTTCAAACAATCATACATATAAAAATTCGAAACTTATGAAAACTTTATTTATTATATGTTAATAATATCAAAATAATACTAACATTCAGGAAATATATTTATGTCAAAAAAGCCAACTATTTCCATATATTAGGCCACAAAATTTAGTAAGTTGGAGAAAAGATATTTTTAATTATACCCTCAAAAAGGTGGACCTCTTCCCAAATTAATTCAAGAAATGAATATAATTTTTTTTTCTCAAAGAAAATGAATCATTTTATTCTTTGTTAATTTTACTTGTAAGTGAATATGAACACATAAATTCATAATAAATTCGAAATCAAGCTTTCAACTTGTTATTCTCAGAATGAATTTTTGTAAATTATTTTTGAGTTATCAAAATATATTACTATCTACTAATAGGTGAGTTTAAATTTTTTTGTGAATTTAACATTTTTTCTGAAATAAAAAGGAAAAATACATTTTTACAAAACGACCGTTTATTACCAGATGAACAACAATAAAATGCAGAATCTCCAATTGTTATTACATTTTCTCCAATGACAGCTGCTTATAAATGGATCTAAATTTTGTTATTTTTCTTATATTATATTTGTTTTCATATCTTTATGCAATTAATTTTTTTTTAACATACTTTAATTCTACCTAAGTCATCGTATATCGCACCCCCGATGAATTTACCCTCCTGATTAAAGTTTATGACCCCTTGTGTCAAATTACTTTCAACTTTATGAAATTCTAAGATATTAAATTTATTCCAATGCTATTTTGTACCAAAATAATTTTTCTATTCAACTATTTGAAGACAGGCATTCAAATACAACTTCTACAAAATGATATTAAAATTTTAAAGTATTTTTTTTTTTAAAGTAAATTAATTGTTGTTGCCTTGTTTCTGTGGATAATGTAAAGGCATGAAACACTAATAAAACTTGGATTAACCTTATTAAAAACTTGGAATAGCTTAAGAATACCAAGGATGATAAGCGTTTGTTAAAATATTCAAATAGCTTCTAAATCTAAATGAAAAAATCATTTTTTTTGTTGTTCATTTATCGAGAAAATATATTTGTTTTTTCTTTTTGAATAAATCGATTTTTTTGGACGTATAATTCGCTTCTAAGATACTGCTGGATACAAGAAAGGAGCTGTCATCAAAAAACAATAAGTAATTTTTTTTTAAAAATGCTCATTGTTTATGAAGATAATTTCTGTGAAAATATTTTTGAATGAATTAGATTTTAATTTGACTGTAAAAGGCAGCTAGATTTTAAAATAATTGAAATGACTATATAGAAAAGTTGAAAATTTTATTTGAAAGCTCAGAATTGAATTATTGTTGTATTGATCGTTTTGCGTGTAAAATTGATATGATTACAATGATGTTTTGTATCAAGTTAAAAGAGAAAATGAGAAGAGAACATTATCATCTCACTTATCATTGTTTATGACTCGTATCGATTAAGTTTTTGATGACAATTTCAATTTCAGATGGAAAACAATAGGTTTCATACATTTTTGATGAAAATTTGAAGGTTTTTTGTTTGAGTTAAAATCAAGAATATATCTTCCAATTCCAATCATCAAATTGATGAAAAAAATATGAAATATATCTATTAATGACTTTTAGCATTCGTTTTATTGACTTTATTTCCAACATATTTCATGATGAATATATTTTTTATAAAAATATAAAATATATAAATTTCAAAAACAAAAATGAAACAGCAAATCAACATATCCATAACGAATATCCTCATTATCTGTTCAATAATAACAAAAATCATTCAAATAACAAAATTTTATTTTTCTCATATGAAAATATTCATAAAATAAGTTATAAATATTATCATTTATTAAGTCACTTATTTACGAATTTATTTTCTATCTTTCAAAAATGTTTCGAATTAAACTTCTTCTTCTAAATTTAAAAATCAATTTATTTATTCTTTGAAGAAAATTCTATTTTATTTTGATATTTATATAATCAATAAAGTCAAAATATTTTATATTTTATTTAGGAATTTCTTTTGTTTCATATTTAAATCAACAATTAACAATTTATATATTAATTCATTTTTAATTATATTTAATATTCTTTTTCAATTTATTAAATGTTTTGATAAAAGTTATTTAATTTATGATAAAAATAAACAAAATTTGAAAATATTTTTGATTTTAATGATTATATTTTTTGTTAATACAAAGCAATCATATGACGAAGAGACAAAAACACTCACAATATCTGATTCCATTGATTTTTCAAAAGATTATATGAATGATACAGAACATGTTATAATTATTGATGTTGGCGAGATTGAAAGTGATGCATTCAGAGAATGGCCTTTATTAACAACAGTAATAATTGGAGAAACAGTTGGAAATATCGGTAGTAGAATTATGAAAATGATGGGGTTTTATATAATAAAGAAATTACATATATTATTAGTTATCCGAATATGAAAAGTAAAACATTTACAATTCCTAAATCAGTCATTTCTATTATGAATTATGCTTTTGCAAGTTGTAATAATTTAGAAAGAATTTTTATTGATGAAAATGTTCAATATATTAATTCATGTGCATTTTTTAATTGTACATCACTTCAATGTATTCATTTTAAAGGAGAAATTTCACCAGAAATACAAAATGCATTTGTTAATATCAATGCGACATTAGTTATGACAATAGAAATATATCAAAATAAAACATTTGGAAATATGAATATTACTAAGGGAACAACACTTGACGCATGTCTCCCGCCAACACGCACATTCACATTGACACAAAGTGATACATTCACTAATTCATATACATTTACGAAAAGTGATACATTAATCAAATCGAATACATTTACGAAATCAAAAAGTAATTTTGATTCAAATACTTATGTTAATACATTTTCGATGAATTTTACTTTCGTTAACACTTATACTTTAACTTATTCTTTATCGTTTATAAAAACTTTATCGATTTATTATTATACTTTCTTAAAATCTTATTCAGTTACTTTCATTGAATCTGAAACTAAATATATTTATGTTGATTTCATATATTATAATTATACAATTATATATTATCCAGAATATTTTACGTATTATTCAAATTTCTTTTATATTTCTTATATTGAAGATGTAATAATAAACACTAATGATAATAACATTAATTATCATTATAATTGTTATTGTAATTGTAATAATTATTGTATTTATAATGATAATCATAATATTTATGATTAAATATCAAAATAAGAAGCGGAAACAAAATGAAGAAGAAATGAATATTTCAGATGAAAATAATAATAAAATTAATGAAATCGATAATACATTTTCATTTGGGATTAATAATTCAAATATTGAAGAAGATCCATTTGCAGACGATTTCAAAGAAGAAAAATTTATCAGTCAGATATAAGTAAACATATTTTAAGAACAAAATATTATAATTTGTTTATTAATTTAATAAATACGAACATTTTTGTTATTTGGCAAATTTTATGTTTCTTCTATTATATGATTATTATCGTAAATCCAATTTATCCAAATCATAACCACTAAAAGTAAATGATAAATTATATTAAAGAAAAAAATTGGAAATTTAGAGACATTATGATAAAAATGCATTATTTTTTCAAAAATCAAAAGAAAGATATTTCAATTTCAAATAAGTGTTCGTCTTGAGTAGTTCTGCTTTTATCTGTGATAACTTAAGTTTGAACAAAAAGTAAATTATTATGAAAATTCATTGTATATAATTAACGCATTTTTTTTAACATATTTATGAAGTTCAAAATCATTATGTAAAAGTTTATTATAATTTTCTTGAGCGTTCATCAATCAAACAAAGTATAATTTTTGATATAGACCATGGTCAGCTAGATATATGAAAGCTTACAATAATGATGCTAGTTTTTCCCAATTTTACAGGGATAATGAAAACCCAACCCAATGGGTAAAGCCGAATTCAATATTTTATATCAAAAATGAAGTCATCTCATTTCACTTTTGCTCACCAAAATTTTACTGTTTGAATAAATTCACTCTAAATTTTAATTTTTGTATGAACCGCAATAACTAATGTTTTTCGCAACAATAACTTAAAAGCGGTTTTACCCATATTGTATATGATTTTCTGAATATAACCGTTTTGGGCAACAATATGGGCTAATTACGTGATTTTTGATCGTATTATCATTCAAATTTGAATACAGCCGCTTGGGTAACGATATGGGCAACCATACGGGCTAAATGAATGATATTAAAATTTACCATCGTACCACCAAACAAATTATTTATAACACTCAACTTATTATACTAATTAATTCCATCAAAACGAATGACATATGACAGTCATACCAAAATTAGTATGTTTAATTCGATAATGGCACTAAAAAATTTGCAAATTTCATCATTATATTATTATAAATTTTGGATTTGGCAACTCAAAAATTTAAAGGTCAACCCATAATTTCAAAATTACATCATTACTCGGATTCATAATAATCATAATTGAAAAAATTAAAACATATTTCCCTATAGATATTAACAGATGTATTTGAAAGAAGTCGATCATTTTACACTCAAAAATTACATAAACTATTGAATAAAAAATCAAATAAATTCATAATATATTAATATATAATATATTTAAACATAATAAAACAATGTTTCTAAATATTACATATCTAGTGTTATATACTCATATAATATTTAAATTTTTAATTGAGGAAATATCCGTCAAATACCATTAACGTTTTTTGACACACCACATTTATTGTCTACAGAAATCTCAAATGATTTTGGGATATTTTTTTCGTTCTGGGCAAAAAAAATATCCCGAATTAGCAACATTACTTACAATTTTACTTGAAAAATGAAAAAAGTTGTATGCATCCACCGCTATATCATTAAACTTTTTGAATCCATATTTCTTCATTGATAAAAAATTAATTATTTCATTTGCTATTAATATTCATTCATGGCTTTAATTATTTTCGATTTTCTCGATAGTTAACAGAAGTTTGTCAAGAGGAAAATTAACGATCAAAAAAATATATATAAAAATGTATTCACTAAAACATGATGTTTATTTTGCATAACATTAAAAAATATTATAATGTTACTATACAGTTATGTATAAAAAATGGTAACGGTATAAGATATGGTAACGACGGTTCTTTAATCAAATGATGATATCATAAGAAAAAAAAAATTTTTCACGAGATATATTAAATATTTTCATGATTAATGAATTTAAAAATATTATATTATATATTATTTTAGAATTTAGACTGTTATTTTTTATCACATCATTTGTTTAATCAAAAATAAATAAAATTAATTAATTGATGATTTGTTATTCACCATCAATTGTATTCCGAAATTTTTCAGAAAGAAAGCGATAATTTATCCATCCCCATTTTTGTGCTTCTTCTTTATAAGACATGGATTCTTATAAATAGTTATAATCCCAGATTTCTTTGAATTCATCAAAATTTTCAACTTTTCGACAATCTAATTTTAAGTAATCAACACCATTTTTTTATGATATTCAAATCCAGTATGTTTAAATGAGGCATGGATATTTATTGAACATGTGCTTAATTCATAGACTCGAAATATCTTATATAAATGTTGAAATTTGAATGAATGTCATCATTATTTGGGATATATTTTCTGTGGTTTTTCAAAATACTAAAAAGCAATCGATCTAATACTTGGAATAACTAAAATCATGCTAATTTTTTCAATTTATTTCCATCAAGATGACAAGAACAATTATCGAAAAAGAGAATCGCCGGTTTTTCGAAACAATCTGGTCCATTTCGATCAGATTCAATCTGTGGAACAAATTTTTGTAGAATAAATTTAGTGAATATCTTTTTTGTGACATAAGGTGATGCCTCAATACTCATGCTGAGATCAACATCCTTTCTTATTGGTGTATTAAATATTTCTTCTGAATTTGGATCAGTTGTAATTATTGAAGGGAAATAAGCATCACCACCTCCATTTATTGTGACAACAAGGTTTGAATGTCTTATTCCCCTATTTATTGGATGATGAAGACTTCTATTTTCAAGTTCCTTTGGTATTGCAACTATTTTTGGTTTTCGATCTTCCCAATCTGATGAACCCACCTCATCGATATTATAGATTAATTCTGCAGGTGTAATTTCTATAACTTTTTTTAATTTTAAAATTTTCTCAAATTGTATACTGCCGTAGCCCGACTCCGCGGAGCACTTTTTCTATATAAGAGCGTCGACAGATGATCAGTATAAAGTGTACTAGGGATGGGGGTTTATGTAAACTTTTTTTTAAATGGAGTTATCTAAGTACGTTTAAATATATGAATTTTTTCAGGCACCATCTTGCGGATAACGTTAGTAGTACCTCCAGCCAAGATTATATTACCTAGCTAAAATATGATTTCGTCCCATTAACGGTCTCCCGATAGTCGGAATTGAATACTTTACAATATTAATTATATTCATTTTGATAGGTAAAAGACGATACAAGAACGATAGCTTTTGGCGTCAAATAATAAGCATTCTTGCCAAAACCACCCAAAACTTTCCGACAAAAAAGCAATTCAACTTTTTGATACGAAAATAAAATTACAAACCGAAATACTGGTTCAATTTTGACTATTGAACGATTGATGCTATAAAAAAGTTTCAGTATTTTTTAGCGATTACCCATTTCGAATCGAATTTGACATTTTGGGCTTAAGGCCGAATCGACCGTTAAAAATGTCACTTTTTTAACTTTTTTTTATGTGTGTAATAGAAACCGAAATTTTTCGATCGGTAAAATTTGCGAATGGGATACAGCTCTTCAACACTTTCCACACGAAATGGTGTTCGAATAAATGCAATGTCTACTCCTCAAAATTCGATGAAAATGGTTTTTCCATTAGGATGGTATTACTTACGCTTATTAGTAGCTTTATCTTCAACCCAAATCAGAACACTTAAAACAGAATACAATATTGAGCTTTCGCCAAAAGACATGATACAAAGAGGGTGGTATAAAAAATTCTTTACACAAAAACAAATTGATTATCTTGTCTCAAATCCTAACATCTTCCAAATTTTTTCATTAAAAGAATACTACAAGCCAGACTTATCACAGCTCAATGGTAAAAAGCTGCTTGTTCATGCAGCATGTGAGCCATCGGCAATAGCTAAAAAAAAGAATTTCTTATCAAATGAATATTACATTGTAGAAGGTGGAAATGCAGAAAAGCTATTCCAGGATCCATGTGTAGCGGATGTAGAAATGTTTCATGAGGCTAAACCACTTTTAGTTTAGGTATCATTAAAGTAAAACACAAAATTGTCAATATCCTTTCACATGTATTTAATCTGTTCTGTTATGTTCACGATATCTTTCATTCTTTGTGTAGAGCTATTATTATCAATTAATTTTAGATTTTATATCTTCTTGTGAAAAATATTTTTGTTCTCTCTTATTTTTAATTTAAGTTTTTTACAATAAAAGAAAAATTTTCCCTTTGTATGACTTACTAACAAATAAGAATCAAAGATTGACTTTAAAAATTAGAAAATTATTAGCTTTAACATAGCATTTGTTATATAATATGATGATGATTTTGGAAAAAATATCACAATAATACTTCTATGAAAAAATTAAACAAGAAAACATTTTTGCAGACATGTGACGTGGTAAGCGGTTATATGATTTAATTTTTTGATAACTGGAACCAAACAATTCAGTTAAAATTGAGAGACAGGGACCACTTCACATTTAAGATGCTTGCATCTCCTGTTCGTAATCTCCACAAACCACTTCTTTTTGTTGACGAGAACACACGTGTTGTTGTTCAGGGTATTGGTAATCAAGGTCAATTCCATTCCCGCTTAATGCGTGAATATGGTACAAAAGTTGTTGCTGGTGTTCACCCAAAGAAAGCTGGCCAAATTGTTGCTGGCATGCCAGTTTTTGCCTCAGTTAAGGACGCTGTTGCTAAAACAGATGCTAATGCATCTCTTATTTTTGTTCCAGCATCAGGTGCTGCAGCAGCCATGATCGAAGCTGCTAATGCAGGCGTTGGCCTTGTTGTTTGCATCACAGAACACATCCCACAACATGATATGATCAAAGTTAAGAAGGTTCTCAAAGAAAAGGGAGTTGAACTCATTGGTCCAAACTGCCCAGGTATCATTCAACCACGTACACACTGCAAGATGGGTATTATTCCAACCAATATTCATACACCAGGAAAAATTGGTATTGTTTCTCGTTCTGGTACACTCACATACGAAGCCTCATATGCAACAACATTAGCTGGACTTGGTCAATCCACAGTTGTTGGTATTGGTGGAGATCCATTTGCAGGACAACTTCACGTTGACGTTGTCAAGAGATTTGCAGAGGATCCACACACCGAAGGTATCATCCTCATTGGTGAAATTGGTGGCCAATCCGAAGAAGATGCTGCTGAATGGATTGCTAAGAATCATTTGACCAAAGAAAAACCAGTTGTCACCTTCATCGCTGGCGCCACAGCTCCTCCAGGAAAGCGTATGGGTCATGCAGGAGCTATCATTTCTGGTGGAAAGGGTACTGCAGAAGGTAAATATGCTGCTCTCCAAGCCGCTGGCGTTCGCATTTCTCGTCATCCAGGAAACCTCGGCAAGTTCATCTTTGAAGAAATGAAGAAGATGGGCCGCATCTGAATAAACAAATGGTGATACAAAACGATTTTCTATTTTATTTAAAAATTTGTCAAAAAATGTAATTTATTATCAATCTGTTGATCTGCAGAGTTTTGGCGATGTTGATCCTTTGGGAAAATAAAAATGGACAAAGTCATCTTTTATACAGAATATCTTTTTACATATCTCAATAACATCACTAATTCCTTTACCGTGTTGATGCAAAAAGACAATTTGATTTACAGGTGAATGGAATTCTTTGCATTTTGTTTTTTTATTTTTTACTTTAGGCTTTGGGCATTTAGGTAAATCATCAAATGATTCATTCATTAGACGCTTTATATCATCATCTAAAAAGTTATGGCCCAAGAAATTTGGTGATGATGCTTCTTCCATAGTAATGTTTAAGTAACCAATAAATTCATTATGACAAACATCTTCATGTTCTGTACATGATCGAATAATTTTTTCATATATGGGAAGTATTAATTCAGCTGCTTTTCTAGAATAAAGATAACCAGATCCTCCTTGAAGAAATGATGTAGCAGAATTTGGAATGCATCCACCTAATACAACAGGTTGTATAAGTGGATCATATTTTGTTTCTAATGATTCATAAAAATCATCAAGGATGTTTACATTTATGATGTTGTCAACTGTACCTCTATGAAACCATCTATAATTTGTTTCATAATAAAAATAAGAAAGCGCAAAATATGTCTTTCGAAATATATCAATGTCTTTTATTGTATAACGTGTGTTTGTTTGAATTGTAGATACAATATCAGAATAATGTTGTGGAGAATGAAGATTTAAAATATGTTTATTATTAGTGATATTGAAATTCTTCCAATCAATATATGAAGCTTTATATCCAGCTTTTTGGTTTAAAGAAAAAGAGAAAAATTTATGCATATACATCGGAGTTATGTCTTTAGGCATACTAATCATTATAAAAAACATTTTGTTTATATTTATGTTTGTTTTTGAGTTTTGGATATTTTTAATATATATAACATTATTTAAACATGATTCCTTCGATAAAAAAATTAACTGAATAAGAAAAAATATTAAAAAGAAATGATAATATAAATGTCTTAACAATAAAATACCATTACAAAAATCTTCCATAGAAGAAGCTGGAATTAAGTTATTTCAATAAATTCTACATAGTTTTTTTAGATGAAATTTTTTTTTTGAAAACACAATGTCTCTATCTTACCCAAAAAACTAATGCTCACAGTTGATTGTCACTTTTGCTTTTTGGTTTTCTTCCATTCGTTTGTTCATTAGTGAATACGCATTAATATATGACAGCATCAAATGTACTTCATCTTTTAGATTTTTTTTTAAGTTTGAAAATATGTTTCAATTAAATTTAATGTTAAAAATGCATTTTCAATACAAACCCCATTTTTATAAGAAGATAATAATATTTTAATGAAGCCCATATTCTATGAATTTTCAGAAGATGTCTTAGGACTTCATGTTGACATTTGATTAATTGTATTTCATGATAAATTAACGATCATCGCGAAATAAATTTACATCACATGTCTTATAAATGAACCTCAATAAAAATACGTTTATTTTTTTCTGGGCGTTTTCTATCGTTCAATTCACTCTGTCAAGTACAATATGGAAGAAGAAAACGAAAACTCAATTGATTCTCTTGAACAAAATTTTTTTGCAGTGATAGATGAATTTCCATCAGTTTCGTCGATAGATCCATCAACATTTACACATTCATCAGCAGAAAAATGGATGGATGATTCAGTTAGCAACAACTGTATGCTATGTGGAGCTGAGTTCACACATTTCAATAGGCGTCATCATTGTCGTCATTGTGGTCTTCTTATGTGCGGCAAATGTACATCAAATCGTACATTAATTGGAAATTCAATAGATAGAATTTGTGATGCCTGTGCCTCTATTCTTGTACCTCCTTCTCCAGATACTCAGTATACGTCACTTGATGAGTGGCAAAGCAAAAATGAACAAATTGAAATCCAAAAACTCAAACCATCCTCAAAAAATGTCGGATTTGCATTTTTATATTCCATGCTTGATTCTGATTGTCATCCAGCTCATTTTAACACAGTTCGTACTCTTTATCGCCTTTTCCCTATGTATTCACCAGTCATGGTACAATCAGCTTTACCCAAAGTTCTTCATCATGCACTTCACTGTGATTGTTCTGTCCAATACTTGTCACTTGATCTTTTTGTATCTTTATTTAATCTTAGTTCCAATACATTTGATATCCCAAATGATCTTATTACACAAGAAACTCTTTCTTCTTTAATACATTCTGACTCCATCATATCACAACGCACCACCTCACGTCTCCTATATTCTTTGCAAACAAAATCAACACTTCCTCCATTTTACAACTTTTTGAATACAGACGATAAGTGGGTCACCTCATTTTTACTTGCAGCCATTTCCACTCAAGTTCATATTAATGATATTAATACTCTTTTAGATGAAGGCATTTCTAAACACTCATTTTACTCAAATGCGAAAGAATTAATTCCACTACTACTTAATAACTTAAATCCTAAGACAAAAAGTTCAACACTTTCAGCTCGTTATTATTCTTCTGCTATTTTAGAGAAGTTATCACATTATGTTGATGATGCCATGTTAATTATGCAATCGGATTTAAATAATTTGGTGAAATTAATATGTACATGTTGTCCAACTGATGAAAATGATGAAAGAAATGAAATTGATATTTCGATATATTTAATTTCATGTTTATTAAATATCTGGAGGAATTTCAATGAAGCGCAAAGCGGAGATAAGTCGTGTTTCTTGTCACAAGTTTTCATGACTATATTCGAAGTGTTAAATATAAAAAACATAAAATTTAATAATAAGAAATTACAAATATTACAATTAATTTGTTTGGAAATGATCGAAATTATTATTTCGTTTAGCGACTTAAAGCCAATGCTATGTGGACAGCAAACACTTTGTTTATTGGAGGATTTGACGAAAGGAAATTCGCCATTTAATAAAAAGGCGTTGAAATTGTTCGAAAGTTTGAAGAATTGCTTCGACTCATTAAGTTCAAATTAATATATAACTTATATTATTGGTGTAATAAATTATTAATTTTGTCGGATTTTTTGAAATAAAAAAATAAATTTGAAATAAAATATTTTATTGATTATGTGGCAACAAATAGTAATTTAAATTACTTTTGAAACAAAAAGGAATTGATGTTAATCTTGAATTCAAAAAGAATAGATGTATATAATGGGCATGAACCCTTTTTGACCAAGTTTCGATGGAGTGAATGCAAAACGATTAAGTACAATTTAGTAAACGGGCATTATATCGAACATTTGTAAATATCAGAAATAAATATTTCAAATTGTATTTAAATAGTTTATTTCGACATTGAACCCAAAAAATTGAATCTGATAATAATAACTAACTAAAAACGTTTTTCATTTCGAATTCAATCTTTCAAACAGAATTTTTTTCTCAGAAGCGAGTAAAAAGATGGTCCCCTCTGTGAAGCTTCACAACAAAAATCAGATTTTTACATAATTTAATTAGAAGTGCTTGATTTAGCAGCTGCTATTGTATCAATTGTAAAAGCATTTTTTATAGCACCTGAAGCCATTCTGTCCAAAACTTTCCATTTTTTATGGAATGTTTCCTGTTTATTTTCAGGAATTCCTGAAACTTCAATTCTTTGTTTCAACAATTGCAAATCGTCACTTAATTTTTGGTCACCAAATGTACCGATTGTTTTTGCTTGTATTGCTTTTTCAAGCATATTAAATTTTTCCTTAAATTGTTTATATTTTGTAATCATTCCAATTGCATTTAATGTATCCAAATCTTCTTGCATCAAAGCAAATATTTTTAATTTTACATTTGGCTCTTTAATTAAATATGTTTCATTTGGACAACCTCTACTGTACGCAGCTCCAACTGATAAATTAACATTATTTCCATCGTTACCATTAATTAAATAAGTTGTAACATGTTTAAATTTAATCTTTTTCTTTTCCATTTTTTTATCTCCTTTTTGTACTGTTTCCATTGGAACTTCACCGTCAGTAACAATGATTAAATGGTCACGATATTCAACACCTGCTTTAACTGCAATATCTACAATAAGATTCGAATATGTTCCATTTTTACCTTCTTTTTGATCCATAAAATTATTCATTTGATCGCGTGTTTTTTCCCATATTTTATCTGACCATAGAAATATTTTATCTCCTATTTCATATTCAAGTTCTAAAATTTTCCGAAGTTCGGAATGATAAAACTCATTATCTTTAACAGATCCAGAACAATCAATAGCAAACAAACGATGTTTTGCAATTTTAGTAAATCCATACCATATCTCATTTTCTTGTATTATATAATTTATTGCTTTAGGACGCCAATCTTTAGGTTTAATATTTCTATCTGTTAATTGATGTATTTCAGGTCTTGCAGTCCATCCTGCGATATTTTGTATGTATTTAAATGTTCCATCTTTATTAATTTCGGTAAAACATTTAGTAAATCCACAATCAATAATTATATCACCATATCCAAATGTTACATTACTTGGATAAAATAATGAACTTATTCCTCCAGATGAATCTCTAGTAAATGGTATAAATGGTTTTAGATTATTTTCATTTTGTACATATGAAATTGTAATTCCTTCGAATATTTTACCAAGATTATGAGCTAATGGAAATCTTTGATAGTCTTTAAATACTTTTGGATTTCGATTAAATGATTGTGGCTTTGATAACTCACCTGTTTTATCTCCAAATAATATTTTTCCTCCTTTATGTTCACCGCCAATTCTTAATTCGGAACATTTGTTTCCTAATTCTTTAAAGCGTGCTGTCTGAAGGAATAAATTCACTTGATAATAAAGTGGATCACCATCAGCCCAAAAAACTATTGAACCGCCATTTTCCCAAAATAAAATCAAAACTTCAATAAATTGTCCAACTAAATTTGGATCTGTGTGTGGATTTTTTTGTATTGGTAATATTGGATATGGTGGTCCACATATTACCCATACAGCATAATAATCACATAAACCTGGTGTAGTTTGTTTTGTTAATTCTTTAATTGCATCATAATAATTTAATACAACTTTAATCTCAATGCCAAAATGTTCTACTGCTGTTTTAATGCATTCTGTACGACCTGGTTCACTTGACTGATCTATAAAGCAAGGATCTATAAATGATGATTCTAATTTACTTAATTCACTTGACCATAACATTACTATTAATATCTTTTGACCTTTTAAGAAATCTTTTACAAACATTTCCGTGTTTTCTCCAGTTGGATTTATAAATCCTTTTTCTGCATTTCCGACATCTTTTTCTTCATTATAAAAATCAGAAAATGCATCAAGTGTTGGTTTAATATCATGAAGTTCTTTTTTAAGTTCAGAAAATGGCGATAAATTATTTTGATTTTTAATTAAATCCTTAATTATATTATGAATTTTATCTGAATTAGGTTTGGAACTTTCTATAAGAAGTATTTCATCAAGTTTATCTAATGGATCATCACCAAAAAGTGATGCAATTGCTCTTTATAAAGATGATGGATTTGGTGAATAAACAACTTGAGAAAATAAGTTTTCAATTCCTTTTGGATATATTCCAACTCCTATACCAATTGTATTAATTCCATATTGAACACATAAATTAACTTCTTCGATAATTAATTTTCGTTCATTTAGTTGATATAATCCATCAGTAATCACAAATAATAAACTTGAATGATCTGAGGATCGAATTCTTCTTAAATCAAATGCTGCATGAATAGCTGATGCTAAATCGATATTATTTTTAGGATTTTGTAAAATTGCAAATAAAGATTCCCAAAGTGGTGATTTTATATTTAATGCTTCCAATGTATTAACACCAGAACATAATATATTCGGTGTTGGTGAACCTGCAATAATTAAATCGAAACTTGGTAAATCAATATTTGTTAATATTGATAAAAGATTTCGAATTGTTTGTAACGTATGTGCACTCGAAAGTTCATTAAAACATGAAATAGATGAATCAATGATAATAGTTACGTCATAATTACGTTTTAATCCTCCTTTTTCTACTTAGTATATTAAAGGATCTGGAACAGGATTTAATATGTTCAATATTAATGCAGTAATATCAAAATCAGTTCCATTCGAAGATAATATTGTTTGTGATGCTTTATTTGGCTTAAATATTGCATCTAATGAAGAACTATGAATTTTTTTGTTTTCAATAAATTCATGAAGAAATGTTTCAAATTCTTTTTTATCTTTCATATTTGAAACTGTATTAATTTTATTCGTTTTATTTCGATAATGTGACATTTCTAATTTGTTAAAATGATTATTAACAGTGTTTAAAACATTTGTTCTTCCTGAATAAACACCTTCTAATTTAGTATAATCTATTTCCAAAAGTTCTTTGAAATTATTTAGATTATTTAATTCAGGAATATCTTCTGGGAATTCAGCAAATGTAATTTCGGTATATTTCAAAGGTAATTTTTGATTTTCTTCACGTGTCATAACATTAGCAAAAATTTTTATTAATGAATTATTTATTTCTTCATTAAGTTCTGCATTAATTGGAGCTATTTTTATGGATTTTATTTCATTTTCAAGATTATGCCAAATTTCTTCAATAAACTTTAAGTTATCACCTATAATTTGTTCAGATTTAATGAAAATAAATCCAAATGAATAATTAGGATTTGATGATAATTTTGCCCATACTTTTGTTCGAACAAGATTTTCATCTATACCATCAGTAAATGTGAAAAATGCTACATTTGGTCTTGTTTTAAGTATTGATTCAGGTATAGAATCAATAGCAAATTGTATTGAGTTAATTAAATTAGTTTTATATCTTTTAATTAATATACAATCTAAAATTCTTTGTAAAACAATATATGAATGACTTTCATCAAATGATTTAATTACACATTTAAACTTTTCATCTGCAATTAAAGATACTGAATATGTAATTTCTAATGAAGAAAGTGCACAAGTTAAAGCACAAATGATTAACATATTAAATATTTTATTTTCATCTGAAATGAATGAACTACAATCAACTAAAATACTTACACAAATGTTAGAATATGGAATTGATGAATCTGATGCAACTTTAACAAATGAAGAACTTAAATAATAACTTTGTTGAATAAGATCTTTTATAGTATAATTATTTGATTTAGGAATTAATAATTCATTTCTTATATTATATCCATAAGATTTCGTAATTACATTATCTTCTTCATTTTTAATGTTTTTCATACGATTAATAACTCGTACAATTGCATCAATTTCAGTAAATTGTGAAGCAATTCCATCAAATTTTTCTACTTCTACTTCACCTTTAATAGGATCATCATTATTAAAGGAATAAAATACTTTTGGTTGATTTTCTGTATCATCATTTTCATTATTATCTTTTTCTTTATTTATTATATTTTGCATATCAGAAATAATTTTTTGATATTTAATATTATCGAATTTTTGAATATTTTGTTGTTCATATACAATCGAACTATCATTTTCTTTTTTATTTTCTTGGAATTCGGGTAATTTATTATCATTTTGTATTTTCATATCAGTCATATGTAACTCATTTGATTGATTAATTATATTTATTCTTTGATTGCATTCTTTAATATTTTCGTTTTTCCAATTTCCTTGAGCAATGAAAATCGAATTCTTATGTGGCAAATAAATAAATTCTTTTGATATTTTATCAGAAGTACCAATAGTATTTTCAGGTAAATTAATTTTAGTAAAATCAACACCTGCTTTACTTAATTTAGTTGCCATTAACTTAAAGGATTCATTAAATTGATTTATATATGGTGATATAAATGAATAATCATATAGTGGAAGATGTCGATATATTTGTGTTAATTTTGAAAAATATTCTTCAGCAGGTTTAAGTTGGAGTGAAGACATCTTTAAACTTCTAATATAAAATGGAAGAACTTTTGCGCCTTGAGTACATGATTGATAAAATTGAATTAATGAGGAAATTGTTTCATTTTCTATTTGTTGTGGTATTATAATTGTCGGCAATTCAAATCGAAGATCATTAGAATCATCAATTGATGTATCTTGACTTATTATCATTGGCTTTACGATATCTCTTTCTTCGAAATTATCTTTTTTCTCAGGTTGTTTAAATTCACTAAGAAGATAACATTTTGATCCTTCAGAAGGAATTTTTGTTAATGATTTTATAATTTGATTATAATTTCGTATTTTTATTATAGATATATTATGTTGCTTAGTGTTTTTAGCTTTTATAACATTTTCTTCAACGTGAAAATATTTTTCTTGAAGTAATTTCATTTTTTCTTTAATTTGTTCATTTGATGGAGCTTTATATAACATGAAATCTCTTTTTGATAATATTTCATATCTTTCTTTAAAAATTTTATAAAATTTATATATATAATTACATGCATATACTTTTAAGATTAAATCTTTTTTCTGAATTCCTTCTGGAATTGGAAACATATTTTGATTTTGTAGCATTTCTTGAAGTTCATTTGGTAATATTTTGATTAACTTATCTATACTAAACATTTTATTTCTAGTTTTCAAAATTAACATAAAGATGAAATTTAAAAAATCTCTTTTTCTTATTTGAACATTCTTCAAATCAGTGTATTTTTTAACAGCAAATTGTCTTTTTAACATTGTTAATATTTCAATTGCTTTTTCAATGCTTTCATTCTTTGGTTCTAATTCAACTAAATCAATTTCAGGATAAGTTGTAAAAGCAGGGAACCATTGACCTTTCTCATCATAACCAATTATTGGGAAATAATCATTTAACAATTCATTATATAATGGATTACTGTTTATTTTATATGATCCTTTTATACATCCATGAACATAAATAATTTCTCCATTTGAAATGGTAATATTATTTTCATCATAAGAAATCATTGGATTAGTGTAAGGTAAATAATCAAAAGGAGTAATTATATCTGTTAATATCATTTTTGTTGAATTTTGTTGATATAATAATTCAATATTTTCCCATTTTTCTTTAATATAATCATATGCTAACATTGGGAATTTTTGAATTATTTCATTATTTAATATTTGATTTATAGGTCTCATTCCTTTTTTATTAGAGGATGTCCTCGTGTTGTATATATTTTTTGGTGCTTCAAGGAAATTAATTTTTATTTCTTTTATTATATTATTAGATTCAATTCTAAAATTGTATTTCATCTTGGAATTTTTTAACTCTTTAGAACATACATCAATTATAATCTCAAAATCATATTTTCCTTTTATTTTTATTTTGGGAATATTATGTAATATAGTTCCATCAGGTAAAAATGAATCAAATGTGACTATTTGTTCTTTGATATGTGGATCACATGAAATGCTAAAGTACAATGTGAATCTTTTGACTTTCTCCGAATAATATAATGTAACCTCTTTCTCCGAAAAACTTTTCTTTGAAAAATCATAAATTTCAAATTTGAAATCAAATGGAATTAATATTAAATCCATATGAATAGAGATTTCTAAATTTGATGAAAACTTTAAATAAAAATTACAATGGAATCGAGATAATTCAGATGCTGAAGGAAGTTTAATCGTTACTTGATCTTTATTTGGTTCTATTTGTGGTTTATCTGATGTATTACCATCAAGACTTTCGATACTTGTTTCATAATTCATTTTTTCTTCGAGATAATAATTTTTGATTTTAAATGTAATTGTTGAACAAGTAAAAGCTTTTTGGCAACATAAATGATATTTTCCATCTTGATAAGATAAATCATATTCTTCACACTTAATAAGTAATGCTAATGGAACAAGATTAAAATTAAATTTACATGGAAGTATTAATTCATTATAAGTATGTGATGTAAAATGAATATTTGTTTGAATTTCAATTTCTGTTTTATCATTGTTTATAAGTGAAGGAAATGATACTGGAAGTTGTACAACTTCTCCTTGTTTAATATCATGACGAGGAAAGAAAATATTTGAATATTCATTTTGATTAGTTTCAACATATATAGAAAATGGTTTATCAATAAATGAAATAAAATTAATAAAAATTTTTCCATCATATAATGATGGTATTATTGGACCAATTGAACAATTAAGTGACTTAAAACAACATATAATTTTCTTCGAAGAAACACTTAAAATAGGAATAGAAAAGAAATTAGAATCAACAATATTTCTAAATGATGGAATACTTTGTTCTGATTTTAATGAAGGAAATGGAATTTTATAAGGAATAGAAAACATATTTGGTAATTTATTTTGATAAACATCATTCCAATATTTTTCAATATTATTGATAATATTTTTATTAAAATCATTAACATATAAAATTAATTGATTTAAAATTTGATGAAGAATGGAAACTTTATTTTGAGTTTCAGTATTACAAATAGAAGAATCTGAAAATTTTACATTTAGATCATTTTTAAAAATATTTGTTGCACATTTAGATAATACTTTGGTATATCAAAAATGTGTATTTCCAATTTTTCTACATTTTCAAACGCGTCAAATAATTCTTCCATTAATATCATTTTTTGATTTAATTCGTTAAGAAGTTTTATAAATTCATTGTGTGTACATGAACCAAAAAAAAGTTGTGGAACACTTTTATAAACAAATTCAAGTGGAAAGAATTCCTCAAAATTAATATTTTCAGCTATTGGATAATAGCACTGAAGTGAAACAGGAATAAGATCAAATGAGCCATAAAAATTTGGTTTAGCTTTAGAAGGATTTTTATCGAATAATTTATCACTTTGTTGACAACAATTTTTTATTTTGATCTTGGCTTTTTTAATATCTTCTAGATTAAAATCATCTAATCTTTCAAATATTTCCTGATATCTTGATAATTTTTTCTTTAATTCTTCAATTTTTTTGTTCCTTTCATTTTGAAAATATTCTTTTTTTTCATCCATAACTTTATTTATAATTTCTTCCAATTCATTAATAAATTTAGGAAAAGCATTTTTCTGTTTTTCAAGGATATCTTTTAATTTAATTGTCTCTTCTTTATTTTTTGTTTCATTAAATTTATTTTTTGTGTTTAAGTTTATAATTTCTTGTTTAAAAGTATTTGGATCATTTATAAATTTCAAACTATCGTTTTGGGAATTTAATGCAGAATTGATAATATTTTCATGAAATCATCATTAAAAGTTATATTTACAATTTTATCAACAAACATTTGAATTCCATCAATTTTTTGCTGAGTTAAAACTTCATTTAATTTCATATTATCGTTAGATAATGAACGCCAAAACTCATGTAATAATCCTATATCTTGATCAATAAATTCAGGAGGTACTGTTGATAATAAAAGATTTATCCATTTAGTTCCAATTTTCTTTCTACATCTCAATCTATCATTTATTTCTAAATATATAGACTTACATAATTTTTCATAAATTATTTCATTTGTTTTTGTTGATCTATTGAAATCTAAAGTAATTATATTAATTGGTGAAATAAGTCTTAAAATAAAAATCCAAAGTGAGATTTTTTCTTTATAAAAAATAATTTGTTGAATTTGAGTTGAATAAAGTGTTTGAAGTTGTTGTGTACATTTTTGGTTTTTCTTATTCTTTTGCAAAATAAAGAAAATTGTTTTGCAATGATTTTAGATATATCATCTTCAGAAGGATTAAAAACAATATGATAAATTGACGAAAATATAAGTGATGAAGGTAATCGATAACGATTTGAAAAACCATTTTGTGAATCAAAGATAGCTATAATATTCATTTTTCCTTTATCGATCGTAGTACCATTTGGCAATAATACATTTTTTTGATTTGTATCAATATATTATTGTCAAACAAGAAAAAATACACTTTTTTGTAAAACAGGCCGTTTATTATTGTTTGGAAATGAGAGGAAATGCAATAACTCCAGTTTCCTCTTTTTATATGAAAAAACAACAACGCAGAGATAAAATCAATAAACTACACATTGAAATATCAGAACTACGAAATGAATTTTCTCAACTTTTAGATGTTGGAAAATTAATTCTTGATTACAACCAGACTACACTTAAAATGCAAAGATTAGAAGATCAAATTCTTTTCCTAAGTGATGCCGTTTCTTCATTAGAGAAACCTGGTTCATCTTTTCTTGATGCTTCAAATGATTCATTGTATTATTTTCTCCAATCACAGATCTCCATTGCAAATGATCAAAACACAAAACTTGAAAAGCAAATTCATGACACAGATATGCAAAACTTTTTAGATAATGTTCAGATTTCTTTTGATAATATATCATCAAATAGCGAGCTTAATTCTGAACAAGCAACTTCAATTTTAGACTCATATTTCGAAAAACTTAAAACTTTAAATCTTTCATATGAAGATCGATATTTATCATCGACAGAAGAAAAAGTGCTTCATGAGCGTGAAGAGCACGAGCACGCCCAATATGCCGAATTTGCGCAAGCTATAGATGACGCCAATAATGACATGAAGCAAATGTTCGAAGATATTAAATCGAATACCAAAAAAATAATTTTTGAAAAACAAGCATTGTTGGAGAGCGAGCGCATGTCCTCAGGTTCATTTCTTAGCAAGATGGATCTACTCAAAAAAGCTTCCGATTTCCTTTCTGAGTCGAGTTCAAAATCGAGATTTAACGAAGCTGTTTTAAACTTCTTTAAGCTTCTTCAAAACCCATTTGCTACAGAAGAAGAAATCAAAGTAACATTAGAATCTGTTGTTACTATTGCGAGACTTGAAGCAAGTACAGAAGTTGATGTACCTGAATACAGGTCTATACAAAAGACACTCCAACAACTGAAAGAAAAGCTCGAAGCCAATAAGCCGAATGTTAAATAAACTGTACCATTCACAAAAGTAAAGTACACAAATTTCACTTTTCTCATAAAACCGCTGTTAGAAATTTGCGATACATTCAATTATCAGCCGATAAGTTTTGAAAAATCAAATCAAAATTGTGAATTTCACCAGTGAATCCAAAGCATTTCTTCTTCTGCGCTGGATCCGAAGTTTAATCTACTTTCTTTGATTGAGAACGTTCATAAACTTAGCAACGTTGTCCATATTGAGCTGTACGAGCATTTCAGTATCGCCATCACCAGATGCGTGAACATTTGGATCATAACCGGGGCGAACTGATTGGTATGCATCAGCTGAGTTAGCCTTTGGCTGCTGGCGCTGAGCTTGTGCTCTCTGTTGTTCTGCTCTCCTTTGCTCTTCAGCTTTACGCCTTTGCTCTTCTGCTTTTCTTTGTTCCTCAGCTTTGCGTCTCTGCTCTTCTGCCTTACGTTGTTCTTCTGCTTTACGACGCTGCTCCTCAGCTTTTCTTTGCTCCTCGGCCTTGCGCCTTTGCTCTTCGGCCTTTCTTTGTTCTTCTGCTTTACGTCTTTGCTCTTCTGCCTTACGTTGTTCTTCTGCTTTACGGCGCTGCTCCTCAGCTTTTCTTTGTTCCTCGGCCTTGCGCCTTTGCTCTTCAGCTTTACGTTGTGCTTCTAATCTTTGCTGTTCTGCTTTGCGTTGCTCTTCTGCCTTACGCCTTTGCTCTTCTGCCTTACGTTGTTCTTCTGCTTTACGGCGCTGTTCCTCAGCTTTTCTTTGCTCCTCGGCTTTACGTTGTGCTTCTAATCTTTGCTGTTCTGCTTTGCGTTGCTCTTCTGCCTTACGTCTTTGCTCTTCTGCCTTACGCCTTTGCTCTTCTGCCTTATGTTGTTCTTCTGCTTTACGCCTTTGCTCTTCTGCTTGTTTTTGAGCGTTTGTTGGTTCGACTTTTCTAAGCGCAGGATGACTTGGCGCTTGTGGCTGTGGTTTTGGAGGTGGTGCTGCTGGTGACTGTGGAACTTTACGGAGTTGTGGGAACGCTGGTCCTGAAGGCGCAGGTTGCTTTGGCGGTTCTCGAGTTTCTTGCTTGGGTCCTCCAGTCTTTCTTAATTGTACCATCTGACGTGGCTCTTCTTGTTTTTTCTCGTATTTTCGCTCGAGGTTGAGTGTTGGACCTCCTTTTTCTGCGTTTGCTCTTCTTTTTTCTAATCTTGCGGCAAGTGCTGCTTGGAACGGGTCTAATGCTTTAGGCTCAGGCGCACCGACGGGTTTTTCTGCTGGTGCGTCGACATGTTTAAGTTTCACTCCTCCGCTTGCGATATCTGATAATGACAAACCGCCTGAGGCAATTGTGGGAAGTTTGACTGGTTTAGATTTTGATGGTGGTGGAGGGGGAGGTGGTGGTGGAGGGGGAGGTGGAGGCGGTGGTGGAGGTGGTTCTTCGGACATTTTCTATATGAAATCATTTCAATGGCATCTTTTGAATTTACAGAAGGCGGCTTTTACAGTCGTAAATTCATTCAAATTGATCTATCGTTTTTTCAAGAAATTCTGGTTATAAAAAATTACTGTCCTTTAGATTTTGTCCTTGTTGAGCAATTACATTATGTTTTTCATCAATTCTAAAGTTTTATTTTCTTGACAACTTTTTATTATTTTATTTATTTTTCGAACAATTATTCATATTTCTAATTACAAAAAATTATTTCTTATTACTGAACAATTTAACCATTTACACATTCATACAAAGTTGATTTAATATAATTTATTCATGATAAAAACAAAAATAAATATGTCAATGTCTGGATGATGGCCGCGAGTTCTTCGCTCTTTCCAACATGTGCTTCATCTTCGATGCCTGTTCTTGCAGCGACGTAAGCTGCGATTCCTTTCTCTGCAACAACTGGTTTAGTCTTTCTATTGTTGCATTTGCTTTTCCGAGTCTGAGTTGCATTTCTTCGTTTTGAGTTTTCAATGTTTCGATTTTCACTTGAGCCGATTTTAACTTTGCGGAGTTTTGATCTATTTCAGGAGTCGAAAGTGAATCAACAGATTTCTCGACAGTCAAAAGCGAAGTTTGTTTTGTATCGATTTTCTCTGCGTTTAATTTTTTGATGTTTTCATATTCTGTTTGTAATTTTTTATATTTCTTTTGTAACGCGACAAATTTTTCTTTTATTGTTGATGAATATTGTTGTAATGATTGATGTCTCAAGTTATTCATTTCTTTTTCTTTCATTTGATTGTTTTCATCTTCGAGAATAAGAATTTGTTGTCGAAGTCTTTCGTTTTGTGATTGAAAGAATTTTATTGTTTCTTGAGATTCTTGTAAATCATTTGTCAATTGGTTTTTAATTTCATTTAATCTTCTTAAACGTGATGAAACTTCTGATAATTGATTATCAGAATTATTATTATTATTATTATTATTGTTTATGTTTATGTTATTGTTATTTATTTTGTTGAGTTCAAGTTCTTCTTTAAGTCGAGCTTGAAATACTTTTTCGTTTTGTTTGTTCATTTTCTTTATTTTGTTTTGGAATGAAATTCGTTGTTCTTTTAATTGGGTTTCTAAGTTATCAATTGTACTTTGTAATTCTTTTAACATTTGTTCTTTTTGAGATATTTTACGTTTTTGTTCTTCAATTTCTATTTCTGATTCGGAAGCTTTTTTTTGTAAATTTTCAAGTTCTGTTTTAATATTATTTTTTTCTGTTTCAATTTTTTCGATTTCTTCTTTTGTTGGAAGTAATATTTCATCGTTCGAATTATGAAAGAAATTAAAATTCGAAATTTTAAATTGTTCGAAATTGTTTATTATATCGGATAATTTTAATGAAACATTTGGTTGATAAACTTGAATTTGTTTATTATTTAATTCTTGTTTAATAGGTTCATCAAGTGTTTGATTAATTGTTGTTGTTTTATTTCTTGGTGTTCTCGCACTACTTGAAGAAGAGAAATGTTCTTCATCAGATATTACTTTGTTTATATTTATTGATGGTATATTCGGTTTAACAATTTGTTTTTTTATTGTTTTCATTTTATCAATTTCATTTAAAAGTTCTTCTGTTTTAGCTTTAGATGTTTTAACTTCGTTATTCTTTTCTTCTAATTCTTTTTGCATATTTTCTATTTGTGTTATAAGAGAATTTTTCTCTTTTCTTAAGTTTTGATATTTATATCTTAATTCACGAATCCATTGATCTTCTCCGAACTTATTTTCCGTTTCTGATTCGGATTCTTGAAGTTTTACAGTTTCATTATTTCCTTCTGTTTGACATTCGACATTAACAAATGAATGATCAACATGCGGAATATCAATTAATGAAATTTGTTCTATTTTTTGTTGTTGATGTTTTTGTTGTTTTTTCCGTTCTTTTTTGATTTTCTTCTTTTGTAATATTTCTGATTCATGTTCGAATGAAAATTCTTCAGAATCAGAAAATGATTCATCGTTATCAGTCGAACTATAATCCGAATAAGAATTTAAAGATATATATGAAATATTTGGTTGTGTTGGGTCATTAATTATAGTACTTTGTGAATTATTATCTAATACTTTTTCTTTTTGTGGAAGTACTTGTGTTTCACCATTAATATCATTTACAACTACAAGTGTCTTCTTATGGCCTCTATTTGATCCTAATATTATTTTGACTTCTCCAATTGGCGCATTTTGTTGTTGTGCAATACATTTATGAAGTAATTCTAATGCTTGTTTTTCGATGTTTTTTTGTTGCTCTTCAATTCCTTCTTTTTCTATTTTATCAAAAAACTTTTTAAAGTCAAATGTAGGTGGTAAAATCGATTCAAGTCCATTAATAACTTTCTCATACCAATTATGTTCTAATATCATATCAGCGATTTGCGCATCACGTACTGATATCATTGTCTTTAATTGCCGCATTTCATTAACTGCTTGTTCTAATCCATAATTCCCTGAAAGATATTGATCTAATTGATCTTTTAAGGTTTGCATTTCTTTGTTTGATTCGAAAATTTTTTCTTCAAGTTTCGTGTTTTCTTTAAATGTTTTCTCCGTTCGTTTTCGATAATATTCAACTTCGATTTTCATTGCATTAGTTTTCTCTTCAAAGTCGTCCATCATTTTCTGTATTTTGTCACGATATTCATCGATTTGTAATCGGAACTCTTCAGCAGAACTTCGATATGATTCTAATTCCATTTCGGATTGATCATATCTTTCTTGTAACGTTTGGATTATTAATTTCTTTTTATCAAGTTCGATCTGTAATTGCGCTGCACGTTTTTCTTCTTTTTCAAGATTACTTATTCTTAGCTTAAGTTCATTTATCGTGTTACTCGCTAAAATTAACTTTTGTTTTGCATCTGCATAATTACTTTCAATTGTGTCAAGCCGTGAAATAGAAAACGCATTCGTGTTCCTCCTTTCACTATATTTAAGTTTGGAGATCTCTCGTTCAAGTTGGTGAGTGTTTTTATATTGAGCTTTAAGTTCGTTTTCAAGAATTAAATTTCGATTTTCCGATTCTTGAAGTGATTTTGCAAGCTCTTTGTTACGTTCCATCATTTGAACAAGTGCACTATCGACATCGCTAATATGGGATTCAAGTCGCCTGTTCATGTCTGTAAGTTTCTTCTTTTCGGAGATGAAATCAAGAACATCTTGCCGATGTTTGACATTTAATGATTCAAGTCTTTCAATTTCTTGAGTCTGTTGTTTGATTATGTTGTTTTTGTCTTCATCAATGGAATTATCTTTTGATGAGGTGCGTTTTAATGACTTGATGTCTTGCTTATATTGTTCAATTTTTTTGTTGGCATCTTGAAGTCGAGATTCAATATCACGATAAGCATGAACAACTAGAATATGATCATCTTGTTCAGCTTTTAATCGTTGCTCAAGTGCTTCATAATCAGAACGACTAACTTGAGTTCCATCATTTTGCGTTGCAAGTTTTTCCTCCAAACCTCTGATCTTCTTTTTTAATGATTCAATTTCATTAGATGCTGCTTTATTAAGTTCATCGCTCTTTTGATCCATAAATTCCTAAACGTTCATTTTAATACGTTAATTTTCATAGAGCATTTCTCCTTTTGAAACAATGAATAACAACTAGTTTCTTTTAAAATACTAACATAAAACACATGCAACAGTTATGTCTAATTCATGAGTTTTAATGAAAATTCATGAAATAGGTATTTCAAATTAATTTTCATTATTCTTATTTTTGAATTTTCTTATGACTAAGTAATTACATAATAGTACAACAAATAAGTTATCAAGTAAAATCAAAAATGATTTCAAATATTGTTGTGAACAAATGTCTTTGAAGATTCGATCTGGTGCAAGAACGGTTATTTAAACGTTTTTTCTGGCTAAACAAATGTTTTTCCTCTTTTTACTGCAAGTGATTGAATCAAATATATATTTCGAGGAAAATTTTGATGACGATGATTGGGAACAACGATGGGTGCAAAGTAAAGCACATTCAACTCGCGGCGAAATTGGAACTTTCAGGTTAACCTCAGGTTCTTATTATGGAAACCAATCCGCTCAAAAGGGAATTCAAACAATAGATTCTTCTGCAAGTTATCAAATTTCATCAAAATTTAAAGAATCTTTTAACACCTCAGGAAAAGATTTTATTCTACAATTTACAATCAAATTTGAAAATGGCTACGAATGTTCAGGCGGATATGTTAAACTTCTTAGTTCGTCACTTCAACCATTTCGTTTCGGTTCAAAATCACAATATTCCGTTATGTTTGGACCAGATTTATGCAAACCAAACAAAGACAAATTAACGTTTATTATTAATAGAAATGGTACTTATTACGATAACCATAAAATTCTTGAACCATATAATGATGAACTTACACACTCATATACGCTTATTATATTTGCAAATCAAAGCTATGAAATTCGTCTCGATGGTAAAAAATCTCTTTTTGGTAATTTAACTACAGATTTTGAATTAGGTGGTCCAGAATATATTCCTGATCTTGAAGAATCAATTCCAGAAAATTGGGATAACAGAGAATTTATACCTGATCCAAATGATTGGGATGATCAAGAGATCCCAAATCCAAAAATTTTGGAAATTCCTAATTTTGATGAAAATATTAACGGTCAACGGGGTACTCCGAAGACCGTTAACCCTGATTACAAAGGCAAATGGTCTCCAAAGTTAATTAAAAACCCAAATTATATGGGCGAGTGGACGCCAAGAATGATTAAAAATCCTAGTCACATTGAAGATAAAGGCTTTGGTGTTTTTGATGATCTTTCATATTTTGGGATTGAAGTTTATCAAAAAACGCCAGGGTCAATATTCGACAACCTATTGGTAACAGACGATCTTAAATATGCGGAAGAAAAACTCACTGAAAACTTTTTAAGATACAAAGATTTAGAATCCTCAATGTATAAACGAGTACTACAAGATCGAGCTGCTGAAAAGGAACTAAAGAAACTCAGAGAACGAGAACGCCAAATGCTTACAGAGGATGAATTTTATACACAAAATAGTCAAGAATCAGAAACGACATCTTCAATCGATTACAGCGAATCAGAGACCGATGAAAACTTCGACTTCCCATCCAGTGAAATCACAGACCCACCGAAGGCGTCAGACTTTAAGTTTCCATATGATGTTGATTACAATCCATACTTCATAGCAAAGAAGAAGAACCAAATTAGAAAATCATCTTTCTCTGAAAGAGAAAAATGGCGAGCACACAGAGAGATGAAAAGAAAGGAATCAGAAGTTCCTGAAGAAATACCACTTTAATAAATTGTATATTGTTAGAATACGTTTAAATTTAATTTTTGGCAAAAAAAATGGAAATTGTTATGTATTAAATGCATATAAGCAAAGATACAAACAGCATTATGTTTTATGTTTTTAAAAAAAAATTATTTTAATTATATATTTATTTTTACCAACTCCTAAAGTTGATTGATGATGAATTTTTCTTATTTAAAATCATCTGCAAATGGATCCTCTTCAATATTATTCGTTGTTGTTGCATTTTGATGTGTTTTGAATTTCATTGTTATTTTGTTCGACGTTTTCTGTCTCTTGTTCTTCATTGAAATGTTTCTTGTGTTTGATTTTATTTAATATAATAATAAGTAATGTTATAATAATAATTGAAACATCTGCAGAACAAATTGAAATGATAATTACATTTTGATTTTTATTTGTTTGAAATTCATTTGAATATAAAATTGTGAAGAAATAAGGTTAAAAACTATAATATGTCGAATAATAAATGATTGTGTAATTGTAATATATGAATTCTGTTTCAATATATCTATGTGATGAATTAATATATGAAAATGTGATTGAATTTATTTGTGTGTTATATAACATAATGATATTGTTTGTGTGTTAGAATATAAATATGCTAAAGTGCTCATAAATGTGAATGAAGAATTTATCAAATATGATTTCGGAAATGTATTTGAATTAGAAAGTGTATTCAAATGAGAAAATGTATTCGAAATGAAAAAATGTATTTGATTTAGAATATGTGTTCCATTGTGTTTATGTAAATGTAATTAACTTTTGACATTCATTACTTAATCCTTTAACAATATTTAATGTGCAAAATGTTTCGTTTAAATATGTTAATGAAACAATAACATCTTTCGTTAATACATTAACAAATGATTTACTTTCAATCGTTGGTGATATTTCTCCTAAATAATATATACATTTTAATCGTGGACAATTAATAAATGAATATTACGAAATATTCGTAATATTTTCATTTATTATAATATTTTCTAAATAAAAAATACTTGAAAATGATTATTCAGAAATATTTATGATCGATCTCGGAAATAAAAATGTGTCATTTTCTTTACCTGGTGCATAAATAATAATAATCGATATGTTTTTATCATAAACAATACAATCTTCTTGATAATTAGAATATTGTGAATTATTTTCTTTGATTCGAATATTTTGAAGTTTCAACTAAATTTGGAATTGTAATATTATTTAATGATGAACGATAAAAAAATGCACTACTTTTAATTGTTTCAACTGAATTATTGAGATTGATTGTTGTTATTTTTTTTCCATCCATAAAATGCAATTTGTAGTATAGAAATTATTCCGTCTTCAATAATAATATGTTTTGTAATATTTCAATATGTTTGATTAACAAATTCACCTTAATATGTTATTGTAAGTGTATTAGTGAAATTATCAAATGTTTGATACATATTTATGAAAAACATAACAAATAATAAGAAACGACAATTTTTCTTGTTATTTTTTTATCTCATTTATTGAAATATTTCCAACAAATCCATTCAATCTATTTTTTGAAGAAAATACATTCAAAAAATTAATGTCACTTGGGATATCAAATTTTGTTTTTTTTTTTTGAGGAATTTGTGGAAGGAATCAAATAATGATCATGATAATCAAATTTTGTATCATGCATTATGTGATGAATATGATTAGAAGTAATGATAATCTCTAATTGACAATTATCATAGATCATATTTCTAAACATTATTTGTATTCTTATGTTATGATGCGTAATTTTTGTTGTGCATTTCATGTACTTATAAATTAAATAAGTTAAACATGATAAGTTTTGCTTTTTTAAAAAAATCAACATATAATCTTTCAATTCTTCTGATAATATCATTAATTTTTTTCATAAATAATATTTCCCAATCGAATTTTATCATATTAAATATCCAATAAAGTGCTCATGCTTATCATAATTTAATTGAAACAAATGATCTCTGCATATATATATTATAAGCAATGAAATAATATAATACTTAAAATAATATAACCAAATGCAATAAAATCTATTTGATATTCGATACAACAAAAAATGTTCACGTTTTAAAGAAAATCATAAACGAAATATTTGAACATAACCAAAAATTTATTTATTTATTTATTTTTCTTTTATTTAGTAAGTGAAAATATTCTGTCCATACAAATTGGTGGCTCTGTCAAATCTGCGGCTCCGAGTAAGAAGTTTTTCTTCTTCATCACGAACCAAAAGAATAGCATCATTCCTGCGTACATCGAATCCCTTCCAGGAAACGTGAAAAACTTTTCAGGCTCTATTCCATCGTATCTTGTATAGACGTAGAAATTCGCGAAGTCGTCTGTGCACAGAGCGATGTCGTCGTCGTTTTCCAACATCGGCTCTCTACGAATGAACAAACACTTCTGGTAAAACAGCATCTGAACTCGCTCAGTGTTTTTCCCGCTCATGAAGTACGAAATCCAGACGGCGATGATGTGCATTATGATTTGGTTATCAGACGGCAAGTCTGACGTCCAATCGCGGCCTTCATATCGATCGCCGCCATCGCCGAAATGCCCGCTCAAGTATTGCGATGATGCTAAAGCTTTAATTCGATGAATGATATACCCCCGACAATGTTCAAAACCAGGAACTGATAACATCGAAACGTATATCGATTCGTCGGAATGCACCTTCTGGACAAGCTTTGTTAACGCAGTTTGCGATATGAAATATTTGAAGTTGGACAAATATTTGTTGTACGCAACTGTGGTGATGCCAAGTTTCTTAAGTGTTTCATTGGCTTTCGTATCGGAATTAATAGCAGATGAAAGGGACTTACGAAGGGATGACGTGGCGCGATCAGAAAGTTGATACGGATGATCATGTACAATGGTTTCAATGTGGAAATCGGTGACAAGATCTTTCGGAGGTTCACGAGCAAACCATGATGAGGGGCTCTCGGTTTGGAGCTTGGGCTTGGTGGACTCGGTGCTTTCAAATGAAAAGGTATCTTCCATATGTTTGGCGTCTTTGTTGAGATAATGGGTAATGAGAGCAAGCGTATAAGAGACTAATGATACTGTAAGTGAAAACTTGTAGGTGATACGACAGAGAAAAGCAATGAGAAATGAGGCAGAAATGACAAGTAAAACATATACTCTGTAATTATAAGATTGCTGTGGTGGAGTTTGATAATTCTGTTTACGATATGGAATAAACTTGGGACCTGTGTTTGTTTCTGTTTTTTTAGTGTTTCGAAATATTGGTTCATCATGAAGAAAATCAAGTTTTGGCTTTTCTGGTGTTTTTGGAGCTTGTTTAACCATCTCATCAAACGTTTGGATTTCATCAATTCGATATTTAGGTGTGGTTGGAACATATTGTTTTTGTGAAAATGGCGGGTTATTTCTGATTTGTACTTCAATGTTTTCTTGTTCTTTTTTACGGATGATAAGATAGTATATACCGGATATTAGTAGCCAGAGGACTAGGAAAAATATGGAATATACAGCAAATTCTTCCATCCTCAGCGAATGTGTATGAACAAGACCTTAAAAATATTATGAACGTTACAAAAAGTGTAATGTTATACATTTTGTAATTAATAATATGGATCTATAAATTAATAGTTACATCATGTTTAACTTGTTGGCTTTGGTTAGCAAATAACAAAAAATCATTTTGAAACAATTTTACTAAACACTTTTTGTATACTATAGTATAAAATTAAAAAATCCGCAAAATATTTATTCAATCACTACAACGCAAAGGTCTTTTGTAACACAGCTCCTTGTTTCATTTCTGGTTTCTTCAAAAAATCAGACTTATTATTAATTCTTTGCCTAACAATTTTCGTTTTTGATTTGGTCGGCGTTAAAAACACTCTACGTAAAACATTTTCTGTGCTTGCTTTGCGTAATGGACATACTGAACTGTAATTATATTTCTGGATATTTTCAAATATTGGGGAACGTATGAGTTTGGAGAGTGATTCCCTTTTTGATGGATTTATTGAAGTCATAGATCGAATTAATTGACAAAATTCTTTGTCTGCATATGATGGAAATGATATAATACCAGTTTTGATTGACATTTCCAATTCTTCATTGTTGCGATATATCCATGGAAGCCTCCCAAATGCCATAGTGTAGAATGTAATTCCAAGTGACCATATATCTGCTAAAAATGGATCTGAATTTTGACAATTAAGAATCTCCGGAGCCATATATGGTCGTGAACCAGCACAGTCTTTTGTTGTCTTACCTTTTTCTACCTTTTTGCTTAAGCCAAAATCTGCTAGTTTTGGTCTGCCATAATTGTCTAAAAGAATGTTTCCTGGCTTTATATCCCGATGGGCAACGCTTTGGTCGTGGCAATACAAAAGAGCTTTCATTATTTGATAACAATATGAATATAATTTTGGCGGTCTTATTGGTCCTTCTTTTTCAATCAATTCTCTTAATGAACCACCACCACAGTATTCTAGTACTATGTATAAGTTAGTGCGGGCGTTATTGAAGAAAAATTCATACATTGAAATAATGTTTGGATGACATAATCGACGTAATGTTGCTGCTTCATTCTTTGTTTCACCAGACATAGACTCTGCAAGCTTAATTCTCTTTATGCAAAAGCATTGACTATATTTATCTGAATGTACAAGAAATACAGAACCGAAGCCGCCAGAGCCAATTGTCCTTACAAAATGATAATGATGCTCAGGCAAAACTTCTTGAATCTCTGTGAGTGATATTTGAGGCTGAGAACTGATCAACATCAGGCGTTCAGGATTATTATCGCAATTGAGAAGATACGTTCCAGATTCTGGAAAATACACAAAAATTTCAATTGTCACTATTGAAATATTGAAGCGAAAACATTCCTTTTTGAATACCATTCAAATTAAAAAATAAATGATTTTAATTTTATTTTAATATTATTTATCATAAAGGAGAAAGAAAATAAAACGAAATAAATGATAATTTTATTATTTCGTAAGTAAAGTTTGGTTTCTTCGTGTTATGAGAAAAATATGTTTTTCTACGGATAATTTTTCAATATCGATTTAATTTTGATTTGTCATTCAATCTTAACCGTCCACTTTTTTGTCTCTCATTGAAATGATAACTTTTTCAAAATGCTGACCAAGATTATTCAACGACTTAGCAATACAAATTCTTCTCGAAGAAAATCCTCGAAAAAATGAGAATCCCCATAAAGAAAATAATTTTTTCGTAGTTTAATTATGACAATTATTGTTGAATTTATATTTTGATGTTCACATTCTAGTATCATAATTTTTTATCGTAGTAATATTTCGATTTTTTTATAATGTCAGATTCTTCTCAATTCCGTCACTTTTACAGATATGCCACCAGATTAAAATCTATTTGATTCTTAAATGACTAATACTACTTCATATATTCTTATAATAGATATAACTGTAATCTCAAGTACCAGACCACATGATGCGGTGCAATTATTCTGTATAAAAACATGAATAATATGGTAAAGAATTCGTTCTTCGATGATTTCCAGAAACTAACCGTAATATTATCGTGAAATCCTCTCAATTCCACCATATTCGCTATCAAAAAGTTTTTTGCAAAATTTTGGCAAAAACGACTGTCAAATATGAAAAAATTTAAATTTTGATGTAATAGATATATTATAATAAAATTACCAAAAATTAATCTTAGGAATATTTCATCAAATGCATTCTTGTTGTCATAATATCATAATATCATAATATATGCTCCAATGAAATTAATTCATTAAATGTGATTACATGAATAAAACCGAGAGCACATTACTAAATTTCCATTGTGGTGATTATTTTTTGATATTGTGAACAGATATATAGCTACATTTAGATTGTTTAATTTTATTTCGAATTGGAGTGCCCTGAATATTGCCAGAAACCGTTTTAGGTATGAAAAAGTGGTTTTTTACGGTTTTGGTCGACCTTTGATCTCCATGCAAGCTGATAGAGAAGCCTCCATCAAGAAAATGCTCGCTGCCAAGGTTCACATTGGCTCATCCAATCTCTCCTTTGGAATGCAACCATATGTTTTCACACGTACAAAGACAGGAACACACATCATCAATCTCGGAATGACATACGAAAAAATCAAGCTCGCCGCACGTATGATCTATGCCGTCGAAGAACCACGTGATGTTCTTGCCATTTCTGCTAAGCCATTCGGCCAACGTGCAGTTCACAAATTCTCACAATTCCTTGGCTGCCTCTGCATCAACCAGCGCTTCACACCAGGTTTCTTCACTAACCACTCAATCAAGGGCAAGTTCATGGAACCACGTCTTATCATTGTTTGTGATCCAAACACTGATACACAAGCTATCACTGAAGCCGCATATGCTAACATCCCATGCATTGCTCTCTGCGATACTGATGCTAGCCTTCGCTTCGTTGACTGTGTTATCCCATGCAACACCAAGAATAAGACATCAATCGGTCTCGTCATGTGGTTACTTACACGCGAAGTTCTCCGCCTCCGTGGTGAACTCCTCCGCACACAAGAATGGAAGGTTCTTCCAGATCTTTACTTCTACCGTGATACACGCGATGAACAAAACATCCAAGAACAAATCGATCACGAAGGTGAAGAAACAGTTGCAACCGATGTTACAACTGTTGATGCTGCACCCGCTGCTGATGGCACTGCTCCTTCAACTGAACAAGAATGGAACAATGCTGGCGAAGGCGCTGGTTGGTAATTAAATAAACCAAAATTTTTCAACCGTTTATGTAAATCAGTCAAAATTCGAATCAAGCAAACTTAGTCAAATTAGAGAAACATTTTTCATATATAAATGTTTAAAATATGATTATTCTATTGTAACAAATTAAAAAGTTTTATTGTCGAAAACAAAAATAACAAAAAATAACGGATTTCAGTAAATAAACTAAGAATCTAATTCTTCTCCATTAATGTTTATTTTTAATTCTTAGGTATTACAAAGAAAAAGTGTTAAGAATATACTATTGGGAACTAAGCCTATCAAAAATTACTTAATAATACTATATTAATAATTTATTAATTAATAATTAATAAATTAATAAATAATAAATTTATAGATGTATGCGTTGGATTAGAAATCTTTAATATTGAATATTAAAGTTTGTATGACTTTTCTTTGAGAGTTACAATTTCAAATTCAGTGAAAAATTGTTATAAACTTCAAAATTTCCGAATCAAAGAAAATAATTCACAATATTCTAATTATCAAGAAGATTGTATTGTTTATGATAAAAACATATCGATTATTATTATTTATGCACCAGGTAAAGAAAATGACACATTTTTATTTCCGAGATCGATCATAAATATTTCTGAATAATCATTTTCAAGTATTTTTTATTTAGAAAATATTATAATAAATGAAAATATTACGAATATTTCGTAATATTCATTTATTAATTGTCCACGATTAAAATGTATATATTATTTAGGAGAAATATCACCAACGATTGAAAGTAAATCATTTGTTAATGTATTAACGAAAGATGTTATTGTTTCATTAACATATTTAAACGAAACATTTTGCACATTAAATATTGTTAAAGGATTAAGTAATGAATGTCAAAAGTTAATTACATTTACATAAACACAATGGAACACATATTCTAAATCAAATACATTTTTCATTTCGAATACATTTTCTCATTTGAATACACTTTCTAATTCAAATACATTTCCGAAATCATATTTGATAAATTCTTCATTCACATTTATGAGCACTTTAGCATATTTATATTCTAACACACAAACAATATCATTATGTTATATAACACACAAATAAATTCAATCACATTTTCATATATTAATTCATCACATAGATATATTGAAACAGAATTCATATATTACAAT
This sequence comes from Histomonas meleagridis, assembly GCF_020186115.1. Lineage (NCBI taxonomy): Eukaryota > Parabasalia > Tritrichomonadida > Dientamoebidae > Histomonas > Histomonas meleagridis. The sequence goes on from NW_027150770.1 coordinate 94,129, forward strand.
TACACAATCATTTATTATTCGACATATTATAGTTTTTAACCTTATTTCTTCACAATTTTATATTCAAATGAATTTCAAACAAATAAAAAATCAAAATGTAATTATCATTTCAATTTGTTCTGCAGATGTTTCAATTATTATTATAACATTACTTATTATTATATTAAATAAAATCAAACACAAGAAACATTTCAATGAAGAACAAGAGACAGAAAACGTCGAACAAAATAACAATGAAATTCAAAACACATCAAAATGCAACAACAACGAATAATATTGAAGAGGATCCATTTGCAGATGATTTTAAATAAGAAAAATTCATCATCAATCAACTTTAGGAGTTGGTAAAAATACATATATAATTAAAATATATATATATATATATATATATTTAAAACACAAAACATAATGCTGTTTAAATTTTACAAATATGTTTTTAAATAAAACTATAGCATAATTATTCCTATTCACCAATTTAGAACTTTACATATCAAAAAAGAAACGACGGGATAGATCGAACTTTAAATCGAAAAGCGCTTTTATTTTTAGATAACAAGAATATATTGTTTCTACTCATGAGGGTTCCAAATAAAACATACATCACTCAGCCACTAATTTGTACTTTGATATTTATAATATTTTAATTTTTGTTATATTTCATGTATATCAATTATAATTTAATCCAATGAATGATGTTGATCTCAAAAAATGTCTTGGGTACTTTTTAAGTTACATTTCTATGATTTAATTTATTTTACAAATATATAAAAAAGACCAATGAGCAGTAAGTTAAAAAAATGACATTAAAACAATAAAATTTTTTTAATCAATGTCGATGTTTTCTTATATAAAATTTTTTAGAAAAACTCTTACAGTAATGAGTGTATCTCCCTTAATTTATTTTTGTCCAAATAATTTAACTATTTCTGTGCGACCATTTTGCGATGCCAACATAAGTGCTGTATTAAATATTTTTAATCATTTCCAAATATTATTTTATAATATTAAATTATTAAAACAAATATTAAATAAAACAAATAAATATCTTTAGCATTAATATCAATTCCTTCTTGTTCAAGAAGTATTTTAACTATTTCTAAATGATTTTTGTCGCATGCAATCATAAGTGCTGTATTAAATATTTTCAATAATTTCCAAATATTATTTTATAATATTAAATTATTAAAACAAATATTAAATAAAACAAATAAATATCTTTAGCATTAATATCAATTCGTTTTTGATCGACAAGGAGTTGAACTAGTCGAATCGAACCTATATTTGATGCATACATCAATAATGTTTGAAATATTTTATATAATTTCCAAATTTATCGAAGTAACTTTAAAAAAAGTGTTTATATAGTAAACACATTATTAATATCAGTTCCTTCATATTCCAGAAGTATTTTGGTTGTTTCATTATTGAAATTATTAAGTGAAAAAGTAAGTGCTGTTTGAAATAATATTAATAATTTCCAAACATAATTTTAAAACATAAAATTCCTGAAATAAACCCATAATATATTCAATAAATAGCTTCAGCATTAACATTAATTCCTTTTTGTTGTAGAAGCAATTTAACTATTTCAGCATGACCGTTTTCAGCTGCATACATAAGTGCTGTTCGAAATAATTACAATAATTTTGAATAATTTTATGTGAATTCGAAATTATAAAAAGAAACATTAAATATAACAAATAATTTTCAACTTCATTAATATCAATTCCTTTTTGTTGTAAAAGTAATTCAACTATTTTAGTATGACCAAATTCACAAGCATACATAAGTGCTGTATGAAATATTTATAACAATTCATACATTAAATTTAGAAACACGAATTTGTTGAAATAATCCGATAATATAACAAACAAACATCATGTAGATTAACATTTATTGTTCTGTATTCAAGAAGTATTTTAACTATTTCCGTATAACCTTCTTCAGATGCTATTATAAATGAAGTTTTATGCATTATGAATAATCTCTAAATATTACATTTAAAACATCAAAACATATATAAAAATAGGAAATATATTAAATAAATACCTCGAGCATTGATATCAAGATAATCATATTTAACAAGTAATTGAACTATTTCTATATTATTACACTTTGTTGCATATACAATTGCTGGTGTTATAAATAAAACAAATAATATCCAAATATTATATTAAAATAAAAAATAATTAGATTAAATATTTGCATTAATATTTATCTTTTTGTTTTCAAAAAGGTATTTAATAACATCAAATTGTTTATTGTCATTAGCATGCAAAAAAACATTCTTAAACTACAAGAAAAAACCACAAATTATTTTATGAAATATCAAATTATCAAAACAAACATATAATAAAACAAAATAACTGGATCAAAATCATAATCAATTCCTTTATAATTGATAATATAATTTATAAGTTCATTATTTTTCGATTTCAAAAAATCAGAAGTAAAAGTTTTAGGGAAATGATTATTATCATAAAAATATTTAACAAGGAAAAAGTTTCCATATTTAATAGCAACACGAATAACACTTTCATGTACATTAGAATATTCATTTTGTAAGAATGAAAGAATTTCATAATTATTATATCTTATACAAGCCACTTCTAAAAATATATGTATAATATCATCACGAACTAAAATTTTAAGCTTATTTTGATATTTCAAAATTAATTGATCGCTAAATTTTTCTAATTTGTTATCATAAAGATAATGAAATAGATCATTTTGATGGAATTTAATTGCTGTTTGAGATGCACCATTGAAAGATGAATGATTTTGTTCACATAAATGAACTATCTCTCTATTTCCACCTGCAATAGCATATTTACCTGCGTTATTTACATTTGCTTTATTTATGAGTAAATATTTAAAACATTTTATTGATCCAAAAAATGCTGCATAATCAATTAATGTAACATTTTCCTTATTTATAAATGAGCATCTTTCATAAAGTGATGGCTCAATGATTTGATTAAAATTAAAATCATTTTGTGATGATATTTCTTGAAGTTTTTCGATTTCATCATTTCGAATTATTTTTGATATTTCATTAGGATTAATCCCTTGTTTAATTAACTGCTTATGAAGTTTCCAATTGCCCTTCTTAAGATCCTTTAAATTGGCTTTAAACTTGTCTGAAAATGGACAAGGATTATATTCATTTCTTTTCCTTCTGGTTGTTCTATAATGTTCAAAATAACTTGATTTCACATTTTGAGTAACACTTGAATCAATTAATTTTTCCTCAATCATCTTTTCTAATAAGTAAAATGATTCTTGTTTATATTTATTTGTTAAATATTGAGTGAAAATATCAATGATTTTAGATTTTATTTCTGTTTCCTTCGTTTGTAGTGCTTTCAAGTAACTTAAAAATTTATCAAATTCATTATTTTGTGAAAAAAATGTTGAAAAAATCATCGAACAAATTATATATTGAAATGAATATGGATAATTTGCATCATATAAATTCATAGTATTTACAACTGATAATTCAATATTTTCTTTATTGAGATTTCGTATTAGATTTTCTAATGTACGGAGTAAATCCATAGTATTGTTCGTTAATGGAGAATCTTTTTTTCTGAGTGACGATAGGATGTCAAGTTCAAAACTCAAAAGCGATCACTTATGTTGCTGATTCAGTAGAATTATAAAGAAATGTTATATACAATATCATCATGACACTCTTAGAAAAGATGATTTTTGATTGCTATTTGATTATATAATCAAAAATACACGTAATAATCAATTATGAAAACCATTTCCTTGAACCAGATAACAAAACAGGAAACCGTTTCCAAACAACTTTTTGTGAAGTTTATTAAAACCACTTTTGTCAAATCCATGCAGAACTCCCAAAAAATAAATCAGGAAGTCATTGACTTTGATGATGAACCTAACCCACTCCAAGAGTTTCTCTTTACAGAAGATCTTGTAGGATTGACACAACCCACTAAAAAACATACAAATCAGATTATCACAATCAAAATCAAGTGTGTTTACCCTGATCCTCAAAACCCAGGTGAAATGTTACAAAGGATAGGTACAAAGACATGTAGTGCATCGGATAAAGTTGAAAAAGTTGCAAAAGATTTTCTTGATACTTATCCTGATATTCCACAAGACAAAGAATACTATCTTGGGTATAACCAACTTCTATTTCGATCGGGTACTCTTCAAGAATGTGGAATAACCCAAGGAAAATCGGTTGATCTTTTTGCGCCAGGGAAAAATGCAGCTGCCTATCACAATGAAGGTCTTAAGTTTATTACATGGGCTATAATTCCGTTAGTTATTGGGTTATCTGCTTTATTCTATACATTTTCTGCTGATGTTTCTAATGAGTATCAAGCTTTAGCATTATTTGTTGGTCTTATCTTCACTATTCCGTCATTCATATGCATTATTATTGGATCTACATTGATCCCTGGTTGTCACATGCCATGCTATTTCACTGGAACTGAATGGTGTTAAATAATGTTAAAACCTTTTTAATACTTAGTAAATGAAAGGCTAAAATTTTAATAAAAACGAGAAAATTAAAAATTTTGTAAATTTATATTTATATGAATTCATAAAATTTACTTTAAGAATTACAAAACTTAAAGCAACGCCAAAGAACGTATAGATAAAATCTATTATTTATTTTTAATTATTTTTATGCTATGAAGGAATTTGTTTGATTTGATTTTTTTTATCCTTTTTATCGTCAGAAAATTGAATCGTTTACAAATTAAATGGAGAGAAATAAGCAAATCTATTTTACAAATGATTTGCCAAATGAAGCAGATAAAAATACACTCTCCACATATATTGATAGCATTATTAATGCATATTACGATAAAAAAAATGATTTATTTCAGATTGCTGTAAATAATTTTCAAAATTATATTGCTTCAATATATGCAACAGAAATCAAGTCTAATGAAGACAAGAAAGTACTGAACACTGTTTTTAAAACAGCTTCAATGTTAAGTCAAAAAGAAGAATTTATTGTTTTAAATGCTTTAATTGATGTTGATTTTGGAAATTCGATTGTACTTCAACAAAGGATTTTAACACGTGTAGGTTTATTTGAACCAGAACCAGATATCGATTTATTTCAATTATTAGGTTCTTTATTAAGTTATCTTTATCGTACATTTAGTTCCTCTATACACATAATTCTTCAACCTATCAGAGATAAAATATGGCAATTAAGTTCACATTCAAATATTTATTCCATTAAAACAGCTTTTTACTTATTGAATTTACTTCTTAAGAAATTTCCTTTTTGTTTTGAAGCTATTATGCCCAAAGTTCAACAAATCATTAGTTTTTATCTTCATTCTAGTAATTCAGAGATACGACAATTAGCTTTATTATCACTTGTAGATTTACTTGACACCAAAATCGACACCATATTATTTTCACCCAACACATTAATTAAACGATTCATGTTACAATTTTCAAATCAAACCACTGAAACATTTGAAGGAGTTGTTATGGGCTGTGAGATCATTCTTAACAAATATCCCGAACTTATAGATCGCTTTTGTTTTAGTAGTGTTGATTTAAATGTTTTAGATTCAAGTGACAATCAAAAACGAATTTCTGCTCTATCGTTAATTCCATTTCAATTGAAAACCACTCCGTCACTTTTTACCACTCATGTCAACATGTCTTTTTTCACCAAAATGATACCTTTATTACGGAAGAAATCACCGATTCGTAATGAAGCATTAGTAGCATTCGGTAAATATATATTTAATCGGCCTTATGCATATACACAAGAGGAGAACGTTATTGCGAAATGTAAAGAAAGTGTTTCAGAATCATTAGAAAGTGATCAATCTATTTATGCATATTTAGCGTTATTATCCACAGACATTAAATCATTTAAAGAAGAATCTAAAATTGTTTTTACTAGACAATTATCAGCATTATTACCAGAAGCTTTTTATTATATTCAAGAGAATCAAAAAGATTTATATGATTTTATACAATCAAATGTAATGCAAATGGTACATCGAATATTAATGAATCCAGAATCACAACCAACGCAAATAGAATTATCATTTCAAACATTAAATAAGTTACAAATCACAAATAATTATTTATCATTATCATTAGTATTACAATATTCTAAATTAATATATCATAATTCATTAGAAGTACGTCGAAGTTTAATAATGTTTTTAAAGAATTATCATGAAAAATATCCATCACAAGAAATAATCCAAATATTATTCTCGAATATTGATTTAGAAAAAGATCAACAATTACGAATTGATATATTAACATTTTTACAATCTTTAGGACCAAATATATCAGTAATTCCTTCATTACAATCTTTGTTACATGATTTCGATTCTAAAATTCGATCAAAATCATTTAAATATTTAATTTCGATGATACATTTTCCAATTGTTAAAGATTTATTAAATAATTTCATGTATGAAAAAGTACAATCGATTCGACAAACAACGAAAATTACGAAAGAAAATTTATTATGTTTTCTAATAGTTGGAAGAGCAGCATTTTCATCTAATTCTAATTCATCTATAGCTTATTCATTATTATCTAAATATTCGACTTTTTTAACACAACGAATATTAAAAGAAAATAGTTCATTAATACCATCGATGTTAGAATTATTATCATATTTAATACGAATTTCATCTAAAGAAGTTGATTTACAATTATTAGTTAATCATTTAAATAATATATTTTCATCACATTCATCTAAATCACAATTAAATTATGGAATTATTTTATTAATAACTGCGTTAAAAATGACAAAATTATCTAAAACAATTTATGAAGAACATTCATTTATATTATATAAATTATTATTATTAACTAAATTACATCCAATTGAAGTATCTTATGATTATTTAATTAGAGCATTATCAATAATAGGCCCAATAAAACAAATAAAAATGCAAAATATAATAAAAAATTCACATAAATCAGAAAATAATTTAATATTACCTAAAGTCGGAGTCTTTATTTCACAATGTGAAAATAATGATCCATATGAATCATTAATATTTGCATCATTTGGTGTATGTATATCACATTTATTATATATATTATCAGATGATTCATTTAATACATTACAATCAATGGCTATTGATACATTATTTAATATATTAAAATCTTTTCCTCAAATTAGTTCATTTGAAGATACATTAATCTCACGAATTGATTTATTATTAAAATCAAAATCTTCTTCTACAACATTAATATTAACACATATTTCTACTTTATTAGTTTGTCTTAGAGATTCATTTAAACCTTTAATCGAAACTACTGTGCATGTAATATGTGAACAATGGAATAATATGGATCAAATATTATTACTTCGAGCTTCACGTTTAATAATGAGTTTTTTACCTTCATCTTTTGAACCTTATTTATTAAAACTTGTTACATTGTTTGTATCAGGTTTAGAATATTATCCTGCGAATGTAGCGTTAGCAGTGTTTACTACATTACAATCATTTGAAAAATATATTCAACAAGTTGATTATATTGTATATCCATCATTAATCTCTTGGTTAATATTAAATGCTGATCAAACAAATAATTGTATTGAAGCGTTAACACAAATTCAAACAATTTTCGCATTTGGTGGTACTAATAAATATTATTCACAAATCATTCGTGCAATGTTACAAATTCGAAGCATAAATCCTAATTTAAATGATTTAACAGAAAATATATTAACAATTGTAGCATATAATTTAGGAAAACAATTTTTATTATATATTCCACAAATTAAAAATGTTTTTAACTTATTAGAAAACACTGCATTATATTCAGTGATTAATTCATTAGAAAATGATTTGCCGATTACTGAATCAGTACAATTATTATGTAATCCAATACCATCAGGTAAAATGCCTGCTAAGATGAATATTAAACCAGCGAAACAAAGTGTAACTTATTTACAGCCAACAGTACCTAATGAAAATTATGATGAAAATCAATGGATTTCATGGTATGATGAATTTTCATCGACAATGTTAAGACAATGTCCTTCAAGAGCTATTTCTTTATGTTCTGCTTTAGCAGAAAGATATTCCGCAATTAAAGATGCAATAGTTCCGATATCAATTGCATTTCATTTTTTATTATCTTCTGTATTTGAAGGTAAAGAAACATTAGAAAAAATTATCGATAAAGTTTTCCGTGTACAAAATGTTCCACGTTTTGTTACTCGAACATTTTTAACATTTTTCGAAATAATTGATTTCTTACAATTAACTCCACCGATAGATAATAAAACATTAATGCAAAAGGCTTTAATGGTCGATTTAGTACCTTTAGCTTTACGTGCAGCCGAAAAAATGTTTATTAAAGGTGATCCTTTAAGTATCGAAAACTTATTTTTAATTAATCAACAACTTGGATTAACTTTAGCTTCTTCTGGTGTCTTAAATTATATCGAAAAGTTTAATGTACAAATTACTCCGTTTATGAATGAATCATTAGGAATATGGGATGAATCATTTGAGAAATATGGAGAAAAGTTTAATGAACACAAAGAAATTATTACGAAATGTATTCATGAATTATATAATTTATATAAAAATTGTAAATTTGTTAATGATAATGAAAAGAAATATTTCGATATTTCGATATATTGGAATCTTTTAGATATTAATAACTTTAATAAACATTCGAATGATTTATTAAATGAAGAAGATCCTAATTCATTATTCTTAATAATAATTAAGAAAATTATTAATAATGAAATATATTCTATTGAACCTATTTTAAATAAATTTAAAAGTCATTGTTATGAACATTTGTTTCCGATAGTTAGTGATGACTTAGAGCGTTTATTTCCTGATTATTTAAAAGGCTCTTTATTATATGATATTGAATCCATTATTGAAATAAAACAAATCCAAAACTCATTAAAAAATGCGGATTATTTCGAAAGTAAAGAATTAGAACAAAAGTTATTAAATAATGAAGAATTATGGAATTTAAGGTTTAATCAATTACATGAAGATTCATTATATATATATCAACTTTTATGTATTCGATCGATATGTTTTCCATCGAATAAATTACATAATTATTGGGTCAAATTAATAAACATTGCATTAACAGAGAAGAAAATCGAAATTGTAGAATTAGTATTATATGTATGTAATTCATTTAATAAAGTTGAATTAGATTATTATAAGGCACAAATCGAATGGTATAAAGATAATCATTTTAAAGCGATTGATTCGATTATTAATTTAATCGAAAATAATTCGAATGAAGATAATAAAATATATCATGAAATGAAATTATTAGTTGGGAAATGGTTATTAATTAAAGGCAAATTAAATGAATCGTATAAATATCTTGAAGATGTTATTAAAGAAACGCCAAATGATTTAAGCGTATTACGTTCATGGGCGAAAATTAACTTAATTCTATCGAACGATTATAAAAATGATATTTATTTATATAAATCTTTTAAGGCTTCAATAAATGGATTAATCCAATCGACTGAAAATCCACTTAATTTCATATTACAAACTTTGTCGATATTGTTTCGAAGTGATAACCAAAAAATTTATGAAATATTCGAAAAGAAATTGTTGAAAATCCCAAATCATTTATGGATTCCTGTGTTACCTCAAATCGTCGCTCGTTTGAGCGCTGATAATTCGAAGATAAAGAAAATTGTACAAAATTTGTTGATACAAATCGGTTCGGAATATCCTCAATGTATATTATACTCATTGGCAATATTATTAAAGAGTTCTTCGTTTTACGCATTGGAAATTGTCGAAAAGTTAAAACCAAAATTTAATTCATTAATAAATAAATTTAATAAATTTACAGATGAAATAATTCGAATCGGCGCTTCTTGGTGGGAAATTTGGATGAATAAAATTAATGAAGCTTCAAAATATTACTTAAATAAGAATTATAATGAAATTCTTTCGTTAATTTTGCCTTTAATTAATTTGATTACAAATAAATCGCCGGAAACTTTTAATGAAATTGCGTTTATTAATTATTTCGGATCAAAAATAAATAATGTAAAAGAAAATTTGTTAAAATATCAAAATAAACATGAGGAAACTTATATGATCGAAGCTTGGAATATTTTATTAAATATCCAGAATAAAATTAAAACAATTATAAGTTCAATTAAATTCATTTCTTTAACGGACGCCTCGCCGGTTCTTCACAATTTTTCTGACGCCGAATTGAATATACCGGGAACTTTTTCATACGATAAGCCGATAGTCTCCATTCAATCAATTGACAACATATTCAAAATTGTGAAGAGCAAACAAAAGTCGAGACAAATTTCAATGGTCGGATCGGATGGTAAAAAATATTTTTATTTATTAAAATCTCATGAGGATACGCGTTTGGATGAACGTGTAATGCAATTATTTTCATTTGTTAATGGTCTAGTTAAACAGAGTTCATTAATATTAAAATCACATTTACAATTAGTTACATATAAAGCTATACCAATTACACGTGAAATAGGATTATTAGGATGGGTACCTAACTGTACTACATTATATGACTCTATTCATGATTATCGTATTAAGAAGAAAATCGATTTAAATTACGAAATTAATATTTCAAGAAAGAAATTTAATTATCAAAAATTTGATGTGCTGACACAGGCCGAAAAAATTGAAGCGTTTAAATACTCAATCGAAAACTCACCGATAGATGACTTGTCTCAAATTATCTTTCTTAACTCTAATGATTCCGCGCGATGGCTTCAACGCCGAACTATGTACACGACATCGTTGTCAATGTCATCTATGGTCGGATATGTAATTGGTTTAGGAGATCGCCATTTAGAGAATATAATGATCAAAGGGAAAATGGCAAAATTAGTACACACTGACTTTAGTGCATGCTTTGAAGTAGCACGACATCGTGATAAATATCCTGAGAGAGTTCCATTTCGATTAACGAAGATGTTAATTAATGCATTAGAAGCAACTAAAATCGAAGGAACATTTCGATGTTGCTGTGAGAATATAATGAAATTGTTGAGGCATAACAGAGAACAAATTATGGGTTTGCTTGAGACTTTCATTTATGATCCATTGTTACAATGGATTGAGAATAATAGCTCGAAACAGAATTTGTCAGTTGAGGTCATTGAGAGTATGAAAGCGAAATTGGAAGGGAAGGATAAAGGAAGTGAGAAAATTCCTGTGAAGGTACAAGTGGATAAACTAATTAAAGAGGCAACGGATTACGAAAATTTGGCCTTGATGTACCCGGGATGGTGCCCGTGGTGGTGAAGCCCAAATGTCTTTATAAATAAATTTTTTTGATAACTGGAAATTTGAAATCGGATTTAAAAATTTGATTTGAGAAAAATTAGAAAATTTTAATATATGTTTAATGCATTTGAGGATTTTCCCCATTAAATTTATATCTATGAAAAATTTTATTAATAATATCAAATTTACATTTTTCTATGTTTTTTACCAACAGAATTACTTTCATTAGTTACTTTCGTATCTGGTATATAAGCGTTGTCGCGTTTCTTTTGAATAATTTCAAGGAGTGTATTGACTGCAGATTCAACACCTTCACCAGTTTTAGAGGAAACTTGGAAACTTTGAGCTCCAAGTCTTTTCGCAAATGCATTTGCTTCTTCAATAGAAACAGATTTTCCTAAATCTGATTTGTTGCCAACAATAATCATTGATGACCAATTTGCCTTATTCTTATTTCCCTCATCAATCCAATTACTAAGCTTGTTAAAAGTTTCTTTATTGGAGCAATCATAACATAGAATTATTCCATCAGATTCTTGATAAAATTCATTTCTAATTTCAAAATACATATCATCTCCAGAAGGATCCCAAAAATGAACATATGTTGGAATATTTTTTACATCTAATCGTTTTGATGCATAATCAATTCCAAGTGTTGGTTTTTGTTCAGAAAATTGATTGTTAATGTATCTATCAAGAAGAGACGATTTGCCTACCGAACTGTCTCCTACGAGCATAATTTTCATTTTTGCTAATGTTGGAAGGGAAACATCAGTTTTTTTGCTCATTTTGAATTCAAAAAAAGTGACTAAAGATATAAAAACAAAAAATTGCTTCTGGCGAGAGTCGAACTCGCGATCTTCCGCTTACTAGGCGAACGCTCTAACCACTGGGCTACAGAAGCTCACGATTTTCAACAAAATATTATATTAAAGAATTATTATAAAAAGTTTTCATAAAAATCGAATTACTATGTTAATTGAAAATTTATTGGAACAAAATGACATTTTTTTATGATCTTAAAATATACGATATTAAAATGTTTATTCCTTACTTTCCAATTGTTCTTCACCTTGAACATTTTCTGGTTGTAAACTTGATTCTATGTTATCTGCTTGAAGCGTTGCAATTGGAATTATATCAGTTCGATTAAGAGCAGCTTTTTTCTGTAAAAAGTTATATCTGAAACGGCATTGAACATCACTTCTGTTACCCATCTCTGAAGCTATCCGTGTCCAAGCTTTGGTTCCAAATGATTTTACGGCTTCTATTAATTTTTCCTCTTCTTCCTTTGTCCAATTACTTTTGTTAATTTTAGGATCAAGGACACGGCGCCACCTCTGGCTGCATTGAGATTTCGTTCTTCCTCCTCCTACAAATGTTGCAATAATAGACCAATTATCAGAACCGTGTACATGTATTGCTGTTTTCAATCTCTCATCCTCTTCTTCGGTCCACGGATTTGACCTTTTCCTGAAACCAGGAATTTGAGGAATTGTTTGGTATACATTTTGAGGAATTGGGTCTGGGAATTGATACTGTTGAAGTACTTCATTAATTCTTTGTACTGCATCTGAGGTTCCAGTAATTGCTTCAAGACGCGCATTAGCATCATCTGGTGTAATAATTTGAGCCATATAATTTGTTATAACTTCGCATGCTTCAGCTTTTATCTTCTCTGGGTCAGGGTTATTACCAGCAATAGCCATAAAAGATTTTTCCAAGAGCAGATTTGCAGGATTCGACATGGCGCCAAAATAAAACTTTTTTGCTTAATAAAACCGTAAATTTCAATCAAAATTGATTAGTTTATAAAAAATGCAAAGTGCTCAATTAATATAGAAAATGGAAAAAGAATAAAAAACTATCTTCAACATTAAATCAAGCAGTATTAGAGGAAATTATTTGAAAATCTTTAAATTTTTAAAAGTTATTATATGTTTTCAACAATTTATTATATTATGCATTAGAAATTAATTAATGGAAAATATAGTAAATATTATAGTATTATTTTCATATTATAAGGTTAGAAAGAATACTTAGAATTTTTTAAATTGAAACATGATGATGACGTCTTTGCAAATTATTTTTTAATTTAATTGTTTTTTAAAAATTTTAATTAACTAATTAATTGATAAATTTAGCATTGATCGGATTGCAAAATAGAAATTTTTATACTTTTTTTTTTTAATAAAATATAAATTTGATAGGTTTGATCAATTGATCACTGATTTTAAAACATTCTCCTAGAGAATTAAAGAATTTTTATAAAATGGGTGAAATAATAGATATTACTCAACTCATTTTATATGGGATCAGTCATTTCATCATGAGTTTTGCAAAACTTTGATCTTAGTTCCTGTAACAATTTTTTGTTTTCGAAAAAAAATTAATTTAATTCCCTTATAAATTATGTGAATTTAGATATCTAAATCATGTTTTTGAATAATATTTACAATAATATTGGAAAAAAGTTTTAAGTCTTGTTTGCAAACGGGTCCTTTCAAATTTGACAGAGTCAGATTGATTTTGTTTGAATTGAATATTTGAAAAGAACCGTACATCTCAAAGTTCAATTGATACGATTATTTTTGATAGAATCTGTCCAGAATAGACCGTTACCCACAAAAGCCAGATGGAAGGAGAATTAAAGATAAATATCCAATGGCTTCCTGGTGCAATCATTCCTGTCCTTATACATAAATCATGTACAGCAGAAAGATTATCAGATTTATTACAATTTTCTTGTTTTGAAAATGAAAAGGTTTATTTATTTTTTAATGGAATAGTTTTAAATCCTGATGAAACTTTAATTAAACAAGGAATTAAAAAATGGTGATATCATTGAATGTAAAATTGTCAGTAAAAATTCAGAATATTGAGGATTTATTTAAGAAAGAAGATCAAACCATTTCACGAGAAATTGCACGAGTTTTAGATATGCAAACAGATAAATTGAGACCAAGAAATGAAATCAAAAAACTTGATACAAACTCATCGTATTCAGATTCAGATTCAGATTCATACCAGTTTTTGTTTTTACAAAGTAATGACCTTACACCATCCAATAATATTTCGACAGAACCTCTTCCGATTCTCTGGCAAAATGAAGATTATGGTGATGCTATCTATAAATATGGAACAAACGTAGAAAGTCATCAAAAATGAAGATAACTCTGATTCATTTGATGAAATGAAGAAAGCTTTACCAGAAGAATAACATGCATAAAATGTATTCATATTTGTTTTAATTTCTTATAGTTTTTTTTCATTTGTTAAACAAAACGTTTCGCAAAACAAATTTTGAACCAACTCAAACAACTTTGATGGAAAATTTTGAGTCGATGTGGTTGAATTCATTCAAAACTGGATTTGAGTACGCGAACCGCCAATAATCATAGAAATATTTCAGTTAAAACGGAACAGTATTGAGAGTAAATATCCGGAAAATGTTCGTTTCTAATGAAAGTGAAGTGAACAGGTCAATTTGAATACATATTTGAATTTTTTAAATAACTTTATTCTTGTTTATGTTCATATTATGAAATATTTTATTCAATAATATTATATAATAATTCGATTAATATATTATATCAATGATATAATGAATTATTTTTGAAAATAATCCGCATAAAATGATATTCCAAATTTTCATTAAATTGTATTAAAATGAAATTTTTCATAGATAATCTATGAAATAAATGCGTTTTTTATAACGAATTTCAATACCCATACCCAGAAAATCATTGTTTTGAGGTTACAAAATGTTTTAAAAAAGATTTTGATCAAGAAGCTTTAATTCCATAGTGCGTTTAAGAAAAACAAACAAATTATGATCCCTTTAAATCAAAAAATCAATTATCCAAAATTCGAAAGTTCCAATTATTATTTTTATATTTTCATGAAAATTGTGATATGTATAATTCAATTATTGCAATTGTTAACACAAAACTATATGATTAACAAAATATTTGTACTTGATAGGAAACTTTTCAATCATTATTCAAATTAAAACATATGCAAACATATTTATACTTATGGCATAATACCCCCAATTTTTTCTTATTTCTTTATTTTTTATAAAATATCTTTTTGTTCAAGAAGTAATTTAACTATTTCTGTATAACCATTCCAAGATGCTAAAATAAGTGCTGTGTAAAATAATTTAAATAATTTCCAAATATTATTTTGAAATATCAAATTATTATAAAAAATACAAAATAAAACAAATAAATATCTTGAGCATTAATATCAATCCCTTCTTGTTCAAGAAGTAATTGAATTATATCTGTAACACAACCATAAGATGCCCATATAAGTGCTGATTCAAATGTATCGAATATATTTTATATTTTTATATTAAACCCAATAATGTTAAAACAAATATAGTTTTCATTCATATCGATTCCTCTTTTGATACAAAAATCTTTGAGTTTTTTATTGCCATCTAAATTCTTCGTGATTTTAATTTCACTGGTATTCGGGATTTCGGCCATACAAAGTGAAGGCATTTTTTTGAGTTCAAATTAATATTTCGCTTGGCAACCGTTTGGTTACAAAAATAAACGGATCATGATGATATCATTTCCCATAATCAAAAACGATCAGTTTCGAGTGAATTATTTTACAAAAAGTTTTATCAGACTTTTGGTTATCATTTAAATCAGATCGCATTTATTTACTATAGCATATTCATTTAATTTCAACATGAGTACAATAATGTATAGATCTTGTCGCGACACACCCACAAAAGATCTTTCCGGAAATTATAAAATAAATATCAATTGATATTTAGAATTCTAAATATAGAATTTCTTCAATTAGTGACTCAGTGTTTATATTTTCGAGCAACGAAACTTCAAATATTTTATAATGATACTTTCCTCCCATATATGTTTCGCATTTCGCTTTTAAATCATCTAATGTAAAGTATTTTTCATAAGATTTATCTCTTTTTTCATTATACACTATAATGATTTCGCATTGCCAACTATAAATCCGATAGTCTCTTTCTGGATCAATAGTTTTCAAAGAATTTGGTTGATCAGGACTAAAAACCATAATAAGCTTATCCGAACCAAGGGTATAGATTGGGATAAGAGCTGAATATTGCTCATCTCCTGACGTATCCCAAAGGCATATTTTCTTGTCATTTAAAAAAAAGGCTTCAGCTATTTTCGTTGGATTATAATCACCATGATGATCAACGCCTTTCAAAAACTTACAAAGGGTTGTTTTTCCTGTTGTGCCGTAACCTATGATAGTGACCTTCTTTATTGTATTAGGATCGTTATTTGTTTCACCAATTGGTGCTAATCCTGTGATATAACCCTTGAATCGCCCCCACCTATCTCTTATAACGTGTCCATCATCATTACGAGATCGAACAGAGTAAATTGTGCTTTGGATTGCCCCCATTTTGGGGAGGAAACAACTTTTTAAATTAGAATAAAGTAAACAAAAACTCGTATCGAAATTCTGTTGTTTATCCAAAGCTAAAGAGATAACACTTGCAAAAAGAATTAATTTCACTAAATTAAGCAGATGAAGATAACTTGATACACAAAAAATAATGCTCCATCTTTTTATTTAAATTTTTATATATATGGAGCTTCACACTAATTTTATGATGCATTCAAAGTAGGTACTTGAATTTGTTCCATGTCAGCAACAGTGTTTACCACTTTCAAATTCTTTATTAGACATTTCGACCACATTGTCATGATGAAAAAGTTAACGAAACAAATAATTTGATATATTTCGATTTCATTCATTTTTATCGACGTTAATATTCGATCGAATTTATATCACAAGTAATATTGATGAAGAAATTAATCAAAGATTAATTGGAAAGTTATTATTTAAGCCGAAATTATTTAAACCATTATATTTCTTATGAAGTTCCCAATCATTCTTTGATAGTTCTTCATAATGATCCCTAAAGTATCTTTCTATTGGATCATTTCCATTAGACCATAGTTGCCATGTGGTTTTGGTTTTGGCTTTGGTTTTCTTCTTTTGCTTTATAATGAGAAAAATATTTTGAATTAATATTTTTAGTGATATTTTTATTAATTAAATTTTGTTCAATCATTTGTTCGATTAAATAATATGATTCTTGTGTGTTGATTTTAGTTATACGTTTGATAAAAATTGAAATTAGTTTAACGACACTTATTTTATTTTCTTCTTCTTTGTTGTCTTATTCCCTCGTTGAATTTCAATCTTATATGCAAGTGCATTTGATTATGAATAGATTTGATACCTTAAGTCGATCTTTCTTTTCAATTTCAGGTTCAAATTCCAACAGTTCAGATCTTAGTTCTCTCTTTTCTGGTATATGTGGGGCCTAAGCTCAGGCAATAATATAACCTTCTTGTTCATTAAGCGCATATTGCATCATTTACGTCTTTCTGCTTTTAATTGTCGAAATTTAGCAAGAGCTTTTTTGTATTTTTGATCAAATAATTCCATATTGCTTTCAAGAAACACAATTTAACAATGATCATTTTAAATTAAAAACTCAATTATTTCAAAATAGTTTCAATTTTTTTATTGATATTTTTTATGAAAATTGTATCTTGTAAAATCTGATTTTTTCTATTTTTGACACAAATTAATTTGATTAACATAAATTTAAATTTTACTTGATGAGAAATTTCGAAATTGTTTTTTTTTTTTATTCCATTTTTAAAATTATAATATATGCAAGCACAGTTATGCTTATGGACTAATAACCAAATTCTTTCTTATTTTTTTTTAAATAGAATTTGAGTTCATAGTTTAGCTAATTTTGAAATATCAAATTATTTAGCTAGGAAATACCTTTCGGATTATTATCTATTATTCTTGTTCAAGAAGTAATTTAACTATTTCTGTTTTGCCACTTGAGGATGCATACATATATGCAGTTCTAAATAATTTAAATAATATCCAAATATTATATTGATATATTAAATTATTATAACAAATTTTGAATAAAACAAATATATATCTTTAGTATTAATGTCAATTCCTTTTTGTTCAAGAAGTAATTTAAATATTTCTATATGACCATTTCTAGATGCTTCTATAAGTTCTGTTCTAAATAATATAAATAATTTCCAAATATAATTTTGAAACAAAAAATTATTATAATAAATTTTAAATAAAACAAATAAATATCTTTAGGTATCAAATCCTTTTTCTTCAAGAAGTAATTTAACTGTTTCTGTATCACAATTTGTAAATACAAGCATAAGCTTAGTTTGAAATATACTTAATAAAATTCAAGCTTTATAATAAAAATTCCAATTGATTCATTTATAATTTCATCAGTAACTTTCATTCCTTCTTCTTGTAAAAATGAAAAAATTTCATAGTTATGATGAACAATACAAAGCTTTCCTAACTCTTCTAAATTATTAATTTCTTTAATTTTATTTTCATAAAAATATTTAAAGATATCATTCCGATGAAATTCAATTGCTATTTCATATATTTTTTCAAATTTCGAATGATTTTGTTCACATAAATGAATAATTTCTTCATTTCCACCTGCAATTGCATAATCTCTGGGGAATGTAACATATGCACCATTCACAAGTAAATATTTAAAACATTTAACTGATCCAAAAAATGCTGCATAATCAATCAACGAAGCATAATCATTAACAAATGAACATCTTCCATAAAAATGGTTTAATACTTTGATCAAAATCAAAATGTGATTGTGATGATATTTCTTGAAGTTTTTCGATTTCATCATTTCGAATTATTTTTGCAATTTCATTTTGATTTACTCTTACTTTAATTAATTGCTTATGAAGTTCAAAATCATTCTTTAAAAGTTCTTTATGATGTTGAAAGAATTTTAATTTTTCGATGTTTTCTTTTGACATATAATGAGCAAAATAAGGATCTGATATGTTATGTTAACATTATTACAAATTCTAAACACAGAAAAACATGATGAAATGTTTTATATTTTCTTACCAGAAGTTTTTGTAGCATTAAAAGAACATGAATCTAAAACACATAGAATTCTCTGCATCCAATCCAAATGACCTTAGAGTTTCTTTTTATGTTTTCTTACATACCTACGTTTAAAGTCTGTTGATATTTGAATTGAAAATCATCAATAATATTATTCAGACAAACACATATACAAAAAAAGAGTTAAAGAAGATGTAACAATGCCAAAAGACAAAAACAGTTTATAAAAAAAAAATAAGATAATTAATTACAACTTTATCACTAATGTCATGACATAAAAAGTTATTGGTTACGCAATTCGTTCTATAGGTGATTGACCTTTCATTGCAAGAACATGGGTCACAGTATGCATGGAGCACTTCTTCCTCCTGACTTTAGCGAAGATTACGGAAATGATCCGAATAGAAAATCACCATTGTTAAAATGCATTTTAAATCCATTGCAAGTGATTTCATAAAACAATCATCAACACCATTGTGATGAAAACATGATTTTGTCCCCAAATGATAACTATGCTTAAAAACTCATTTGCATCTAAGTAAAACTTTTGTTAGTACACATATCTTTATTAAATCATACTTTTCGCAGGAGGTTCGTCTATCGGCGGCGGTTTTCTTTGCACGTTGTCAGCAAACGACGAAGGCTTTGAATCAGTGGAGAACGCCCTTGCCTCCCATACGACAGCCCTTACATGGGGTAACAGTATTGTTTGTGACGCGTTTGACTTAAGAGCCGCATTTATCAAATTATAGAATGATGCAAAAAATTGTCTTAAAGAAGAATCTGGTTTTAAGTGAAGAACATTCGGATCAATATTATCACGAACCTTCTTTAGCGAGTCAACAATTGCCATATATGCTTCATCTTGATTTATATTACCTTGCATTTGCATTTCTTGAATTTGTGCTTTGAGCTTGCTGTTTTCAACCTGCAACGGCGAAAGCTCTTTAATCCTTTCAACAATCCCTTCAAGTGAATCACGACCAAGAATTAAACCAATTGATTGGATAAATTCATCATTAGTTTCTTTAACCATATGCATCGATTCTTCGAGAGATTGAATTGTTGTAACTAAAGATTCGATTTCTTTGTCCTTGGAAAATATCTCGTTTTTGAGTTTTTGGAGATCTGTAGGATTATCATCTCGAGCATTTCGAAGTTTTTGTTGAAGAATATCAAATTTTTCAAGAGCAACTTGACGTAAACGTTGGTTTTCGGATATTTGTTGATCAAGATTTGATTTAAGTTCATTTATGATTTTTGTATTTTCATCATTTGATTGTTTTAATTTGTGGATATCTGTTTCGAGTTTAATGTTTTCTTCTTCGATTTGTGAGTTTTGGCGTTGAGGCTGTGTTGAATTTTTAAAGAGCAAAAATTTTTGTTGAATTGAATGTCTTTTTGCATTTACTTTTAAATATCGTTGCTGTAAGTACTCTATATGTTCCATTGCAGAATTTAATTTATTTTGAAGATATGTAATTTGATCATCTTTAAATTCACCAACTTCTGGTTCATTTTTTTCATAATTTTGAACAATATGTTCCAATTCTTGTATACGTTGTTGGTATTCCTTGCAATCAATTTCGCGTTGTTTTAAAAGTTTTTCTGTAGCTTCAAGCTTTACTGAAGAATCATTTTCGTACATTTGGAATTATTAAACGGTTGTTTTCATATCACATTTCTCGATGAAAAAATAAACAAAGAAAACATTTCATCATTAACCAAAACCTTTGATTTTTATGTGATAAATAATTATAATATTGCTAGGTTTTTAATCTAAATTCATTTTAATATTTTTAATTTGTGAAATTAATCAACAAAATAAATTCATAAATTATTCTCTAATACATAACTTATTATGATATTGATAATGTTATTTGATCATTTCTATTTTAGCTAAAATTTTATCTTTTAACGCGTTTAGAAACCAATTTTTCCACAATTTTTTTGAACTTTTTCAAAGGTGAATTTGAACGTTATGTGTCGAGTTTAAAACGATAAAAATCGGTGCCAAATGATTCCGAAATGCATTAGCTCGCATAATAGTGGCACTATCACTCCTCCTGCACTGCAAAATTTTAGGTACAGTGAGAATCTTTATCCTCGTGAATATCTAGGTCTTCGAGCACAACGTACAGTTATCAAAGAAATCCAAAAGCAAGTTAATTCTTTACCTGATGACATGCCTGACAAAGATGCATATAATACTATTAACGATGTTATAAAAAATATATTAAATTCAGACTTTGAATGTCTTAAACAAGTTTCCAATGATTCAATTCAATCTCTTAAACTATGTTTAGCTGAAACCAAAACTACACAACTTGATAAGATAGGTTATTTTTTGCTTTTTTCACTTCTAGCCATTGTCAAAATTTTTTCATATTTATCATATTATCATGAATTAACCTTACCAAATCAAAACAACGATATTTCACAAGACAGGCCTGACTTTTCTACCTCTAGTTCCTTTGATAAAGAAATTAATATTGATCAAGATACCTCATCAACTTCAGATTACATTGTTTGTCGTATATGTGAGAAGCAAGTACCACTTTCATTAATTGAGACTCATTCCAAGAATTGTGTACTTGCCTTTGAATCGTCACAAACAATGATATCAATAGATGAACGATTATCAAAACTTTCCGATCATGCACGTCAAACGATACTCAAACGCCGCCCGTGGCCTGGCAATGAAATGTATTCTGTCAATGTTATATTTCCCATTCTTCATACCCTTGAATTAATTGATCGAACCATTTCAATCAACACATCGTCCGAATTTGCTACAGAAGAAATCGATTTAATCTCCGAAGCGTTAATCCCTATCACTGTTCGTAATAATCAAGAAGCCACGGACATCATTAAGAAAGCGAACACTCTTGTAAGCGAAAAGTTTAACACTGCTTTTAATTATTCACGAGCGATATCCATTGTACGACGGACAAGTTTATCCAAAGATTTACCAAAAATTAATCAGCCTAAGATATCACAGTTCCAATTTCTTAAGATGATATCATACGGCGCATTTGCTCGCGTTTTCTTATCCAAGAAAATCCCGACTGAAGACATCTATGCAATTAAAGTTATCCCTAAAACATTGTTAAGACAAAAGAATGAAGTCCAACGAACATTAGTTGAACGAGATATTCTTTTGAAGACTGATTCTCCATACATGACCAAATTCTGTATGTTTTTTATTCTAACACATAGTCTATTCGATAATATCTGAGCATAACTTTTATTTAGTAATGGAATATTTACCAGGCGGCGATTTATTTTCATTATTAAATTTAGTCTCTGCATTTGATGAAGAAACTTCACGTATTTATACTGCGCAAATTGTAATGGCGTTACAATTTCTCCGCGAGAACAAAATAATTCATCGAGACTTAAAACCAAATAATATATTAATCGACTCGACAGGACATTTAAAGTTAATCGACTTCGGGTTATCATATTATGGTATGGTCGATCGATCGATTACAACTAATAATACATTTGTCGGTACTCCAGGTTATGCAGCGCCTGAAATGATATTAGGGCAATCGCATACATTCACTGCCGATTATTGGTCATTAGGATCAATTTTATATGAGTTCTTAGTAGGTGAGCCACCATTTCCAGGCGATTCATCGACGGAAATATTCCAAAAGACTTTAAAAGGTCATTATAACGAAGAAAACCTTTCGGAGTTTTCGGATGAAGTTCAAGATCTAATACATAAATTATTATGTTTGGATCCGAATAAAAGAATCGGATCAAAGTCAATCGACGAAATTAAGAGCCATAAATGGTTCGAAAGTATTCGTTGGGATAAAATGGAAGAACTCGAATTACCTTTTATACCAGAGTTAAAGGACAGATTCGATACTTCATATTTTATTCCGCCGAACCAAAATATCGTCGACGAAATCGACGAAGATATTTTGGAAGATATACAATTGGATTATGATGATAATTATAATGACGTAGATGACTTAAAACTGTTCGAAAGCGTAGGAATTAAACAATTGGAAGATAAAACAAATAAAGACGCATTGGATATAAGAAAAAGAAAACATTTGTCAATCGACGTGCCAGAAAACTTGTTAAAGGATTTGGAAGAAAATCAGTTCCAAAGAAGAAAACATAGAATGGTACCAAGAAGTAGTTTGTCACCCAAAAAATTTGCGGAAATTAATTGTTTTAATAATAATTCGGAGTCAAAAACAGATTTTGATTTTGAATAAACAAACTTTTTTTTTTATATTTTCAAAAGATAAAAAATTATAAAATATTTGTTTGGATGGAAGAATTAAGTAAACAATGGCTGAAAAGATCAATAAGAAAGGAGAATTTAAAGAAGAAACACGTGAAATACTTACGACATAATGAATTATCTTTTCCAAATGATAGTGAAAACAAATCAAAAAGCATTAACACCAATCGATATAATTAATATATTAAATGATATAAAAATTAAATCAGTATCAGAAGTTATAAAAACAAATTTTGATTTTGAATAAACGAATTTTTTTTATATTTTCAAAAGATAAAAAATTATAAAATATTTGTTTGGATGGAAGAATTAAGTAAACAATGGTCGATAATGATCAATAAGAAAGGAGAATTTAAAGAAGAAACACGTGAAATACTTATCGACATAATGAATTATCTTTTCCAAATGATAGTGAAAACAAATCAAAAAGCATTAACACCAATTGATATAATTAATATATTAAATGACATAAAAATAAAATCAATATCAGAAATTATAAAAACAGAATATTTTGATGAACTAAAAAATCAAAAAAAGAAAAAAATTCAAGATTTAAGATGTGATGGTTATGGAAATACATGTGATCATATTTCATTCGTTCAAAAAATCCTTAATTCTGAACATACAGAATATCAACCACCTAAAGAACCTATTGATGATTCAGAAGATGAAATGTAAATTTTTTGTACAATGATACGACATGTGATATGAAATGTTGTTGTTTTCAATGCAAAAAGCGGTTTGGCCTTCCTTTTCCAATATGCTAAAGAACTTCGAAGTCATTGCACGCCCTCTCCCAACTGAAGCTGTTCCAAACCCAGCTGCTATCCGCGTCCAAGTCTTCGCTCCTGATGAAGTTATAGCAAAATCAAAGTTCTGGGGAGTTGCCCGTCGTATTGCTCGTCTTAAGAAGTCTCATGGTGAAATCCTTGCAGTCAAGCATGTTATTGAACCAGAACCAGAACGCGTTAAGAATTACGGTATTTGGTTAACATATCGTGCAACAAATTCTATCAATAACATTTATAAGGAATTCCGTGATACAACTACAGAGGGAGCTGTCCTTCGTCTCTACCAAGAAATGGCCGGTACTCATAATGTTCAAGCCAAGAATATCTCCATCATTCGTGTTAGCGAAATCAAAGATGAAGATGTTGTCCATCACAACCTCCGCATGTTCCTTAACCCTAGCGTCAAGTTCCCAATCCTTAAGAAACCAATTCGTCCAACACATCCATCACAAAAGAAGATCTTCTCCAGCAAACGCCCCACAGTTTGCGGTTTCTAAAATATCACATTAACTATATGTGTTGCTGGTTTTTTATTATTTCTTTTTTCAACAAGGAGTACGATAGAACTTTTTGAACGAATATTCAATCGAATTTGATCGTTTTGCACAACAGGAATCAAAACATTTTACGATAGGAATTTCAGAACTACGATAATTTTTTCTGTGGAAAACAGTTTCTGATCATTTAATTTGTCTATCGTTTGTACAATAAACAGTAAAACGAAGAAACATTTTTATTATTTAAATGGAATTTATCTGTTCTATGATTTTCTTTTCTTTGTTTTGTTACTTTCTTTTATCTCTTTTATTTCATCTTCAATACTTTCGATTTGTGATTCCAAAACTTTATTTTGCTGAATAATTTCATTTTTCATCATTTTTAATTCAAGTTTCTTTTGTTTAAGTTGAGAAATTTCATCGATTTCTTTTTCATTTATTTCATTTTTTGTATTTAATTTAGAAATTAATTTCGAACTTAAATCAGTAATTTGATTTAATAACTTATCTCTTTTCGTTGTTAATTTCGCCACAATTTTTTCAGATTCAAATTGTTTGGTTTGTGTGTCACCAAATTGTTTTATTTCAGCTTGTAATTGCGCTTTCATTTTTGGAATTTTTTGATGAAGATCTTCATTTTTTTGTTTTGTATTTTCAAGGATTTTATTCAAACTACTGATTTCTGTCATGATATTCGCGAACTGCGAATTCAGTAAGGCTGTGGAATAACTTAATTCTTTACTTGCTTTTTGGAAATATGAATTATTTTTTTGAACCATAGAAGCAAGAAATTTAGTGTTCCCAGAAAGAAAATCAATGGATAAAATACAATTGTTTCTTTCTTCTTCATTTGTTGTTGATAAAGCAATTGATGAAATTTTTGAAAATAATTTGGAAAGATTAGGTTTGCGTTTGTTGCTATCTTTGGTATTTGTAAGCTGTGAAACAAGGATTTCTTTGGCATTAATTTCATTTTCAAGATAACAAATGTCATATTTCAGATTTTCAATGGTTATTGTAAGCTCTTTGTAACGCTTTCCTAATGGTATAGTATCTGAACTCTGAGTTTCTTCTATTGAATCGCAGTATTTTAATGAAAGAGTTTTGATTAATTGTTGAAGATTTTTCTTTTGTTCTTCCATTTTTTCGAGTTCTTTTGAAGATGAGTAGCACATGCTTTCGAGTTCATTATCAGGCAACGAAAAAATTGCTTCTTGATTTTTAAGGAATTGTTCCCACCAAAAAGACATTTTTGTTTTATGATTTTATCAAAGAAATTTAAATAAATTAAATAATTATTCTTAAGACCATTCACTAAGCATTTTGGAAATCATATAAATATTTATATATAAGGTAAAAATTATCTAATTTTTAAATATTGATTAACATATTAAACTAGTTATTGTTTCTACACTTTAAAAATGATTTTCATGATGTTTGTATTATTTTTTTATTTTTAATTTGAAGTTTACTAATTATCAATCGATCAAGTTTTTCTATATAAAGAAGTATTTTATTTAAAAAATATCTGTTATAAAATGACCAATTTCTTTTTTACAAATTTTGTTCTTCAAAATAAAAAGAACCATTTTTATAAATTGTTTTTATAGGGATGACAAGAAGAAAATATTTTGAATGAAAAACTGGAATTTCAATTTCTTATTCATTCAATTATCGCGCACAAAAAGTTAAAAAAGTGCTATTATTGAGTTCAGGAAAGTAGATGGAGGAAAACTCGCCAAAAAGAGCAAAGGCACCAATTCCTGTTGGTAGGAAACTCCAGGCACCTCCATCACCGGAGATTCAAAAAAAGCCCGTACAAAGAAAAGGAAGATCAGGAACAATAAGCACTTGTCATTTCACCAGACCTCCTTCAAGAGGCTTTATGATAACGGGATATGAGCCAAACTCAGATCAGGATGATTTGGTTCAAATTACAAGAACACCTGGAAATTTTAGAAATAAACCTGAAATCCCTAAAGTTCCTAAACAATTTAACAGAATAAACCCTGGTAGAGAAAGGGCTTCAACGATTCGATCATTTAAAATTTCATCATCAAATAATTCATTTCAAGATCAGAAGACAAAAACTATTGTAATCCAAAATGCAACTCAAGTTCCTACAAATCAAGCTCCCTTAAAACCAAAAAAGCGAACTTTATCACATCATGCACTTCAAAGTATAACAGGAGAGCCACCAGCAGTAAGCGAAACTAGGGTCGTCAGACAAAAGCCACGTGCAATGCCATCTATTAACAAGCAAGATCGCTATCAAGAATTATATGAAATATTTGATATCACAATGCAAAACAGAATATCAATCGATTTCCATTGTAAACCATCGCCACTACAGATCACCCCTGGCTCTTGCCTTGAAGAAAAATTCGATGATGATCTTGATAATAATGATATTGATTATTCAGATTTGTCATTTCCAATAATAACTGAACAAAACCAAGAAAAACCATTATGCCCTTGCCATCTTAACACAAAGCTCCTCGAATTTGCTGCATCAAAGGCATCACATCGACATCGATCTCATCATATTCATGTAGATGAAAACCCACAAAAAGAAAGGCGTAAGAGCAACACTGTAACTGTTCAACCCAACAAGCATCGTTCTAGTACTATCTCACCAGTTATCACCAAACAATTTAATCCCAATTTATTCTTCCAAAATTCCAATTTTATCTCACAAGATATGCTCAAAGAGCCATTTTCTGTTCTTTGGGATGGATCTGAGACAGGAGATTCTATTTCCTCTTCAATAACGATTCCAAATACTCGCGTTGATTATCTTAAACTATTTTCTCCTAACAACCTAAAGCCACAAGAATCTCTGCCTGTTTCTTATGTCCCTTATTTAACATATCAAAATTTATTAAATCAAACAATAAAACTTGACCTTACTTCACTCGAGACTATGGAAAGCCTGATAAGTGCCCTTCCCCAAAATCCCCTTCTCGACCTCGTAGACACAGAGAAGGAGCGCGACAAGTCGCCCGAAATGGAAGTGGTCTTTGGCGACCGTTTCTGGCGGATACCGTTATCCGATACGAAGACCGTTTATTCCCTTCCTAACAAGAATGCGTTTGGCGAGAGTCAAACTGAGCTGAAAGATTTCCCATTTGTCTCTCCTGACTTCTTCCCTGTTAATTTCGAAGATACTAATCTTAATACTATACTTTTTCCGAATGAGTTTAATGAACTTGAATCAAAGCCAACCATAAGAGAGAAACTAAGGTTCTTATATGCTACAGCTGTCAAAAGACAAAAGCGACGGATTTTTTATCCTTTTAAGATATTTAATGATGTACCAATATTTGCATGTAACTTAAGAAAGAAAGGAAAGAAAAGTTTTACATATGCTTACATACTAGCATCTGGAAAATTTGTCTTTGACACCAAAGAAATCAACTTATCCCTTCGGACTCACGCATCAATGGTCGACTCAACTTCATTCAAACTTTATGAAGACGATAGGACGGTTGGCACTTTTGTGGCCGAAAACGATAGCTGCGCGGCCGTTTGGGTTCGTCAAATTAATGACACGTCAACATCTGAAAATACATCGATCTTAGATTTGTTCTTGTTCACATTGTCATCAATAACACCTTCGATAAGTATCGAAAATCAGATGATTGAATGTATTATTTCACCATATATTCTTTTCACTGTAACCCTTCTTAACCATCAAAAAATCGGTTTTGAAAAAGGGAATATGATATTCAACATACTCTTGTCGAATGGTAGACTTGACTTCTTTGTGCGTTCAATAATCAATGCCGAAATTTCACTTGTTCCATTTTCACAACTTTTCACTTGTAAGACACGATATACGATTTCTCTTCTCAGCCTCTTTGTTTCAGCAGCTTCAAAGTGGCTTAGTATTCTCATTAGCAACATTGTATATAATGAAATTGTAAATGGTTTGGACCTTCTAACAATTATATACTCGTTATTCTCTCTCATTGATGACAAAAGTATTTATATACTTCGTTGCCTTCTTCTTCACCTAATTGCATTATGTCCCAAAAACCGTCACCCGTTGATTCCGTTCTTCCGTTTCCTGAAAGTAGCGCTTTGTCCATTCCTTCGAATGTCATTTGATGCGTCTAAGTTCTCCCATGAACCTGCATTTGATAATTTGGAGGTATTGATTAAGGCTCCAATGATTCCGCCATACTCAAGAGTGATACTAGAGCTTGTTCCCTTTGCAAGGAAAGTGATAAACCATATACCGCATATGAATGGGTATAAGGAAATCACAAAGATTCAGGCAAGAGAACTATATTTGTTCATGGTGGCGAATATAAGAGATTTCTTGGAGGCCTTTAGAGAGTTCTTGGAAATGGATGATTCAAAGCACCCAATAATGTTCTCATATTACCAAAACATCAAAATTTTGTTTATGAATTTCTTTAATGATGAATAAAAGTGTTTACCCTACTGAATAGTGCCTATTATTTCTGTTGGTTTTGTGAAATCTGTATTAACATTATTTTGAATTTGAGAGTTGTCGATTTGATTATTGTTTGGTTGAAACATATGAAGTATACCTTCAAGGACAATCACTGCATATTCGGAGCGTTGATTATCTTTAATTGCCTCCTGGAATACAAGGTTTGCAACTGAGTTCAGCTCATCCATTTTGACTGAATTTTGTCGTCAGAAATATTTCAATAAACTTTTTTAATACTTTATACGTCCAATAAATTTCTGAAATTCTCTATAAAGAGCAACTGTATATTGTTTAAATCAGAATATTAGGAACTCCACAAGTTGTGCATTTTTTACATAAGCATCACCCATATTTGTTTATATTAAATTTTGTATGAAATATATTTCATATCTTGATTTTTGCTCATGATACATAAGGTAAAACCATTGTATTCATAATAAAGTTATTCTATTTTGTGAAAGAAAAGCAGCTAATGTAATAAAATATTTTTCATTTTTCTTATTTCGAAGTTGCTACAGTTGTAAAAGCTCATTTTTCTTCGAACGGGATGCATTATAATTCAAATATTTGAGGGCGACCAAAAGCAATGCACTGGAAACCTTCAAATGTTGCAGAACCTACAGCAAGTAATTTTCGATTCAAATGATAAAAACATTGATGATACCATAGAATCTCTCTTAGCTAACTTTCCACAAGTTTTCATATTCATACAATTTAATTATAAGTAATTTAATATACTCATTTTATATATCAAAAGGAATTGATCAGTTATTCTTAGAATTTTTAAAAAAATTGGAATTAAAAGAAAATGAAATTGGTTACATTAATAACAAAATCATTAATATATTTATAAAATGCTTAATATCTGAAGGTACTCAAGAATCAAATTATCTTTTGGAAAAAATGATTTCAATTGAAAACAATATTTCTGATTCTTTAATTTGTAAAAACAAATCAACACCAGACTTTGCACATCTTATTTCAAATGACAAAAAAAATAGAATCAAATGAATTATATAAATACTTTTGTAAAGCACGAATCCATATTTCGTACATTACATTACAAATGAAGCAATAAATATAATAAGAAACGATAAAGATAGTTAAATTATTTCTTGAACAAAAAGGAATTGATATTAATGCTAAAGAGATTTATTTTATTTGTGATTTATTTTACTAATTTTCTATTTCAAAATAATAACAGAAAATTAATTAAAGTATTTCGTACAGCGCATATGGATTCAAAAGGTTATATAAATATAGTTAAATTACGCGTCGGCCGATAAAAATACTCATTAAATTAAAACTAAAAGTTCAAACAAAGAAAGAAGAGTATGTGGAAAATATAAAATTCAATCATAAGAGTAATTATTTTGATTATTATTTGTTTTTAAAAATTCATATTCAAATTGTATTATAATTATTTTTTGTTATTTAATAAACATACCAGAAATGTATGCATTTTATGCATTACTTTTTATCATTTAATTTTTATTTATGGAGATAAAGATGTTGGAAATACGAACAAAACGATTATCTGACTTGTTCAAATTTGACAGAGTCAGATTGATTTTGTTTGAATTGAATATTTGAAAAGAACCGTACATCTCAAAGTTCAATTGATACGATTATTTTTGATAGAATCTGTCCAGAATAGACCGTTACCCACAAAAGCCAGATGGAAGGAGAATTAAAGATAAATATCCAATGGCTTCCTGGTGCAATCATTCCTGTCCTTATACATAAATCATGTACAGCAGAAAGATTATCAGATTTATTACAATTTTCTTGTTTTGAAAATGAAAAGGTTTATTTATTTTTTAATGGAATAGTTTTAAATCCTGATGAAACTTTAATTAAACAAGGAATTAAAAATGGTGATATCATTGAATGTAAAATTGTCAGTAAAATTCAGAATATTGAGGATTTATTTAAGAAAGAAGATCAAACCATTTCACGAGAAATTGCACGAGTTTTAGATATGCAAACAGATAAATTGAGACCAAGAAATGAAATCAAAAAACTTGATACAAACTCATCGTATTCAGATTCAGATTCAGATTCATACCAGTTTTTGTTTTTACAAAGTAATGACCTTACACCATCCAATAATATTTCGACAGAACCTCTTCCGATTCTCTGGCAAAATGAAGATTATGGTGATGCTATCTATAAATATGGAACAAACGTAGAAAGTCATCAAAATGAAGATAACTCTGATTCATTTGATGAAATGAAGAAAGCTTTACCAGAAGAATAACATGCATAAAATGTATTCATATTTGTTTTAATTTCTTATAGTTTTTTTCATTTGTTAAACAAAACGTTTCGCAAAACAAATTTTGAACCAACTCAAACAACTTTGATGGAAAATTTTGAGTCGATGTGGTTGAATTCATTCAAAACTGGATTTGAGTACGCGAACCGCCAATAATCATAGAAATATTTCAGTTAAAACGGAACAGTATTGAGAGTAAATATCCGGAAAATGTTCGTTTCTAATGAAAGTGAAGTGAACAGGTCAATTTGAATACATATTTGAATTTTTTAAATAACTTTATTCTTGTTTATGTTCATATTATGAAATATTTTATTCAATAATATTATATAATAATTCGATTAATATATTATATCAATGATATAATGAATTATTTTTGAAAATAATCCGCATAAAATGATATTCCAAATTTTCATTAAATTGTATTAAAATGAAATTTTTCATAGATAATCTATGAAATGAATGCGTTTTTTATAACGAATTTCAATACCCATACCCAGAAAATCATTGTTTTGAGGTTACAAAATGTTTTAAAAAAGAGATTTTGATCAAGAAGCTTTAATTCCATAGTGCGTTTAAGAAAAACAAACAAATTATGATCCCTTTAAATCAAAAAAATCAATTATCCAAAATTCGAAAGTTCCAATTATTATTTTTATATTTTCATGAAAATTGTGATATGTATAATTCAATTATTGCAATTGTTAACACAAAACTATATGATTAACAAAATATTTGTACTTGATAGGAAACTTTTCAATCATTATTCAAATTAAAACATATGCAAACATATTTATACTTATGGCATAATACCCCAATTTTTTCTTATTTCTTTATTTTTTATAAAATATCTTTTTGTTCAAGAAGTAATTTAACTATTTCTGTATAACCATTCCAAGATGCTAAAATAAGTGCTGTGTAAAATAATTTAAATAATTTCCAAATATTATTTTGAAATATCAAATTATTATAAAAAATACAAAATAAAACAAATAAATATCTTGAGCATTAATATCAATCCCTTCTTGTTCAAGAAGTAATTGAATTATATCTGTAACACAACCATAAGATGCCCATATAAGTGCTGATTCAAATGTATCGAATATATTTTATATTTTTATATTAAACCCAATAATGTTAAAACAAATATAGTTTTCATTCATATCGATTCCTCTTTTGATACAAAAATCTTTGAGTTTTTTATTGCCATCTAAATTCTTCGTGATTTTAATTTCACTGGTATTCGGGATTTCGGCCATACAAAGTGAAGGCATTTTTTTGAGTTCAAATTAATATTTCGCTTGGCAACCGTTTGGTTACAAAAATAAACGGATCATGATGATATCATTTCCCATAATCAAAAACGATCAGTTTCGAGTGAATTATTTTACAAAAAGTTTTATCAGACTTTTGGTTATCATTTAAATCAGATCGCATTTATTTACTATAGCATATTCATTTAATTTCAACATGAGTACAATAATGTATAGATCTTGTCGCGACACACCCACAAAAGATCTTTCCGGAAATTATAAAATAAATATCAATTGATATTTAGAATTCTAAATATAGAATTTCTTCAATTAGTGACTCAGTGTTTATATTTTCGAGCAACGAAACTTCAAATATTTTATAATGATACTTTCCTCCCATATATGTTTCTTATTTCTCTTTTCAATCATCTATTGTAAAGTATTTTTCATAAGATTTATCTCTTTTTGCATTATACACTATAATGATTTCGCATTGCCAACTATAAATCCGATAGTCTCTTTCTGGATCAATAGTTTTCAAAGAATTTGGTTGATCAGGACTAAAAACCATAATAAGCTTATCCGAACCAAGGGTATAGATTGGGATAAGAGCTGAATATTGCTCATCTCCTGACGTATCCCAAAGGCATATTTTCTTGTCATTTAAAAAAAAGGCTTCAGCTATTTTCGTTGGATTATAATCACCATGATGATCAACGCCTTTCAAAAACTTACAAAGGGTTGTTTTTCCTGTTGTGCCGTAACCCTATGATAGTGACCTTCTTTATTGTATTAGGATCGTTATTTGTTTCACCAATTGGTGCTAATCCTGTGATATAACCCTTGAATCGCCCCCACCTATCTCTTATAACGTGTCCATCATCATTACGAGATCGAACAGAGTAAATTGTGCTTTGGATTGCCCCCATTTTGGGGAGGAAACAACTTTTTAAATTAGAATAAAGTAAACAAAAACTCGTATCGAAATTCTGTTGTTTATCCAAAGCTAAAGAGATAACACTTGTTGTTTGAATTCTTTAAAAGATATTACAGATTTCTTCAAAAAGAATTAATTTCACTAAATTAAGCAGATGAAGATAACTTGATACACAAAAAATAATGCTCCATCTTTTTATTTAAATTTTTATATATATGGAGCTTCACACTAATTTTATGATGCATTCAAAGTAGGTACTTGAATTTGTTCCATGTCAGCAACAGTGTTTACCACTTTCAAATTCTTTATTAGACATTTCGACCACAAAAAAAAAAAAAAAAAGTTAACGAAACAAATAATTTGATATATTTCGATTTCATTCATTTTTATCGACGTTAATATTCGATCGAATTTATATCACAAGTAATATTGATGAAGAAATTAATCAAAGATTAATTGGAAAGTTATTATTTAAGCCGAAATTATTTAAACCATTATATTTCTTATGAAGTTCCCAATCATTCTTTGATAGTTCTTCATAATCTCTGAAATAAATGCGTTTTTTATAACGAATTTCAATACCCATACCCAGAAAATCATTGTTTTGAGGTTACAAAATGTTTTAAAAAAGATTTTGATCGAGAAGCTTTAATTTCATAGTGCGTTTAAGAAAACCAATTTAACAATAGTCACTATATAGCGAAAACTCGATTCTTTCAAATTATCGAGTTTCTTTTATTTCGATGAAATATTAATGATAATTATATTTTAACAAATTTCTTTATTGCAATTCTTTTCACAAATCTATTTGGTCAGCATTATTTCAAATTTTACTTGAGGCTAAATTTCTGAAATTATTATCTATATCCAAGAAGTTAATTAACAATTTCTCTGAAACATCTTGCAGACGCACACATAATAATGTTTTTCAAATGATTTGTATAATATCTAAATATTATTTTGAGTTTTCAAATTATTAATATAAATTTTATTTACATTATTAAACAATTTAGAAATTATTACGAGCAAATATGTAGAATCCTTATTTTGATAAAGGAGGAGCTTTATTTGGCATGAAAAAATGAAACTATTTTGTCTTTTTTTTCATTAATAAATTAACGTTTTTTGATCGGCGTTACCACTTTTTATAAATAACATGTTATGTTATGTACGTAAGCATCAAATTCAGTTTTCTTCAATAACTGAGTGATTATATTTTTTATTAATGAAATGTGCGTATATAAATTTTATATACATTCTTAGATCGCACTGAAATGAGCTTCGCTTTTAAATTTAATGTCACGAATTTTTCATATGATTTATCTCTTCATTGTAAACTAAAAATGATTTGAAGATATTCTTTTCTCTAAAATGACGATGTCTGTTCCTTTTGTTGTTTATACCTTGTAAAAAAAAAACTGATGTATTTCTGTTTTATTTGTTGTTTTAGTAATATTAGTTATAATGCACACCATATTAATACGTAAAAGATACGACGAAAATAAAAGAAAACATGTTGAGATGTTCTTTAAAATTACAACATGTCGCAATGGCTGCAAAGTTAATATCAAAAGCCAAAGACAAACAAGCAGTTCCCTTTAAAGGGGACAACTACCAAAAGGGAACCTAACCCCAATTTATTTCATGCAATGTTAACTTGAGTAATAAACAAAATCTTAACAGAAGTACAAAAAATTTATCTAATTTTAATTTGCTTAAAAAAAGTTACAAAGTGAAGCGTCAATTCAAAAATTGAACAGAAAACAATCGTTTGTTATTCAATTATCACTCAATTTCCATATCGGCCAGACACTTTCGCATGACTGTACAGAAGAACCTGTAGACCTACGCCTTAATTTACGCTCGTACCGTAACATTAGCCATATTTGATAATTTGTTTCAATTTCAATTTGTAATTTTCGCAATATTCCAATTTTTCACTCACTTCACTTAAGAGAACGTTAACATAAACAATTTTTTTTTTTTTTTTTTTTGGATTTCTTTTAGTGTTTAAATTAATTTTTTAGTGACTGAAGACATTGGCAACAAACGACATAAAAATTGATAAATTTTTGTTGTTGGCATATACCAAATGCATAAAAGAAAGAAACAAAAGATAAACGGTTTACTTATGATTTGGGGTGCCCCAAATTACAATTTTGAATAAATTCGACTGATTCCAAACCTTTTGATTTGCTTTGTTTGTTCGTGGGAATTCTCTTCGAACATTTCAATTACCGACTTAAACCCAAGTTTCACAAAGTCGGCGTTTGTTTTCAGATATAATTTCTCAAGTTGATACACTTC
Source organism: Histomonas meleagridis (assembly GCF_020186115.1). Classification (NCBI taxonomy): domain Eukaryota; phylum Parabasalia; order Tritrichomonadida; family Dientamoebidae; genus Histomonas; species Histomonas meleagridis. Next base: position 130,162 of record NW_027150770.1, read on the forward strand.
GTTTTTTGCAAATTTTTCAATTGTTTTACAAAAACTTTTTTGCAAAACTATTTTCAAAATGGAATTTAACATCGGAAGCAACGTAACGTCGTTCATGATGTCAGCGATGTAATTATAAAAATATTGGAAACAGCCATTTCGTATGAAAATTAAACATATCTCATCATCATCAACAAAGTTCCGAAAGAAAAACATTGACAGTTGTCGAATTTGTGGATCACAGAACAAATCATTGGTATCAAAAATGACTTTGAAGAGATCGGCATTTTCTGATACAAACCAAAATCGTATGTTTTTCTTTCCAATTTCATTTGCCGAAATGTTGACTAAAATGCCCAACGATTTTAATGCGATTTCTTTTGATTCAACTTCTTTAAGGATTAAATAGATTGAATCGAGTAATGGATTATAACTTAATAAACTTTCCGTGTTTGCAGACTTGTTCGTTAAGTTCCATATTACATCAAGAAGTGGTACAACACGCCTTTTCCGAATGATTTCGGCATGATTAAGAATTGACTTTGATAAATTTTTTGCGCTTTCAAGTTCTATTTTAAGTTCAGTGTGTTTATCTAAAGCCAATGTTGAATTTTTCTCATTAACACAAGATTGAATAAAGAATCTTGATCTAATTCCCTTGATTTGCGCTAAAGAATCAGAAAGTAAATGAGGTATTTCATTTAGGTAATTCCATATTTCAGTTGTATTTGAAGTCATGATGTTTTCATAATACATTGATTGATTAGAAACATTTGCAAAATCTTGAATTGTTTGGATCAGTTCTTTTTGAAGTTGTTCTCTTTCTTCGTTTGCCCGAATCATTTCGCTTTCGATCATAAAAACAAAATGTGTTATCACATCAAAACTCCATCAAAAAACCGTTTGTCGCACGTTAATTTGATTTTTTTCTTCTAATAAAAAATATTCGAGTTTTATTTGAGTGTAGCTTCCATTGCTGCTATGAAAAGAGAGGAGAATGCAAATTCCTTAATAGGTCAATTTTTTCTCGTTAGCTTATTCGATACCAAACAATATTTGGAAATTAAATTTCCTTAAAACAACACTTATATGTTTGCATCTGAATATGGTTATAATACAGAAATTCCTAAGTTACTTCTTGGTGTTAAAAACAAATGCTTGTATGGAATGATCTTTTTAAATTATAATATTGTTATTTAACTAAATCCATTTATTTATGTTGTTACAGTTTCTGACAATTAAAAATGACATTTTAATGATAAAAAAATACTTAATAAATTAAAATGAGGTTTTTACTAAGCAAAGAAATTCAGGTAATTTTGCAAAATTTTAATTCTATTTTTTGTTATAGTTAGCGCATGGAATGTCAGCAAACGCTTTCTAATGGATATTAAATAATTTATTGTGATAGTAAATGATAAAATTTCTCATACACTGAAAATTTTGACTATTTCCAAGAATTGCAATAAAATGTAAAGTTATTAATTTTTAATTCAATTTTTCGCATAAATTAATTTGAGTATTTTGAAATATTTGCATGATGCCAAAAAATTGTAAAAAAAATTAGTTAATATTTTATCCAAATAAAATAATTGATTGAATTATGAAATCTTATTTTAGAGGAATGATTTTTGTTATTTCTTAATATACATGCAAATATTGTTTCTTTTTTTTAACATTTTTTTAATATTATTCAAACATGCCGACTTAATAATATTAAACTATATTGATATGCCAACCATATATCGCACTCAACCAAATCATACTGTTCATACAGTAATCATAGGAGAAGGTGTTCATACAATTGGAAATGGGGCATTTCTTCGATGGAGTCGATTAACGAAAGTTGTTATTTCGGATTCATTAGTATTTATTGGTAACAGTGCATTTAAATTATGTCTTAGATTAAAAGAAATAACATTTGGTAATGGTATTATTCGTATTGGTTCTCAAGCGTTTTCAAATTGTGTCGATCTTGAAAATATCATTTTACCTGACTCATTAGTTGAAATTGGGATGAAAGGATTTTATAGTTGCAAAAAGGCAACAACAATTACTTTTGGTGATAGATTAGTATACATTGGTTCAGGAGGGTTTGCCAAATGTGAAACAGTAAAAAATATTATTATTCCAAACTCAGTGAATGAACTTGAATTCGACGCCTTTAAACATTGTTTAAGTTTAGAATCAGTTGTAATTGGAGATAATGTTCATATAATTAATGTCGAGACATTTTCTAATTGCATAAGCTTAGAAGAAATTGATCTTAACTTTGTCGAAGTAATTGAATTACGCGCATTTGAATATTGTTTAAGCTTAAGAATAGTTATAATTGGTGAAGCTCTTACATTCATTAACTCCAATCCATTTCAATTTTGCGCTTCTTTAGAAAACATTTATGTAAATCCATTAAATACTGCTTATGCAAATCATCAAAATGATGGAGTCCTTTATGATAGAGCCATCTCAACGATTATATGTTTTCCGACGTCGAAAAAACTCAAAAATTATACATATGTCTTTCCAGAATTCATCGAATCAGTTCAAGAATATGCATTTTATGCATGCAATACATTTAAGTTTCTGGAAATTAATAGATTTATGAAGGTTATTGGTTCTCGTTCATTTCAAGAATGCCAAAAATTATTAGAAGTAATGTTTCCAAATTCATTACGATTTATTGATGAATATGCTTTCTTAAGATGTACCAAATTAACATCAATATTTTTGGGAAAGGATATTATTCTTATAAGATCTCATGCTTTTGCACAATGTATCGCCCTTAGATGCATTTACTTCTTCGGAGATAAAGAATTAAAGGGTTTAGCAAGTGATGCGTTTTCAAAATGCTGTTTCCTAACAGTAATAACGAGGAAAACTTATGAAGGAAATACTTTTGCAGGTATAAGAGTATTCAAGGGAGAAGCTTATGGAAGTTGTCCGCCGATCAAATTATATGATAATGATTATCCAATAGAAAATGCATAAAATCATTTAAGTAAAAATAATTGATAAAATTTTGATTTATGAAATATGTTGAAATGTTTCGTATCTTTTTCGGATATGAATAAAACAAATGAAGATGTAGTAAAAAATTGTTAAAGTTGTCATTTTGAGATTAGTTTTGATGGAAGAATAATATGAAAAATTCAAAGAATATGGTGTTGGTCAAATTTCATGAAGTATAACTTACTGATCACGGATGTTAAAAAAATATTGTTGTCTTGTTTAGTTGAGATTTTGCATTATCTTATTCTTGCAAGAATTGTGGCACAAAAAATGAATGTATTTTGATCACCCAAAACGGTTGTAACATGAGATTAGCTGGATTTAAATCCAATGAAACACAGAAAAAAGGACAATTAGAGAGAATGTATTTAATCGCACAGAAGCCACAAGATAAGGATTCGGCTTTATATTTTTCATTTGATAAATTTGATGATGATTCTTTTAATGATATAATTCAACAATTCCAAAATTTTCTAAAAAAACCAGACTTTAATGAAAGCGACTCGTTTAAAAACATATTTCTTCTTCCAAAAAATGTTTTTGAATGTTTGATCAAAAATTTAACAAATGAAGAATATCAAGCAATCCACGAATTACTTACAGTGAATCGAGATATGTGTGAAAATGTATTACGTTTTGTTATTTATTCTCTTGAAAATTTTCCATATTCAATACAAAGATTAGATTTTTTTCTTCCATTAATATATAGTAAAATACCACTTAAGTCTGCAGTTGAAGCTATTGAGAAATATGCAATTATTAATCCAGAATTATTAAAAACTCAATTAAATCAAGATTTTGATTTTCTTTTCGAAAAAATAGATCATTTCTCTACTATGTATCCACAATTATCAACTCTTATTTCATGTTTAGATATTTTTTTCCGTTCAGATATAATAGATAATGAAGATGCAAAAAAATTTCTTTCTTATCTTGCACATAGGGTTCAAAACCTGAGAATTGATGGTTCAGTTCATGAATGCATTTTAAATCTTTTTTCACACTTAACCAATCCATTCCATTTATCCATCCTTTTTGAGAATGAAACGATCGGCTTTCTAATGAAAAATTTCACAATATTTCCATCGTCGTCATCAAAGAACAGCATCTTAATTTTAATAGGGAACACAGTTCAGGAACCGTTTATTGGGGAACTATCCAAATTAAACGTTCTCTATTTCTTGTTTGTTGTAGTTGGAGTTATTTCAGATGTTTACATCAACAAGAAAAAGTCAAATGAATCTTTGTTATTTTTATCATCAGCCATTTCTATTGCTGTTTCGTTAGTTCGCTTTTCACCAGAAATTAGAGAATCTATTTCTACATCTGATTTCACTCAAAGATTACGAAATGATTATAACACATATTCATTTTCACATAAAGTGGAAGCATTGAGATACGTTTTCTCTTACATAGATTTCATATCTGAAAGCCCTGCAATAAATTTAGTGATGTCTTTTGATATCATCGCAATAATTTCGGAAATGATTTATTCGGATGAAAGTGAAGTCTTAAGAATGCTATTGCATACGTTTTCGATTGCTTTGGAGGACGAAATTAACAACGCGACGAATCCCGTGCTGAATGCATTGATCGAGTTCTCGAAAACGGACGATTTCTATTCTGCATTTCAAATTCTTTTAGACCAACAAGAAGCAGACATAGCTGAAAAGGCGCAGCTGCTGATTGATCATTTGGCAGAAAATGACATGTAAAATGCAAAAATAAATTTCTATAACAATAAACTATCAAATAACTTCTTTGTTAATCAGAGAAATATTTTAATAAATTTAATAGGCGAATGCAAAATAGTTGTTAATTAGATTTATGTTTCGTAAACTAACATTAGAATATTGTGCTCTAATTTAATTGGATATGTATTAAAAATTTTATTGATAAAATTCATAACGAGTGTTTAATGTGCAGAAGATATACATAACAAAAATCAAATAAAAATACATTTTATTAATAATTACATTTTAATGCGATTTTTGAGCATTTCTATTTCTTTTTGATGTTTTTCTTTAAGTTTTTTGATTTCTTTTTCTTTCTTTTCAGTTATTTCGTTCAAATCGGAAACTAATTCATTAATTTTCCCGTTTAATATTTCGATTGCGTTACATCTTTCTTCGAGTTCCTTCGAGAGATCGTTGTTCTTATTCTGTATTTCATTAATTTGTGTTCCAATTTCTGTGTTCAACTTTGCGATTTCGTCTTTTGTTTCTTTTTCGGCTCTTTTAAGTGAACTTTCTAAGTCATTAAAAGAGATCATTGGTAAAAGCTTTTCATATTCAGTCTGAAGAACATTAATTTCATTGTTAAGTTCTTTGATTTCTGTTTCAAATTTTTCGATTCTCGATTGAAAATAAATATTCTCTTGTTTATACCCATCGTTTATGGTTACAGCAAGTTGTATTTCATCTTCAAATTCTTTTTTGTGATTTTGAGCGTTTGTCATTTTTATTTGAAGTTGTAAAACTTCTGAATTGATATGATGCTGAATTTGTTTTTTAGCTAAATCAAGAATTTCATCATTCTCAAATGGAATCAAATCTATTAATTTTTCGAGTTCATTAATTTGATTATTGACTTCAGTGATTGCCAGGTTGATATTAGTTTTCGATTTTTGAAGTCGTTGAATTTCTTGTTGACATTCAATTATTAAATTTTGTATATTTAGATCGTTGCTTGATTCGCTTGATGTTATTTTTTGACTTGTTTCTTCAAGAGAATTGATAACATTTAATTGCTGTGAAATTATTTCATTTAATTTAGTTTTCTTTTGTATAAACATCGATTTGGTTGCTTCCAAAGAAACATCTAATTCTTCAGATTTTCTTTTTTTTGAATTTAATAGATCATCATATTTTTCTTGCATCGATTTTATTCTTTCTTTAATTTTTTCATTATCTCGTCGAGTTATTTCGATAGCATCTCTGTTATTTTCTCCTGCAGGTTTCTTTGTGAGCTTTGGAATCACAAAAACCATCGAAAAATTTTTAAACGTCTTTCGGTGTTGTAAACCATTTAAAAGCTCTACAAATTACTAACGAGAAATAAACATAATCTAAAGCGTGTTTTAAGTTATGACATACTTGGGCCAAAGGTTTATGAAAGCCTAGACCAGTGGCTCCAAAATCACCCACAATTAACACAATATTTAACAATAATCAGTTCATCTTCAGAAGATCAAAAAAGAACGCAATTACATCAAAGTTCAATCAGAGACTTAACATTATTTTTTGATTCTATTGATGCATTTGGGCAAAAATTACAAAAACAAGTTGAAATTTTAAATACAAAATTAATTTCCGTTCCACATATCATTTATTCACACAAATCAGAAAACTTCAAAGTTCGCGTTCTTTCATATGTTGACCAATTTTTAATCGATTCGCAACAAGAAATGATATCTAAAAAACTATTTCAAATAATGGAAAAAGAATCACAAGTGAAATCAATCATAGGTCTTCTCCAAAGTAGCCTTATTGGAGAAGATAAAACGTGTCTTGTTTCATCATCATTTTTTCATATGAATTTTTCAGAAAACACCAATACAATAGAAACCACCAGACTTCGTACTTTCCAAGTTTACCTCAAATCACAAGTTAGTCATTTCCAAGAACCTCTTTGGGTGACAAATTTTGAATTATTTTTCTCCGAAATAATCAAGAAATACGAGAAGGAAATGGAGCCCAACCTCATTTATTCACAACGCATCTCATTTAAAGACGAAGTTTCACTTTGGATCACCCAAAATCATCACAAAGAGATCATTCATGTCATCAATTGTAACTTAATTGAGTTACCCGATTGTATCTATGATACTGTTCTACGTGTCCATCCAAAATGGAGCTGGATGACAAATACACAGCTTGCAATTTCGCAACTCATTTTTTTCGTTGTCATTTTCGACATTGCGTACGTTAACAGAAGTGATGTGAATTTCACCAGTTCACCAGAACGACTTAGTTGCTTCTACGCACGCGCGAATCTTCCTTTCAGTAGTTTAAATCTTCCTATTTGCTTTGGGTTGAATGAAAACAAAAATCTTTCGATTCGAGATTTCTTTATGCAGATCTCCGATTTCGATGAAGCTCGTAATGAGTTTTTGTTTGCAAACTTTTCATCTAATCCTTTCGATGTTGTTTTTAGAGTTCATAAGGCTTTGACAAGTATTGAATGTTTTGTAAGAAAACAATTGAACGAAGAAAACAAAGGTAAAGCATTGGCATTCGATGATTTGTTCGTGTTGTTCTATGGAGCTTTCTTGTCTTCAGACTTTTGTGATGTATTTGCTGCATCGAGATTAATTAATTCATTCTTGAAGAAATTCCATTTATGTCCGGCATTCGAATATGCCAAAGCAACATTGGAAGCACTTGTTATTTACTTGGAATCTCCGATTTAAATAATTGTAAGTAAAATTTGCATGAGTTTGTTTATGGCGGTTATGTAAAAGAACGATACTATAGAATTAACAACTTTTAGAATGAAAACCGCTTTAACTGTAATTTACAATAGTTTATTACATAAAAGTGACAAATATCCATCAAAAAGAAATATTTAACTTTTGCGCCCTGAACGCCTCTTTCTCTTCTTAATTGTGCTTTTAAGATAGATAAAGTTTTCGTTCTCTATGTTTCTTTTTCTTGCAATTGCTCTATATTTGTCGAGTTTTTTCATTAATTCATCCCTAAGTTCTTCCATCTGTGGTTTTACTCTGTTTTCAAGTTCGTTACTAATTTCATCTATTTCATATTGAGTCGGATTAGATGATTTTTCAAAATTGAATTCATCAAATCCAGCTCCCTCCAACTCGAACAAAAGTCTTTCAGTGAAGCCATATTGCATATAACAATCACATTCCTCAATTAGAGGTGGTAAGTAGTGATATGGAATCTTCCTATCTGATTTGGATGGTTGCTGCAAAGGGTCATTAGGAGGCAAAACAGCTGGAACAAGAGAACTCAAAAGCAAGTTCAAAACGTTGGATTTGTTTTCTTGGATATCTTCTGTTTCAAAATGGAGTTCGAAATTATGACGTGGAACAAGTGCCATAGGTGATGAATTCATGGCAATTTGAGCCAGGTGAGCTCCAACGTTGTCATTAGTTGATGGTAAATCTGGAAAATTTATCTTGAACATTTTTTCATATTGATCTTGACTGGGAATAGGAACAAAAAATCGATTAGTAAGCAACCACGGGTTTTTCTCTGGGGGAATTATAGTACTTTCACCATTTGGACTAGCGCTAATGATTGGTCGCTTATTCCTGCTTTTTACATCGTTTTGATTCGAAAAGCGTCGAAGCCTATTGTTGAGTTTTAAGCGGCTCTGTCTAAATAATTTGTAGCTATCACGGAAACGAGTTTTGCATATTAAGATTTCATCTCTGATATCTTCTAAAGCATCTTTTGATAAACGCTTATTTTTTGATTGGATAGCATTTAATATGGATGGAAAAAAATTGATATCTATTATGAGTTTATTCTCATCTAGAATTGGAATCATAAAACTTTTTGATAGCGAACGGTTTTGTAGTGAAGAAAGCGTGCACTTTTTGATTAACCATTCAAAAACTATTCATCAAACCCAACAATATTTGAATTTTCGATGTGTCAAATACTTGTGTATCCAAATAATTTATAAATAGTATTTTAAAATATTAAACAATTAAAATAAATATCAATCAAAACAAATGAATATCTCTTGAGATGACATCAATTCCTTGTTTTAAAATATGCTCACAAGCTCAGCATTATTTGATCGAATAGAAAATATTATATAATTTAGAGATTTATTTTCAAGAAAATGTTTAACAAGATATAAGCCACAATATTTATATTTAAGAACAAGGAAATTTAAAAATTTTGTTATATCATATAAAATCATCAAAAAATTGTAATATTATCAGTATATATATATATATAATTTTATTAATGCTTATCTTTATTATTTAAACATTTTTTAAATCAATTATAAGCTTTTATTAAACAAAAATTAATATTTATTCAAAATCATACAAATTATCATTCATTTGTACAAATCTTCTTATTCTAAAACCTTTTGCTCCCAAAGTGAGCGCGTACATATTTTCTTTATCGAACATAATATGCTTAACTCCGTCCATTTGGAATTCCTTAATAATTTGACCGAACTTATCCAAAAACACATAATGCCTATTCGTTATCGCCAGAAATATATCCAACTCAGGAATAGCTCTTAATTCAACGCACGGAGCTGCCAACACACCGCAATCGCGATGTTGTATTACAGTATTCCACACGTGAATTTTTCTATCACTTGTTATAAACAGCAAATTACCCGCACAAAATGCCATAAACTCAACATCATATCCAACATCTAAACTCAAAGGAGTCAAACTCGAAAACGGTATCACTTTAAGATGATCCGCTTTCTTATTTCTCACTCTTAAAACTAAAGCTTCGCCATCACAATTTAATATATCGTGTGACTCGGCTAAATAAAATGTCAAAATTTTTTTCTCATTATAATCAAATATTTTTATGTCGTTATTATTCTCACATATTATTAAAAGACGTTGACCTTTAAGCCAACGGAAATAATTCGAATTAACAATTATCTTAAAACGCTCATACTCATGAAAAATTAAATTACATTTCCAAACAAAAATACAGTCATTGCCTTCGATATCTTGGGAGTTTCCGGCAAAAATAAAAACATTTTCGTCAATGTCTTTATATGGATATCCAATTAATTGCGTAGGAATGATTTCGCATGGAATGCTCCAATTCGAAAATGTTTGGACTTCTTCGTCAGAAAAGTTGGAAACATATTTAATGCACTTGCGCAAGTCAAAAAATGTTAATAAATTGCATTCGTAGATGCAACATGAATTTCGATAATTGGTACAAAAAATTCGATGTGTGACTGTAGTAAAGCTGGATTGATTGTTAAAGAGACGTCGATGTGGAAATGTGCCATTAGTTTTGACTAAAAGAGGACTTTTCGGTTGAAAGAACATGGCAAAATATAAATGATTAATCGGAGAGATAGTAAGTTGGTCAAGATCTTGTTGATAATTGGGTGGGATACCACTAATATCTGTTTCAAAACATTTTAATTGAATGGATTGAGGAGTTTCAATATCATCAATAAAATTGGGTGATTTAAATGTAACAACATCACTAAGATAATTCATAATACTTTGGTAATTTCTATTGATTGAACGAACTTTGAAGTCTTCACTACTTGGATTATAATTTTCTCTCATTAATTGATATGGGATCATGTTGACAGGTATTGATTGATTACGAAATCTTTGGATAGCGCAGTATGTTAAGATTTTGTTTTCTTCTTTAACTGAATATGGAACATGAACACTAACATTTTTTAAAAGACCTTTTTGTGACGAATTTTTATACATATCGCGCATTTGCTGACGGATGTATGGTTTATATGAATGGTTCTTTGATTTCTCTTGTTTTGGAGGATCGTCAACAAAAGCATCCATTGCAACGACCGTTAATTATAAAAAGCAGATTTGTTTTATAAAATAATGTTTTAATCAAATTACCATGAACACATAAATTAAATTTCGATTTTTCAATTTCTCAATTAGAAAAAAACATTCAGGCTCATAAATTTCAGATATGGAATAGAAGAAAATTTGAATTATTTTGTTTATTTCTTCTTCTTTAATTTGAATTATTTCTAAATAATTTAAGTACATATGTACTATTATTATTTTTATAAATATTATTATTTTTACAATACTTTTTTTATATAAATAATAATAATAATAATAAAAATTGATAATTGTTGTTTTTTCAATTGAAAAATCAAGATTTTCTTCAGTTAAATCAAACACGATATGTTCAAGTGGAATTAGTAATTTTTTGTATATATTTGTAATGTCATGTGTTTTTTCTTTTGAAGTATTTAACATGTTAACATGGATAAAATATGATGAAAAACCCTTCATATCCACCTTCAAAGAAACTACACCAAGGTGAAGCATAAGACTCGTAAAAGCCATAGACTATTATTCGCATAACAACAGCATGCTAGTATTACTGTAACTTGAAACGTCGATTCTTCAAAAATCGATTATCTTTATTTTTTATTTTTATTTTATTTTAAGATTTAATCTTCCCCTTTTATAAGTAAAATTCAAACGATTGTAGTTTCTACCTTATGTTGTTGATCTTCTTATAAAGTAAAAACATTGTAAGCGGTCAAAACATTTATTTAAAATTTAATGGAAATTATCATCAAAAAGATTTTATTAATAGCTACACCACATTATTCGTCACTCTCCAGTATTTTCAACATGATGTCATCATTTGGGAAAATTATAAATGATTTATCGATATTTTCATCTTCACATTCAGATCTTGGGAGCTTCTTTAATACGTATAGAAAAATCGTCTGTTCCTTATTTGTTGGATTTTTAAAGTTGCTTGTCTTCAGAAGTTCCCAGTTGAGCTTATTTCCTTTAAATACAGAGTTCGTAAGGTTTGGATGAAAAAGGCCGCATGTCATAATGACAAGAAGGCCGTTCGTTTTCAGCGTTCTAGAGCATTCTAAGATCGCTGAATAAGTCATTTCTTTAAAATTATCTGAACATAAAATTGCATCAATTGTTGCCTTGTCAAAAATAACATCAAAAAATTCATCTTCATATTTAAGTTCAGCACAATCCATTTGTTCCCATATAAGATTTTTTTCATTTGAATATTTTTCCTTCATTTGATTAATAACGTTATTTGAGATATCCATATTATAAATTTTTTTGAATGAATTCCGCATTTCGTAAGGCATCCGTGAGTTTCCACAGCCTAAATTTAATACAACTTCCCTTCCATTGCATATATTTTCAAGTTTTTCTTTCAAAAAATCCCATCCGAAATACCACTCATAATCTTCAGGTGATGATGCGTATCTATTTTCCCAATATTCTGGGTTTCCAAAGTCTTCAACTTCTTCTTCCTCTTCTTCTTCTTCGAACGCTTCCATTTGCCATTCAATTTTTTAATAGTTTATATGATCGGCTGTTATTTTTTTTCTTTCTAGAAAGAAAGAAAATCGCTTTATTTTATGAGAAAGATCTTTTTAAAATCTTAAAGTAAAACAGTGTAAGTTTTTTAAATAAATATTAATATTCTTTAAAATAAATTTAATGTAATAAAATTGAAAATTAACAATTTATCAAAAATAATATAAAGACATTGTTTAAACAAAGTATTTAGAAAACAAATTAATCACTTGTGTTATCAGATGATTGATTTTGAAGCTTTTGGATTTCGCTCATTAGTTTATCTCTTTCTATTCTTAATAACGACCTCTCTTTATTCACTTGTTCGAACTTCTTTTTGAGTTCTTCAAGTGCAGGTTCTAGTTTCATTTGATCTTTTTTCATTTTTCGCAAGTCAGCTGTGAGTTGTTCTTTTTCTTTTTTAAGAGCATTTAATCCATCTCTGTGATAGTTTCTCTCTTGCTTTAAGCGATCCCATGTTTGTTGAACTTCATCACAAATATTTTGCCATTTCTTTTTTTCGGCTTCCATCTGTGTAATTTTTTGTTTAATATCAGCAACCTCTTCAGACAGGTCACGAAAATTAGTTTTTCGTTCTGTTGAATACCATTCACGTTGAAATGTTGCAAGTGATTCTTCCATATTCATTTTTTTAAAGAAATTACGAATGAAATCATCAACGACTTCATTGTGCTTTATAACAACAGGTTGGTCACTTGTTAAAGCTGATTCAGGTAATTCAAAAATTTCTTCTTCTTCCTTTTCATTATCTTTTAAATCTTCTACCTCTACTTCAACATATTCCCCGTCACTATCATCACTGATTTCTAATTCAGCTTCTTCAAGGATGTATGATCCATTATCAATTGCATGATTCATTTGTACGTTACGTGGAGACCGTTAAGTACCAATCTATTCGATTCAAACAGAGATAGTGAATTGGTACAAGATGTCTTCAAGAATTGAGTATCGTTTTAGGTGTAAAAAGAAGTCATCATATGTCACTATCACTGGCCAAAGTATCCCTCTTTATCGTCTTCGCGATCTCATCATGAAACAAGAGCATTTAGACCAACGACAAGACATCACATTAGTAATCCAAAATGCCCAAAATCAAAAAACGTATAATGATCCAAACGAATATATACACCGTAATGCATCAGTTGTAGTTTCACGTCTTCCCAAAGCGATATTAGAAGCTGCACAAAAACAAGAAGTGGCACAAGCATCAAATCTTGCAACTGAAAACGGACCAAATGCCGAAGCACCAACTGCACCTGTACCGCAGGCAGCGATTCCACGTCAGACTGATGAAACAGAGAAGGAACAACAAAAATTTTTTTATGGAAAATCACAAATGCCTCGAAGCTTTGTATTCCGTCCCACTCGTGGCCGTGTCATATTACCGTACGGTGAGGTTTCATGTTTCCAACGTACAGATGAACCACCGCTTAGTGAAGATCGATGGAATCTCGACGACTTAAAGCGATGGCTATGTCCAATATGTCATCGCTTATTACGTACTGCCACGAGTACTCCATGTTGCAACACAGCATATTGCGATTCGTGTATTACGAATGCATTATTGGCAGATGATCAACAAAGATGTCCGAACCCGAAGTGTCTTCGCACGGGAATTTCGCCGCTATTACTCATAGAGGAAACGCAGCTCCGCGAAGAAATTAAAGAGTGGCAAAGATATGATCCGGATAAATTAAAAGGAAGCGAAGAATACAAACGAATGGTCGAAAACAATAGCTCGAGAGCGAAGGACTTCGGCGGCCAAGGGATTGTTGAAGAAATGGACGAAAACCCCCGCGGATATAATAAGCCGAAACATCAGAACAATAAAAGAGAATTTAGAAGAGACGATGAGGACGAAAATGATCGCGAAGGGCCAAGGAGAAGAGAAGAGGAGAGAAGGAGAAGAGAAGAAGAAAGAAAAAGAGGTGATGAAAGAAGAAGATATAGAGATGATGACAGACGGAGAGATGATGAAAGAAGGTATAGGGATGATGACAGAAGGTATAGGGATGATGATCGGAGAAGAGATGATGATCGAAGACGGGATGATGACAGAAGGAGAGATGATGATAGGAGATATAGGGAAGATGATCGGAGAAGAGATGATGACAGAAGACGGGATGATGATCGGAGACACAGAGATGATGATCGGAGAAGAGACGATGACAGGAGAAGGGATGATGATCGAAGGAGAGACGATGATAGAAGGTATAGAGATGATGACAGACGGAGAGATGACGACCGGAGGAGAGATGATGATCGTAGAAGGGATGATGACAGAAGGAGAGATGACGACCGGAGGAGAGATGATGACAGAAGATATAGGGATGATGATAGAAGGAAAGATGATGATAGAAGATATAGAGATGATGATGATAGGAGAGGCGACAGGTACTCGAGGAGAGATAGATCACCTCCAAGAGGATCACGAGATGACAGGAGAGGACGTGATCGCAGATAATATAATAAATTCATCACTCATTTTTATTTTTGTTTCCACATCAAATCTTTTGATACATTCGGTGTGCCCCGAGACCGTTTACCAAATGATTTTTGTTGCTTTAATTTTATTCTTTGTTAAACACATCAATTTCACTGATATTAAGATAGACCTCTACAAAACAATTGGATTAGATCAAGATACTTCAGATCGGAATATATTAAAGAGTTATAAAAGATTTCAAGTTCAAAAGAATCGTCAAAAAAATCCAAACGAAAAAACTTTACGGTTGTGGAATCAAATGGAAATTGCTTATGATGTTTTACTGGATGCTTCAAGTCGAAAACTTTATGATTCATATGGTATTGGAATTATCAACGAAACAGGATTTTCTGTTTATGGCTATCAAGACGATCTTAAAATTTCTCTTATTAAAAAATATTATTCTCAACAATACCAAATTGAAGGGGATGATGAATTTGGTGGGATAATCACGTATCCACTCCAATTTCAACTCATTGATTTTATGAATGGTGCTGAAAAAGTTATTAAATCCATACAAACAGTTCCATGTTATTGTCCTCGTGGTGGTGTTAAGTGTGCCAAATGTAGAAAAAATCCATTTATGACACAAATTGTTGAACACACAGTTCATCTTCCCCCAGGAGCTCCTGAGTTCCATAGAATCTTTGTACGTGATCTCGGTGATAATAAAGCTGATCGCGGTGCCTGTGACGTTGTTTTCATTGCCCAATGCTCAAAACATCCATCGTTCGAACGATACAAGTCAAATTTGTATACAAACTTAACGGTCTCTCTCTATGATGTGCTTAATGGAAGCGAAGTCGAAGTAAAAAATATTGATGAAGAAATATTAAAAATTCCTATTGATGGAATTAAAAGTGGTGATGTAAAGGTGGTAAAAGGAAAAGGATTACCAATTCTTGACGCTAATGGAAAAAGAGGCGATTTAATGGTAACAATTTTTATTGAGTTTCCAAAAAAGATTTCAAATGAACAAAAGAAGGTAATTAATGAAATACTTCCAGATGATATATCTGAATATAATTAAACTGTGAATAAATTATGTAATCTTTTATTAACATGTTAATAAAATTTAACCTGCTTTAATTGGTTAACCAAATTTTTAAGTTAGAACAATTCGTTTGCACTGAATGAAAATGTTTTCCAAAATTAAATTTCATTTAACATTTCGCTCATATTGTTTTCTTCATGTATTTCAGTAGCAACTTCACAAAGCACTCAAATAAACAAAGTTTTTTAAAGCAACTCTGGTTACAGCCAATGAAAGGTCAACTCTAAATATAGGTTTCAGTAAATACATATGTTAAAAATCGTTACAGAATTTAGTTAAATTAATTTAATATCCAATTCTTTACTCAACAGGTTACTTGAAAATTATTTTGAAGAAGTTTCCTCTGATTTTTGATTTTCTGATTTTTCAACCATTCTATTTGCCCACATTCGAAGATAAAGTACACTTGCTTCTGTTGCTTGACAAGATTCGAAAGGTCTTAGAATCATGGTTTCTTTTGAAACAGCAACTTTCTGTGGCTTCTTTCTTCTGATTTCTAAATTTTGCTCTTGTCTCAAAGTATTCCATCCAGATAGCATTGCGTCGTCTTCAAACATAGATATAGACATATCTTCCAGTGACATTGGATTAATTTCGGGAATACTCTCTGGTGACAAATTCATACCATAATCAACACCTTCTTCATTTCTTTGAAGCTGTGCAAAACCTATCGATTCATCGTCGAACATCAAGGAAAATGAATTGCTCCTCATCCCGCCACTTCCGAAATCTTATAACGTTTCTCTATGTAAATTATTCAATTTTGACTCAGAAAAAATGGCGCCGAAATTACCCGGTTAAACGGGCTTCTATCTGTTAAAGGTAAATTCCAACAATTAATAAAATGTGAGTTTCTTAAATTTGAAATTTTTTGGATAACCATGCACAAATAAGTGCTGTATAAAATAATTTTTTGATTTAGAAAGAATTTAACCAAGTCATCATCACAAAGTTGGGCTTCCTTTAATAATGATTATTTAATATTAAATAACTTGAATGATGTAAGATTATAATCAAGGTAATATTCTCATCAAAGTAGCACATGGAACAGAAACCAACAAACAGGTATGTTAACTAATTCACAGTGAGACAGGTTTAACAGGTTTTTGAACAAATTCAAAGAATGATTATCTAATATGAGTAATGAGATTCATTGGATAGTTGAGTATTACACCAGACAATTGTACGTGACTGACTAAACAACATGGTTTTGTGGATAATTTTTGTTAAACATTTGGAAAAATGGGGTGGATAGAGCTTTTTCATACGGCTACACATCTTTTTTTAGTACATGAAATAAGAACTTTAATAATAGCAGTTGGATAGAAATGCATTTATTTTCAAGTTTTTTAAAATTTCCCAAAAAAATTATAATCAATAAAAATATCAATATTTTTTAAATTTTAAAGATACAAATTTAGTCAATGTGTGCTTGGTTACATTTAATTTGAAGACATATCTTGTTACAAATAGGTATTTTTTGAATAACTTTTTGCAATTGTTCATTTTTCAAGTAACATCTTTTTTTAGAATATGACATAGAATTTTAATAGCAGTAGCTGGGCTTAATGCATTTCTTATCAAACTCCTAATATTTTCAAAAAAAATTGAAATCACTAAAAATATCAAAAATTAATCTTTTAAAGTAAGACAATATGTGGTTTGTCTCATTTTATTTAAAGCTATGATTTCGCTAAAGCACATGCTTAATGATGATACTGCCATAAACACAGGAGATAAAAATTTGAATAATTTATCATCCTGCTTGAAATTCCAAATTGAGCTTGAGAAAACTTTCAGCCGTCTGTTAAAAAAATATTGGAATTATTCGATTCAAATTATCCCTACACATTTAATATTATTACAACTAACATCATTTATAATGCATTTTCATCACCAAAGTGTGTATTCGATATTTACTTAAATTTTTTAAAAACACTTCAAACGAAAGAAGAAGAAATTAAAAATATTGCTAAACTAATTTCAATTTTTATCAAACGTATATCTACAATGAACACACAAGAATCATATTATTTAATCGAACAAATGATTGAACAAAATTTAATTGATAAAAATATCACTAAAAATATTAAATCGAAATATTTTTCGCATTATAAAGCAAAAGAAGAAAACCAAAATCATTCAGTATTTGGGTCTGATCGAAGTGATCCAATAGAAAGATACTTTAGAGATCATTATGAAGAACTTTCAGAGAATGATTGGGAACTTCATAAGAAATATATTAAAGAAGGAGTTAACCCAAATGAAATTGCGAAAATAATTCGAAATGACGAAATAGAAAAACTTCAAGAAATATCATCACAAACAAACTTTGATTTTAATCAAACAAATGAACCATCACTTTATGAAAGATGTTCATTTATTAATCAAAAGAATGTTTCATTAATTGATTATGCAGCATTCTTTAGATCAATTAAATGCTTTAAATATTTACTAATGAATGTATGTTAATATAAAAACTATTCATTTGAATAATTTTGGATTTGTTTTAATAATTTAGAATATGTTTTAATAATTTGTAATATTTTTTAATAATTTGTAATATGTTATAATAATTTGAAATGTGTTTTAATAATTTGAAACAGCACTTCATATAGCAGTTAAAAATAATAATATAGAAATAGTAAAATTACTTTTAGATAAAGAAAGAATTGGTTAATGCAAAAAATATTCATTTGAATAATTTAATATATGTTTTAATAATTTAATATATGTTTTAATAATTTGGAATATGTTTTAATAATTTAATATATGTTTTAATAATTTGAAACAGCACTTCAAATTGCATAACAATTAGGTTACACAGAAATAGTAAATTTACTTCGTGCAAAAAATATAAACGAAAATTCTCAATCAAAATCTTCTTCCATAAACATCAAATCTTCACTTTCAATAAGAAATGGAAATGAAGCGTATATTGCTAATAATCAAAATCAACTCAAAGACCAAACGTTCACAGAAAACATTAGAAAGAAAATTACCAAAACAAAAGTTGATATAAACATACAAGCATATGAAAATCATCAAAATCGCAATATACATTATACATTTTACCTATTAACAAATATGTTGACAAAGCAAAGTATAAATACATAAATACAATAATATTATCAAGTGTATTATAAGAAAAACTCCAACAAAAAAGTGTTGGCAACAATAGTAACATTTGATAAATTTTCACACAATTTAAACTCTGATTCTCCAAACAATAACCGGAGAAGATTACCGCGCTTAAAAAAGTGGCATTTGGAGGGTGCCCCATAAACGGTTGTTTGCCAGGCACTTTTAAATAACGATAGAATTCTGAATGAATCTGACATACTTGTCTAACCGCCTATATTGGCGAACGTTATGGGGGTAGTCAAATTTAACGGAAATAATTTAAAAATTTTTTTTCATAATTTTGAATAATGCAAATCAATTCTTTGTCCAATTAAATAGTGACTTTATTATACTTTGTATAGGTATTTACTTGGAATACATCAAACTTTAAGTTTCATTTCAATAATGTGCATGTGATGAAGATCATTTTAAAAAAAAAGAAAAATTGAGAATATGTTTTGAAATGAAAACGAAGGAAACAAATGATTGCAATTATACAAATGTTAATGAAGAATTTATCAAAAATGATTTCGTAAATGTGTTTGAATTTGTAAGTTTATTCAAATTAGAAAATGCATTCGAAAAGAAAAATGTATTTGAATTAAAATATGTATTCGATTGTGAGTATGTAAATGTCATTAACCTTGAACTATCATTGGATATCAAATTTTGTTTTTTTGAGGAATTTGTTGAAGGAATCAAATAATGATCATGATAATCAGATTTTGTATCAGGCATTATTTGATGAATATGGTTAGAAGTAATGATAATCTCTAATTGGCAAATATCAAAGATCATATTCTAAATTATTAATAAAATAAATTCGAAAGAAAACATGTTTTGATTTGAATATATAAATAAATTTGATATATATATTTCTAATATTAATTTAATAAGATATATCTTATTATCCTATCCTTCAATAAAATGAATGATCATACATATATATTGCTAAAAATTTGATTTCGTTCTCGGAATACACTAAAATTGAAACTTGTACTAAATCATACTGAAGTTCCTGCTTTTTACTTTTGGGCTTAATTCGACACGAAATTTATGGCCAAAAAGAACCAAACAATTACAAATGAGTTTTCGAATCTGATTTTTATTATAATTTATCCTCAATATTTGTGAGAAACCGAAAATTTTTATACGCGTAAACTTAACAAAAAATTTAGAACGTTTATGCGGGAACAAAATATATGAATGGAAAAATATAGGAAAATTCAAAAAATTAGTAATGAATTCAATGGGAAAGTATTACTTGTACAGCACATTTCAACAAAAGAAATGTATGCACTCAAAAAAATACCGATTTATTTTTGTCATGAAGAAGTTGATAATATTACAAGTATATATGAAACCTTTAAAACATTTACTCACCCAAATATTGTGCAGGTATACGAATGTTTCGAAAACACAAGAAATGTAAATGTTATTATGGAATATGCCAAAGGAGGAAATTTAGCAAAAATGATAAACTACCTGCATAAAGAAATGCCAGAAGCTCAAGTGTTACATTATTTTATTCAAATATCAAGTGCAATCAAATATCTTCATGAGAATAAAATTATTCATTGTGACTTAAAACCACAAAACATATTACTTGATGAAAGTAATAACATCAAACTTGCTGATTTTGATAGTATTCAAATATTGGAATCTATCCATCAACATTGTTTAACACATGTAGGGACGCCATTATATATGTCACCTGAGCTCATTGACTTTAGTTCGTATGACTATAAAACTGATATTTGGTCTTTAGGTTGTATTCTCTATGAATTATGTGCACGTACACCACCTTTTAAAGTCAACAACTCCCTTGCATCACTACGTAAAGATATTAAGAAAGGAAAATATCCACCTATCCCAAAACATTATAATCAAAACATAGAAAAACTTATTTCAAGAATGCTATCAATTAACCCCAAGAAAAGACCAACAACAAACGATATACTTGCGGTACCATTTATTCGTCAGATGAATTCTCTATTCAAGAAAATCAAAAAATGTAAATCCATAACAAATTATGACGAAATTTTGCCAATTATTTACAAAAAGTTAAAAAAACATCACTTTTCTGAAGAGGAGATCAAAATTCAAACAATTACAAAGAAAAATGTCAAAATATTATTTTTACAGAACCCAAAACATCATCAATTTGTTATGCCTTAAAACAAATACCAATTAATAAACATTCTTTAGACGATTTTAAAAAATTAAAAGGGCCGGATGAAATTTTCGAGAAATTAATTAAACAAAATAACAATAAAATATCAAATTTTTTTTCAGATAAAGAAAATTTATATATTCTCATAGAATATGCACAAATTAATGTTTTAGCACAAGCAATGAATGAAATGGAATTGCAAAAGATAAAAGAAGCTGATGCTTTTTATTATCTTATACAGATTATGTTTGTGCTGAATTTCTTCATGATTTTAATAACATTGTTCAGAATATAATAAACAATATTATTTATTGCTTTAATGATATTTATGATATTTTTCTTTTGTACACTAATTTTAAATTTGTTGTTTTATTTAAATTTAAGTTCAATAACCTAAAAATTCAAAATAATATTAATAATTATTTCATATCATTTGCTACAACACTAATGTATGGATCTTCCATTGATTATGATGAAAGTTTAGGAGATTTAATATATGAACAACAACAAGAACAATCAATATCACCAGCAGAACAAGATGATGCTATTGTTAGACGACATAGGAATTCAAACAACATAAAAGAAAAAGAAATTATTGAAAGTTTCCATAAAAATGTTTTAACAAATAATGAAACATTTAAATATTTATCTTGTAATAATGGAATAAGTTTTACTACAAATAATAATAATATATTATATATCGATGAAAAATTGGATATCATCGAATATAAACTAGAAAATATATCAATCGAAACTATCGAAACCTATTTTAATTGTATTAAATGGAAATGATCATATAGTAGTATCAGCAAATGATGGATGTATATTCTTTTGGGAACCTATAAAGAATCAAATTAATTATATGTTTAGAGTTGACTTTCGATTTGATGAAGAAAATTTGATTTTTAATTCATTGTTTATTGATGAAGAGCATTTTTATACTGTTACATCGAATGGTTCGATAAAATTATGGAATTTAAAGACACAAAAATTAATATCTGAATGGGATATAGATATTAATTATGAATTAAAAGTTTTGTCTTCAACTTATATAAATGATTTGTTTTATTTAAGTTGTAATGATGGAAATCTTTATTCATATAATATACAAAACGAAAAATTAATTAAATTCGATCATAATAATTTAAATATTATAAAATTAATACCAAATGTTAATAATAATAAATCTTTGTTATGTTTATGCGAAAATGGCGAAATTGATATATTCGAAAATGATAAATTTTCAAAAGTTTTCTTACAGTTTAAAGTAAAATGTTGGGAATTTGTTGATGATGATAAAATTTTATTATATTCATGCGAAAATAAAATTTATGTCTTCGATTTGGTAAATGGAAAATTGGACGAATGTAACGATGAAAAGGATATATGTTTGTGTTCGTACATACAGAATGG
This sequence comes from Histomonas meleagridis, assembly GCF_020186115.1. Lineage (NCBI taxonomy): Eukaryota > Parabasalia > Tritrichomonadida > Dientamoebidae > Histomonas > Histomonas meleagridis. Next base: position 152,441 of record NW_027150770.1, read on the forward strand.
ACAGTTGTTGGTGTTGTGTGGAAATGATGGATCTATAACGGTTAAACAGATTCAATAAATATTAATTATTGATAAATTATTTTGGGAATATGTATTTGTGGAACATTGATACTTATTCCATTATAGAGTTTAAATGCCTTTTTATTCAACGTTAAACAGAAGATTACATTAGGAATTTATCACTGCAACTATATATGTTCTTCTAATTTTCATAAGTTCTTAAGTTTCTTTTTCGATTTTCCTCAAACTTCTTTATTTTTTATCAAGCTTTTTTTTTGTATTTTGATTTTGTTTTCGATTATATTTAAGAATATGCATAGAATTAAAAATATTATTTCCAAAGGAATTTATCACAAAGATTTTCTTATTTCATTTGTTTTCTTTTTCACGCTGTCATTAGAAACATTCGTCAATGCAACAAATACACTCAATATATCTAATGAGACTGAATATAAAGACAGAGAGGAATATAAAAGTTAAACTCAATATCTTATGATATCTGGTATTAAGATTATTCAAAGTAGTGTTTCAGTACAAATTAATGAACCTATCACAACAATTGAAGGAAGTGCACTAATACAGTAAATTCTATTGGAACAAATGTTTTTATAGGATGTTCAGGTCTAGAATTTATTAATGTATCAGATGAAAATAACAATTATTATAACAGTGATAATGGTATTCTTTATGATTGGAATATCTCAACCCTTATTTGTTATCCAGCAGGAATTACAAATGAAACACTGTTACAATTATAGAAACTTCTGCATTTTATGGATGTTGTTGGTTAAAAAATATAACAATTCCATGGTCAGTTACAATAATAAAAGAATTTGCATTTTATCAATGTAATAACTTGGAAATAGTTCTTATTGGAGAAAATGTGGAAATAATCAGTTCTAATGCATTCATATATTGCAAATCTTTAAAAAACATACCAATTCCTAAATCAGTAACATTCATTGGATCAGGTGTTTTTAAAGGATGTTCAAGTCTTCAATTTATCAATGTATCGAAAGAAAATAAAAATTATTCTAATAGTGATAATGGAGTACTTTATGATAAAAACTTTACAACAATTGTTTGTTATCCAATAGGAATTACGAACAAAACATTTGAAATGCCAGAAACTGTTAATACAATCGGAAATTATGCATTTTCTGGATTTTTAATAACTAACTCGTTTGCATTTGGTTACTGTTTTAATTTAGAAACAGTTATTATTGGTGAAAATGTTAACACAATTGAGGGCCATGCATTTTTTGAATGTTATTTATTAACTAATATTACAATTCCTGATTCAGTAATATCAATTGGACCATCTGCATTTCAATATTGTGATAATTTGACAACAGTTATTATTGGGAAAAATGTAACTTCAATTGGAGGTTCTGCATTTCAATGTAAAAATCTCAAATGTATTTATTTCACTGGATATCAACATCCAATAGAAATAGATCCCAATTCTTTTGTTGATACACCAGCGAAATATGTTATGACATCAGATTTATATCAAAACATAACATTTGGTAATCTTAGCGTATCCAAAGGTTCTTCAATTGAAGATTGCGAAGCGTATCAATGGCCAACACATCCATTTACTAATTCCTTTTCTAATTCCGATACATTTACTAAGCCAAACACATTTTCTAATACACATGCAATTACTAAATCGAACGCATTTACCAAGTCGAATACATTTGCAGACTTATCACATTTTCCAACAACATTTTCGTTTTCATATATATTAACGAAAACTTATTCAATTACGCAAACATTAACATTACATAATAAATTTTCAACGCATTCATTCACCTTTACTTATACTGATTCAATATCGACATATATTAACTCTCAATTTATATATTACGAATATTCTATTTAGCAATATTCTACTTATTATTTCTATTATTCCAATTACTTTACTATATTTCCACAAACTAAAACACAAGAAAATCAAATTCCGACAAATGTTTTAATTGGTATTATATGTGGTTCTGTTATCGTAATTTTATTGATTATTTGTAATCCGCAAAGGTCAAAATAATATTTCAAAATCAACTTCTAATGTTCCATCTAAATCTTCTTCATATAATATATCAGAAAATGTTGACAAAGGAATCACTCTAATCTTATAAATAATGAAACAGATAAATGGATATGATTTAAATAAAATGCTTCTAATGGTTCACAAAATAATCGCACTGAAAATATATGAAAGAACTCAGTTTAAACCTATTTAATATAAAATATTAAATAAATGCTATTTAGTGAATTATCATATTTTAAAATCCCATTTTGAAATTTTTGGCAATTAAATGAAATAATGTCATACAAATAATATGAACATGATAAAATATTCCATTTTAACTTTAACCAGGCTCCATGGTTCACAAGGCTGCCCATGGGCAAAATTGAATGGGGGTGGGCATCAACGATACACTCTGAAAAACAGGCAATTTGGTGTGCAAGTTTGAATGGTATTCAAAATATTTATCGTTATTCTGAAAATTTGAGTATGCTTTGAATTTTTTTGGGTCCGAATATAAACGGTCACGTTTTCATAAAAATGACAAAAATCTATATATGGCCAATTAAGAAGTCAAAAAATCAATAAGTAATTTGTTTTACTAATTTTTTGGAAATCACTGTTTTGGGCTTAAGGAGAAGCCATAATAATTTGTTCTCTTTTGTAAATGATTATATTAATGCACTCCTTTAACTTTATTAAAAAAAATATTTTTCATTTAATATTTTTATTTATAATAATTATTCCCAAACGAATTCCAATTGTAAATCCAAAAGTTCTTTTTGCATTTTTGTTGGCATTTCCAACATTCCAGCGAAAGCCATTAAAGCGTCACTTCGTTCTTTAATTCCTTCGGCCATATTTTTTTCCAAACTATTAACTTTTACTAAAGCCTTCATGTTCATAATGATTGTTGCCGGCAATACATTTTTCACGAAATCATTTCTATGCTTTAATCTTTCCGTGAATTCCTTAACCCTTAACTTGGAGAGAGGAATTAGTTCCGAAGCCTCGATTTCATTTAATGCCTTTTGATAAGCATCGATTTTATCGACGTTAAATAACCGAAATGCACAGCCGATACGTAATAAAGCTCTGAAATCTTCAAAAAGTTGCGGGTTTATGTCAATTTGATATTTTGACATTTCATTGTATGTCAAAATAATGTTCGGTACGATGTCATTGTTTATAAACCCTTGAATATATTGGCATAATTTTTTGCATTCAATTCTGATGACAGATGAATAATCTGGAATCAATCGATAAAACTTACTCGATTTTGTAAGCTGGTCTTGGAGTTCAGACTCTTTAGCAGCAGTTTCTAAGACTAAGTTTTGTTCGGAATAAATTAATATTTGTGAGATATATGACATTTCGGTTTGAGAATTAAAGATTATTTCCCCATTATCAACTTCAATGATTAGGTCTGAAATCGCTTTAATTCGATCTGCTGATGAATCAATATATGATAAATATCGGATGGAATTTAAGGGACTAGCTTTAAATAGCTTTTTAGCATAGTCTAGTAATGGTGATTTAATGTTATTGTATAACAATTTGGAACTGATAAATTTGGTGATATGCATAATTAAAACTGAATGCAAATTGCATTGGATATTATTGCTATCATTTAAAAAGATTTCAGCAGCTTCTTCAAATTGACCAATTAACAATAAAATTTGGCCATGTAAAAATGGATTAGAAGAATCACTAAAAACTACATTCTTTTCATGGAATTCATTCGAAATACTATTTAAGTCAGGATTAAGATGTAACATTAACCAAAGCCAATCTTCAATAGTGTTTATAACATCGTTTGATGGGATTATGCGGGAGCCCGTTAAAACCGCCAACGATAGAATTTTGAATGGATCTTGAGTGACAAGTGTGGCCTCCCTGTTAAGGGAGGACACCAAGGAATTATAACGTGACTCGTCAAGCTCGTGGCCCATGCTTCGAAGCTTTAATGCTAGTATTACATCGTTATCAAAATCAGTACTATGTGCATTTGCATATTCAAGTGCGGAATTAATTTCCCCACATCGCAAAGCATAATATATAACTGCCCAAGAACTTTGATAGAATTTGTGCCTTTGAATATTCAAATATCCTTGGATTGTTTGGATTATTCCAATTGTTCCTCCACGTTTAGCTTTACTAAGATTAGAGTTAACTTCAATTTGAATAAATCGTTTAGCTTTTTCTTCAAGGAATTCAAGGGACCCGGCAATAATGTCACTTGGATATTTACGTAATGTATTCAGAATAATAAATATGTCACAATATGGTTTTTGAAGCTCGCCGAGGTAAGAAAACAAAGGAGAGGAAACAGTCTCCAAAAAGCCTTCAAGTATATCGTTAGGATTACTTGTTAAAGCAATAATAAACGAATTAGCAGAAGATGTAAGTTCCATTTTGGTGCCTTCAAGAACTTTCCCTTCAATTTGATTGACAGGAACAGCAATAGATGATTGCTCAACACTTTCATGATGACCTTGTATATAATTTTGTAAATTTTCATTGAAGAAATTCTGAAATTGCTTATGCGTAATTTGGTGTACATTAGTTATGGAAGATACAATTGATGTTTGATAACATTCTTGGCTTCTATCGCTAAATGATAAATAATTATCTTCTTCGACAGTTTCAATTTTTAGATTTCGCAGAATTTCAGCTGAACGAGGAAAGTCCTCATTGCCTGCAAGGAAATGTTGCCCTTTACGAATTGCATCATCATTATTTTGATCTTTTTGAATCATCCTTGTAGAATGAATAATATCTGTAAGAGGCATCTGTATTTGAAACTGTGATAATGTTTCAAGTCGCATAGATCTTGAAAGAATATCATCAAGTTGGCTTTCATCAAAACGACCCTCCATCGCTGAAGCCTCTAATGTTAACGGTCGCGTATTAAACGGTTTCTCATGTTGTAGTTGCAGATGAAAAAAGACTGAAGTTAAATCGTGAAATAAAATATATATTGGAATTATTCACTAAAATGCTAAAATAAATTCAATTTTATATAATTGGATTCAAATTTTAGCAGTTTATCTTAGAATCAGATTAACTTAATTTGATGCTCAAAAACTGTTGATAATACTTTTGATGCTCATAAAGTAAACATAATATAGCAAAAATTTTTAAGTTAAATAATTACAGTTTTATTCAGTATGTTCGCTTTCATCTTCTTCCTCCTTCAAAATAATATCTTTTTTCCTTTTTTTGAACCAAAGTGTAAAAATGAGATACATAGTTGTGACTAATATGTGAAAGCATGATGTTACAACACCTAAAATTCCCGCAAAAAAGAAAACAATTATTGCCATTAAAATATTAAACAGAAAATTTGACCATACACCATAACCAATCTATGTGTTAGAAACTAAAAATACGGTTTTTTTGTTTTTTTCAAGAGGAAGAAAATATCTGACGAATAAAATAAAACAAATAAATATGATAACAATACTGTCAACAACACTACCTAAACGTAGGTTTGTGATTCCAGATGTGAGTTCTAATTCAGGGAAAAGTGATCTATTTGAAATAATTAGACTGTTGTTAAAAACTAAACAAACAAATGAATTCTGTGCGTTAGAAAGAAAGCATACACCGATGTTACAATAAGAGCAATAAGTGATAATCCAAATAAAACATCTAAGATTTTGGGGATTATCATTTTTGCAAATTTATTCAAAAAATTGATTGTGTTATATGAAAAAGTTTAAATATCCCGAAAGTCAAAAACGATTATTTGTTATTGAATTTATTTGTTCAAACAAGATGCAATTGTAGATGCCCATTTCAGACTTAAGCTAATGTTCGTATCGCTCTCAGGTAACAAAATACGGACGTTGCTTCCTTGTTTTGCAATGCTATATAACAAACTTTGGATGGTATAATATGAATAAGTTGAAGTGACTTAACGTCTTTTTTCTTGTTTTTTCCTATTCTCATGGAGATAATAAGGTATTATCACAGATAAAAGCAGTACTGCTCAAGGTAAACATGTTATACTTATTTAAAAATTAAAATATCTTTCTTTTGCTTTTTGGAAAAATAATGCATTTTTACTGTAATATCTTTCGATTAATATAATATTTACTTTCCTTGCAATGCGTTTGTTATTTGGATAAATATTTTGTTAAGACAATAAATGCTTTAAGAAATATATAACAACGTTGTAAGAAAAAAAAGTGGAAGAAATCTTTCTTGTTATTTATATATATATATATACATCTTTGACTAAAAATTAGTTCATTAAAAATTCCATAAAGCTTTATTTTTGTTTTGTTAATTTTTTTAAGATCATGTAAATTAAAAAGTGACGCTTTGGTCGCCTAAAAATGAAGAAAAAGCTTACTGAAGAAGAATGTAAAAATTTATTCGAGCAAAAACTTAAAGACCTTCATGAAGATCTAGGAGACGAAAACACTAATTTTGTTGAAACTTTTTCGATGAATTTTTCAAGATCACCAGATCTTACAGGTGATTACGAACAAGAGTTTTTGACATTAGCGCTCGAAGGTGTAACTGAAGCAAAGGAAATTATGCTTAAAAATAAAATCCTAATTGAGCGTCCTCCAGATATGTTTGCAGAGATGGTTCGTACTGATGAAGAATTGCAACGAATCAGAGATAGCCTTGATGAGCAAAGGCAGAAGAAGGAAAAGATATTATCTCGAAAGCAGCAATCCAGAGAACTGAAAGAAAAGCCTAAGAAGCAAAATAAGCAAAAGCGACCAGGAATGGTTATGAAGAAAGATGTAAGCAAAAAACAACAGAAGCGTGACAAACAACGACAAAGGCAAAGACAGCTTTAATATTATTTCTCAATCAATAAATATAAATCTTGTAAAACCCAACAATTTTTCTTATAAAAAATTGAAACTATTGCCTTTTTTATAAGAAAAATTCATACATGTGAAAATATGCAATGTTATAACAAATATACATTTTCATTTTTTTTCAAATATATCGCGAATCAGCTTATAACAGCTCTTATAATTCTCTCCTGAAAAAGTATCAAAAAATAAAAACATCAAAATGATCATTTAATTTTGGGATGTACAGTCAAATGAAGAATCATTACCAACCAAAGCATCAAATAAGAACCATAACATATACTTTATTTAGTTTTTAGAATGAACAAAAATTTTGTACTTGACATCATTATATTTAGATGAATTAAAAAATATCTGAGTGATTATTTTTTGTTAAAAAAGGAAATGGCTTTAATGCTCTATATCCACTTCCATCTGCTGGTCCAACAATCTGGAATGATATTAAAATACAATCAACAAAGTATCCGAACAAAAACATTCCGCACGTAAAAAGCTTAAGAATTCCATATGTATAATATCCGAGATAAAATCTGTCAACTCCAAAAAATCCAAAGAAAAAAGATAATAAAACAGCTAATCCATAATGTGCACCATTTTGATTTGGACACCATTTCTGTATTGTAAATGTGCGATTTCCATCACAAATAACATCGTCAAAAACTTCACATGTTTGATTCCAATAATAATTTTTCAAGCAGTGTTCCTTTGCCCAAGTAATATTTGATGGGTCTCCATCTTCGCATTTATATTGCCAACTATATAAGTCTGTACATTCTTTTGATTTTCCGAATACGAACAACAAGTAAAACATAATTCATTTTCATATAACATTTCACATGATAACGATTATAATGAATTTAAATATTTGTCAAAAATAAAATTTTAATATTTCATGAAATTTGTCTAAAAAAATTCAAAATTTTGATATTTTAAATAAATATCTATAGCGTGTTAATATATTTTTTTATTATGAAGAAATTTCAATTATTTGAAAATGAGAACAGTTGAACTGTTCATAAGCATCAAATAAGACACTTACACACACTGACTCAAACTAAGATCTAAATAAGACAGTCGTAACAGCGAGTAATGGAATGTCGTTTAAAAGGAAAATAAAAATTTTATTAGAATTTATAAATTCTCATTATTGTGATTTTCAACAAATTGGAATTCGATATTAGTAAATCCATTTTATGTTAGGTTCTTTCTTACAAATCAAACTGAATTCCGTTAACAAAAATTTCATTTCGAAATGGGTATCAATTATCGAAAGAAGATACTTTATTGTTTCAAAACAACGAAGTACTTCAACTCATAGAAAAAAGACATAAGATAAGAAACAATTTTCAACCTTATAAAGTAATTAAAAAATCTGATGAAAAATATACCAATTTCGCGTTTAAACATTAATATTGATATATATCATTAACTGTCAAACAAACAAACGAATGGAAAAAGATTTTCTTTGAAACCAAAAACATATTAAAGTTAATGAATGGTGGTAATGAATTCTTTCGTATGGATACTATTACCGATATTCTTCAAACTTTGGATTTAATTGAAAATTCGATGCAAGACATTGTAGAAATAATTTCAGTATACTTTAGATTGTGTTACGGAGAAGTTCCTTCAAAGGCATTATGGACGCCGGCAATTACTTAGTTTGTTTGGCATCAGATCCCGGCGAATTTGTTGTGATAATCAAAAACTTGTCTGAAATAGGAATATATTTGATGAGTTACAACGCACCAAATAACAAATATTCAATCGATGATTTAATTATCTGAAATTCTATGTTTGTATTTGATAGCGCTTTAGAAGTTTTGGTGCGTTGTAAAAGAAAATTCTTGATGATCCAATGGACACTTTCTTATTTTGGTGTGAATTTAACAACACGCGTTGTTGAATAATGCATAATAGCAAATAGTTTGGCATGAATTTTTATGATATTTAAATTTATATTTAAAATTTATGAATAATTCTCAAAAAGAGAAACATATTTTATTAATTGAATGAACACATTTTATGTTTCTTGTGTTGCATGTAACGTGCTCAGTAATTGGCTTCCGAATTCACACGCAAAACTCATATCACTCGAAACGTGACCCGTCACATTCACCGAAAACTTAAACGGTCAAAATGAAAGTTCTTGAGGGGGTTTAGTGAATTAATTATACGTCAACTTCTGATTGAGGACGTACGTCATCCATGACGAGGTAATTGTCTTCATCAGAAAGGACGAGAGGAGCCGTTACAATTCTTGATCGTGCTTGGTTCTGCCAGTTAGATGCGTCGTAAAGGTTATTTGTGTAGTTGTAGATAAGTTCCTTTACGTATGCGTTCTTGCCCAGTCCGCCGTGGTTGAAGTCGCTGGCGGAGTTCTTGAAGTCGTAGCAGATCAATGCCTTATCAGCAGCCCAATTCTTGCAGCCCCATTCTGGTCCCTTTGAAGGAACTGTGCCATCACCAGATGTGTAGAGGTTGATTGGGTCACTGTCGTAGCCATTTTCAAAGCTAAGGCCAATCAATGTTTGGATATATGAATTGTATATCATTAATAATGGAACTCCTGGATCAGCTGGAGCAACTTTAGAGATCTCAAGGTTCTTGTTGAGCATCTTGATTGAGTCTCCAACTAATTTCTGATGATCAATGAAGAATTGCGCAACTGATTCTGGGCCTAATTTGGTGCCGTCCTCTGTGATAATGATTGTATCGCCTTTGAAGACAACATGGTTTGGATATAAGACATGAACACATGGCATATTCATGATTGCATTCTTGATAGATTCATCTTGAAGGAAGGTGGCAATTGGGAATTGTTGAGACCATGAAACTGGAAGTGTATCACCGGCGCCTGCAAATGCTGGTGCTAAGAATATTGCTTTGTCGATGTACTTATTCTTCCATGCTGTTGTGATTTCGGGTGTGTTACCTAAGAATTGGGAAAGCATCATGCCACCAAGTGAATAACCTAAGACAGTGACCTTTTGTTTGCTGACGGAATATGCCTTTTCACAAAGAGCTTTAAGATCGGTGAAGAATGTTGTATGTCTTAAGCCGGCAACAGCGAGTCTCCAATCGTACGGTGCTCCGAATAAGTTCTTTTGTACTTCATAACCCTTATCTAAAAGATAATCAATTAATGAGTCAAATGATTCCATAACTTTGATACCAAAGACATCAATTACCTTTCTGATACCTTCTACACCTCCATAATCGTGTGGGTGAAGATCTAATTTCGGCTTGTTTGATATTATGCCCTTATCGTTATCATAATAACCTTCAAGAATTTCGAACAAACAGTTGTATAAAGGTGGAATTACATATGCTGCGTCAACCCAAACTACTTCGTCGTTTAATGATGTAGCACAATACCAGTATTTTGTGTCGAAATCTTCAGTTGTTCCATAAATTTGTGAACCATAAAGTCCAGGCATGAGAATCAATGGTTTAAGTTCTTCGCATAGAGCGTATGCTGCGAGGAGCGCAAACATCGGTTTGAAATCGTGCTGTATTGAAAATGCAGAAAGTGTAAAAAGTTAACCTTTTTTGGTCAAATAGGTTTATTTCATTTTGTTTAAGGAGTATGCAATATTTTTTCTGGATATAGATTTTATTTTATCTAATTATAATATTTTCCAAATTAATTCAAAGTATTTAGAATAGATTATGAGAAAAATAAGTTTTTATAAAAATGGATATTTGTGGTGGTTATGGCGTTGCCGTCAATTTGACATGATGGTTTAAATTTGAATACTGGATTTGTGGCACTCAAAAATTTTGTGTAATAAAAACAGGTTTATCTCTATTATCTCTAATTTCTATCATTGTTGATTGAAAATATGTATGATATTATTTGTGCGTGTTTCAGTAAATGAATATATAATGATATTTTTAATTAGAATTTCGTAATTTTATGTTTTCATTCCAATTATTCAATTTTCAGTGCTCTATCGTAGTCACAGTATAAGTTGTGTCTGATTTATTAGTTTGATGTGCGGGAGATTTATTCCTTTTTCTTTATAATATTTGTTAATAACTTGTCAAGAATAAATATTTTTTTGTATAAGTATTGGTCAAAAAAAAATGTCAATTGATATTTTTATCACATTATCAAATATTATTTTAAAAAACAAAAAATACTTGATAAAGATTAAGATGATAGGTTTTTACTCTAACTTTGTGGCTTTACTTTTCATACGATATACAAGGAAGAAAAGTACAACAAACAAAAGAACCGAACAAGGGATCATAAGTTTTTTATATTGAGGATGTTTTCCTATATAAATGCCGCCAATAATAGAAACAACAAATATCAATATAAAAATGATCCATTCAATTAAGTTTCCTTGGGTATTTTTTTGTTTGGATTTGCTTTTATTTGTTGATGGTGTTGGTGTTTTTATTGGTGTAACAGGAGTGGATTTCTTTACTGGTGTTGAAGACATTTGATATTTCTAAACGTCTGTAATAAACGGTAAGGAAAAAAATAAACGTAAAAAACCGAACATTCGACCAAACAAGTGGACTTACCCAAAAAGTGTCAAGGTAAAAGTAGAACGTTTATTTTCGTATAAATGTTTATTAACAAATTATTCTGTGTACTCTCCAAATTTACTTTCAGAAGAAAGAAGAGAATCGTTTAAGCGAGAAAGCTCTTCAATTGAAAGATCACTTGTTGAGTATTTTGGAATATTCAACTTATTGTAATCTTTTTGAAGTTTATTTGTAAGGTTAATAAGCTGATTTACATGGTTCCCATAACTCTTTCGGATGGATCCATATGTGTTTTCCTTTTCAGCTATTGAATCATCAATTTCATACTTTCTATGAAAAGAAAGCATTGATGACTCACTAAAATCTCCTTCGAAATAAGATCCATCACTGCTTAAATTACTTTTTGCAAGCTTGTGATTCATGGACTTATTTTTTGGGATTGAATGATTTTTAGTTTTATGTTTAGTAAATGTTTCGCTGCTTCCGCTGTCATCTGATAATGAATGAGTTGGGATTGGCTTTAATGCTTTAGCTTCAAATTCATTATTTTGGATAAGTTTTGTTTGAGTATGAATTTGTCTTTTTATAAGTTGTGAAAGCTTTTGAACTTTACGTTCTAATTCGGGGTCATTTGTATTTTCTTTGGGTAATGCATCGATTTCTTGTGAAATTTGCTGATTTTTTTCTTGAAGCTCTTTAATTTCTAGTTTACAATTTTGGTATTTTTCTTTAAGTCGCATATATTCTTTCGTTTGCTTTGGAGTAATTGCTAAGTCACAAAGTTTGCTTACAAGATCGACTAAAATTGCTCTTTTGTCACTTCCTGTTTTAAAACGAATGTTTGAAACAGGAACAACTTGACCAATCATGGAAACTAAGTGATGCCACATTGAATTCCATTGCTGTATTTCGAATTCTAATTTTTCGTCTGTTGCAAAAGTCAAATTTTCATTAGAAGAAATATAATCAGACTGCTCTTCTTCAATATGATTTGAAAGAACGCCCATTAAATTATGGTATTTTTTTCTAATTTCATTAAAATCATCATAAATATTATTTAATTCATTTTTATTATCCTTGCTTTCATTTTCAGTTGATTTGCTCATTTTGCTTGATTCTTTTGAACTTTGTGATGGAGAAAAATCCATGTTTAGTTCTGATTGGAGTTGCCCGTTTAGCTTAACGTCCGGTGAAGAGACCGTTTAAAGAAAGAATTGCCCTTTTTTTGGTCGCGATTTTGTAATTGAAATTTTGTGAAGTAAAAATCTCAGCAAAAAAAATTTTGCAATGAGCAGAAAATCACGCTGTGATAGACCAAGTAGAACTCGTGATGGGGAAAAACCTGTCGCAGATGATCTTTTAGGAGATTTTGTTGCAGAAGGAAGTCGGGGAGATCAATTACTTAATCTTTTTTTTGACAAAAAAGTTACTGTTAATCGAGCAGTTTCGTTAGCATTTGTATTGTCTAAACTAACAGGAGTACCTTTTCCAAGAAATTATACTCGAAGAAAAGATCTTGCAATTCTTTGGTTTGACCAGAATTATGATTCAATTGTTCCCTTTTTAAAATATGTAAAATTCAATGAAGCTGATGAGCAAGTAACCAATGTATAAGGAAATTGTTATAAAATGTAATTTTATTATGAAATTACTAAAAATATTTTTAGTTCTTATTATACAAAGTTTTAAAAGGCTTAAAACAACCATTGAGAATATGTTTTGTTTATGTAAGAAAATGGAAAAAAAAATAACTGTTTCAACTTTTTATTTATATTGATTAAAAATTTCAATCAAAATTTGTATAATGTTTGGTTACTAACAAAATGTTAAACAAGTTTACTTCTAAGCACGAAATCATAACGTAACATTTCAAGATTAGCTACTTATCAAAAGAGACTGTATTTTTTTTAAAAATGCTATTCAAGGAAGTTCATTTGAAAAAAAAAAAAAAAAATTATGAATATAAAGTTTCATTTATAAAATATTTGTGATAGCATGCTATATGCATATATTATGGAAAAAAACATAAAAAATTACAAGCAAACCAAAGTTAACAAATTTTGATAGACAACTCTTTTTTTTAATTTGTATTGATATTGAAGTAAATCACTTTTCTTATAGTATAAAAATTTTAATATGAGCAATACCGATTTTATAATTTTTTAAAATATTTCTTTTGTTTTCTTGATAATTTTTTGTATAAATAAATCTAAATGAAGCATTTTTTTTTAAATTATATCCATTGGTCAGCTTCATCAACAATAAAATTATTAAATTCTTTATTAACAACTTCAGTTTGACCAACATTTGCAAGACTTTTGGATGATGATTTCGAACTTGAACTTAATTTTTTTCCTTTACTTCTTTTAGTTACAAAAATAATAATACCAATGATTAGAAGAATAATAGCAAATGATCCGCATATACATGAAATAATATGATGAATATTTATAAACTATATAATCATAGTAAATATATTCAGATAAAATATAAGTAAAATCTGAATTAATAAATGTAATTGATAATGAATTGGTTATAAATGTTTGGCGAAGAAATGTTTGAGTTAGAGATAGATAATGCAATATGGTTATGGACATGGTTAAATTCAAAAGAAATGACTGTGTAAATGTATTTGATTGTGAAAATGTATTAGATCGTGAAAATGTATCTGATTGTGAAAATGTATCTGATTGTGTAAATGTATTTGATTGTGAAAATGTATTAGATCGTGAAAATGCATCTGATTGTGAAAATGTATTTGATTGTGAAAATGTATTTGATTGTGAAAACGTATTACTTTGGGAATATGTATTTGATTGTGAAAATGTATCTGATTGTGAAAATGTATTTGATTGTGAAAACGTATTAGATTGTGAAAATGTATTACTTTGAGTAAATGTATGTGTAGGCCATGGATATAGATCGCATTGATCAAATGCTAAGCCTTTTAAAACATTAATTTCGCCAAATTTTTCACTTTGATATAAATCAGATGTCATAACATACGCTGTATTTAAATCATAAAAGGCATTCAGTGCAATATAATTTGGTTGTTCATAACCTGTAAAATAAACACAAGTAAGATTTTTGCAGCTCTTAAAAGCATTATTTCCAATTGATTCTATATTTTCTCCAATAATTACTGTTTTTAAACAAGAACAGTATGCAAAGGAATTACTTCCTATTAAAATAACCGATATTGGAATTTCGATATATATTAAAGATTTACAGTAATAAAAAGTAAAATTTTCAATTGATGTGATTAAATTTGGTATTGTGATATCTTTTAATTTCTCGCAATAAAAAAATGCATTATCACCAATATTGTTTACATTTTCCCCGATATTAATTGTTTCTAAATTACCACATTGATAAAATGTATAACTTCCAATTCTTGTTATGTTTTCTCCATTAAAAACTATTTTTAATTTTTCACATTGATAAAATGCATAATCGCCAATTGAAGTAACTGAATTTGGAATTGTTATATTTATTAATAATCCACAATTAGAAAATGCATAGCATCCAATTATTATCGCTGAGTTTGGAATTTCAAATGTTTCATTAGCAATTTTTGCTGGGTAACAAATAATTTTCTTTAAGTTTTCATCATAAAGAATTCCATTAATATCAAAATAATTAATATTTTCTTCAGACACATTTATAAATTGAAGACTTGAACATCTTGCAAAAATAGCTTCTTCAATCAAAGATACTGATTTTGGAATTGTTATATTGGTTAATGCACTACAAAAATCAAATGCATTATTTCTGATTGTGGTTATATTTTCTCCAATTTCTATTAATTTCAAAGAATTACGTAGATAAAATGCTTTTTCACCTATCTCTTTTACATAATTTCCAATTTTTACTGATATTAATGATACCCACTGACTGAAAGCATTTGACTCTATTACATCAATACCAATAATACTAACATGTTCACTATATTCATATGAAGTTCGATTATCGAATTCACTTTGACAAGTTATAATAAGTGTGGAATTTTCTTCATAAAATCTTTCAAATGAATTCATAAAATATAGTGCAAATAAAAAAGGAATAATATGCTTAAACTTTTCTTTGTGATTACCAACTTCAAAAATCGTGTTACATAAATTAGGTCCTGCTTTGAATAATTGTAAAATCAAACTAATGATACAAAAAGTAATCATTACAATAAATTTGTGAGTCATAAAAAATGTATTTAAACATCTATGAACTATTTTAGAGCATGTTATACAATTTGTTGATGCAAAAAAATTTGAAAAAGTATTATTAATCCTTCTGTGTTGAAATTTTATTGAATTATTATAATAATTCAAATGAAATAAGAAGTAACTCTCTAGCCCTTGTCGAAACTTAAGTTTAGGTTTATTTGACTTGATACTTAGAGGTAATTGGAAATCAAATTTTTGATATTGAATATTGCTCGCTAATTTTAAGGTCTCTTGAGTGCCCACCATATGCACGTACAAACATATATGCAATAAATGTGAAAGAAATTGGGTACGCATGGAACCAAGGAGTGAGCGATATTTTTTACGTGCTATTGAAAAAGTTCGTATAAACCACTGACATCTGTTTTTTATTATCAAAACGTTATTTACCAAAAAATTTTTCAATGAAAATTTAAATTATTCAATCAAACTTTTTCAATGTTTAACATCAGACGTTAAATGGATTTTGAGCAAAAAAATTAATTTACTTTTTTCAAAAAGAAGTTTAACTAATTTGGATTGGAATCATTCATAAATCAAAAAGAATGACTTACTGAGACACATTTTTCCCAAAATTAATATCTAATTCTTCTGTCGAATGAAAAGAAAATTTTTGCCCTATTATAAATATGATCCTTATGATTCTTATTAAATGTGCACATTTAAGATAAACACAAAATAATTTTGGAATGTTTTGTGTATACCATTACTTTTTGGATTAAATGTTAAGTCCATCAATTGTTTCTTCGTTGTTGCACCATCAGAAAAAGGTTTTTCAATAGAGACCATAAATGTCAATATAATCTTATACACAAACATTATGAAAAAAAGCTGGATGAACAATGGTCAACTTAATTTATCCACACCTTTTCCACTTGATTTTCAGCAAATTATTTGGAAAATAAGTCACTATTTAAGCCTTGATATATTGATGAAGTACAGAAATTTCAAAATCAAACAATTGATTATCAAATATAAGCAAGCATTGCAAAACTTAGTATACCTTTACGTGGCTTTATAGCTTTTTCTAATATGAGACATCTTTTTTCAATTTTTTTGATATTTAATTTAAGGATGGGTGACTTCAGGCACATCACGATTAAATTATATTCAAAAAGTTTACATACGATCAAAACATATTCAACCATTTTTAAATTTCAAAATTAGTTCAAGATTTTAATTTTATATAAAATTATCCATTGTAATTTCATTTTTATTAGCCTATTTAAATCATAAAATGAGATATTTTTGTATAATAAGATTTGAATCTCTATTTTAATGATATCTCTGATGATATTAAAAAACTTTAATACTAACATTACTTCATTTTTGTTCAAGAAGTTCTTGAGCTATTTCCTTTGATAACTTCGAATTTCTTATATACTCAATTGCTGTTCCAAATATTTAAAATAATTTCCAAATGTTATTTTGATATATAAAATTATTAAAATAAATTCTAAATAAAACAAATATATATCTTTAGCATTAATATCAATTCCTTCTTGTTCAAGAAGTAATTTAACTATTTCTGTGTAACCATTTAAAGATGCATTAATAAGTGCTGTATCAAATATTTAAAATAATTTCCAAATATTATTTTGAAATATAAATATAAAATAAAACAAATAAATATCTTTAGCATTAATATCAATTCCTTTTTGTTCAAGAAGTAATTTAACTATTTCTATTTTACCATTTTTAGATGCTAATATAAGTGCTGTTACAAATAATTTGAATAATTTCCAAATATTGTTTTGAAATAGAAATTTCGAATAAAACAAAAAAATATCTTTAGCATTAATATCAATTCCTTCTTGTTCAAGAAGTAATTTAACTATTTCTAAATGATTTTTGTCGCATGCAATCATAAGTGCTGTATAAAATAATTTAAATAAATTCTAAATATTATTTTGATATATGAAATTATTAAAATAAATATAAAATAAAACAAATAAATATCTTTAGTATTGATATCAATTCCTTCTTGTTCAAGAAGTATTTTAACTATTTCTGTATGACCATTGTAAGATGCTTTAATAAGTGCTGTTTCAAATATTTAAAATAATTTCCAAATATTATTTTGAAATATTAAATTATTAAAATAAATATTAAATAAAACAAATAAATATCGTCAGCATTAACATCAATTCCTTTTTGTTCAAGAAGTAATTTGGCTATTTCAGTGTAACCATTTAAAGATGCATACATAATTGCTGTTTGAAATATTTGAAATAATTTTCAAATATTATTTTGGAATATTAAATTATTAAAATAAAATATAAATAAAACAAATAAATATTTTGAGCATTAATATCAATTCCTTTTTGTGCAAGAAGTAATCTAACTATTTCTGTATATCCATTTTCAGATGCCCATAAAAGTGCTGTATAAAATATTTTAAATAATTTTCAAATATTATTTTGAAATATCAAATTATTAAAATAAATTTTAAATAAAACAAATAAATATCTTGAACATTGATTTTAATTCCTCTCTTTTTCAGGAATAATTTAACAATATCAGTATGACCATTTTTAGATGCATAAATAAGTGCTGTTCTAAATTTTTCAAATGATTTCGGAATATTATATTAAAATATCAAATTATTAAAATAAATTTTAAATAAAACAAATAAATATCTTGAGCATTGATTTGTATTCCTATTTTGTCAATGAGTAATTTAACAATTTCTTTATGACCATTTTCAGATGCATAAATAAGAGGTGTTTTAAATCTTATAAATGATTCTCAAATAATATTTTGAGATATAAAATTATTTAAATAAATACCTAATTGTATAAATAAATATCTTTAGAATTGATTTTATTTTTCTTTATGAAGAGTTTAGCCATATCTATAAAACCATGTTTAGCTGCCCAAATAAGTGCTGTCTGAAATAATTTACACAATTTCCAAATATTATTATAAAACATTAAAATATTTAAATAAATTTCAAACAAAACAAATAAACATTTTCACCAGTTACATCAATTCCTTTTTGTGTAACAAATAATTTAACTAGTTCTGGATAATTTTTACTGAATGCAAAAATAAAAGCTGTTTGATATTATTTAAATGATCATTAAGCAATATTTTGGAATATTCTGTTGTTAAAACAAATATTATATAAAGCAAATAAATATTTTTAGCATTAATATGAATTTTTTTATTATCAATGAGTAATTTAACAATATCTTCATAACCTTTTTCTGTAGCAAAAATAAGAGCTGTATTAAATATTGTTAATAGTCTCCAAATATTATTTAGTAATATTTTGAGATTAAAATAATCTTTGAATAGTAGAAACAAACATCTTTTGAATTGATATCAAATAAATTACGTTCAAGATAAAATTTAACAGTTTCGTATTGTCCAGAATCACATGCATACATGAATGCTGTTTTAATAATTTTTAATAAACACCTTAAAATTAATAAACAACTAAAATGATTTCCGAAAAACATTGAACTTTTCATTTAAACATCTGTTGTAGTTATATTTACACCTTTCTTTATTAGGATTTTAATGATTTCTATGTTACCACATGAAGATGCATACATAAAAGGTGTTATAAACAAACAAAATAAACTCCAAAACATGACAATATATATCAAAATAAAAAAATAAATTTTATATCAAATAATAAAATATTTTTAGCATTAATATCAATTCCTTTTTGTTCTAGAAGTAATTTAACAATTTCAAGATTACCGCATTGAGATGCCTTTATAAGTGCTGTATCAAATATTTCAAGTATTTTCCAAATATTGATATTAAACCTTAAATTTTTAAGGCTATTATTGTATGAAATAAAAAAATTTCAGCTTCATTAATATATATTCCTTTTTGTTCTAGAAGTAATTGAACGATTTCTATGTGACCTTCTTTTGATGAGAAGATAAGTGCAGTATAAAATAAAGCAAGTCAATACCAAACATTATTTTAAAACATTGAATTATTTAGAGAATTTCTAAATGTAATAAGTGAATTTCTTTTTCATTTAAATCAATTGATTTTTGTTCAAGAAGTAATTTAACAATTTCTGTATGACCTTCTTTTGATGCTAGCATAAGAGCAGTATTAAATAAAGCAAGTCAATACCAAACATTATTTTAAAACATTGAATTATTTAGAGAATTTCTAAATGTAATAAGTGAATTTCTTTTTCATTTAAATCAATTGATTTTTGTTCAAGAAGTAATTTAACAATTTCTGTATGACCTTCTTTTGATGCTAGCATAAGAGCAGTATTAAATAAAGCAAGTCAATACCAAACATTATTTTTAAAACATTGAATTATTTAGAGAATTTCGAAATGTAATACGTGAATTTCTTTTTCATTTAAATCAATTGATTTTTGTTCAAGAAGTAATTTAACAATTTCTGTATGACCTTCTTTTGATGCTAGCATAAGAGCAGTATTAAATAAAGCAAGTCAATACCAAACATTATTTTAAAACATTGAATTATTTAGAGAATTTCTAAATGTAATAAGTGAATTTCTTTTTCATTTAAATCAATTGATTTTTGTTCAAGAAGTAATTTAACAATTTCTGTATGACCTTCTTTTGATGATAAGATAAGTGCAGTATAAAATAAAGCAAGTCAATACCAAACATTATTTTAAAACATTGAATTATTTAGAGAATTTCTAAATGTAATAAGTGAATTTCTTTTTCATTTAAATCAATTGATTTTTGTTCAAGAAGTAATTTAACAATTTCTGTGTGGCCTTCTTTTGATGATAAGATAAGTGCAGTATTAAATAATTACAATATTTTTTAAATATTTTTTTGTTACTTCAAATCATTGATAAGAATTTCATATAAAAAAATTGAATATCTTTGATATTAATTTTAATTTTTTCTTGTTGAAGAAGTAATTTAACTATTTCTGTATGTCCATTTTTTGATGCTAACATGAGTGCTGTCCAAAATAACTAAAATTTTATACCAAATTTTAAATTTAAACAATATAAAATTTAAATAAACTTCAAAACAAATAAAGATATATCTTTAGAATTAATATGAACTCCTTTTTGTTCAAGAATTAAAGAAACTATTTTTGTCACTCCTTTTTTGGAAGCAACTCTAAGTGCTGCATCATGTGTTTAAAATAATTTCTAAATGTTAATTTGAAATCCAAAATACAAAAAAGAAACTTTTTATATGTAAAACAAATATTTTCATTAATATCGATTCCTTCTTTCTTTGCAAATTTTATAAGTTCATCAAGAGGTTCAATATTTTCGTCAATTTCATCTTCTTCATCTTCATTTTTATCTTCTTCTTTGTTGCTTTCATCATTAATTAAAGGTTTTCCATCATCTTGTTGAGAATTTTTATAAATGAATTCTAAGTATTCAGGTGGTTCTTCTTTCTTTTCTGTTAATTTTACAATGTCATCAATATTTTCTAATATATATCTTTCTGTATCACGATTATCACATTCAGTTGGAGCACCATGTAATAACCTATGTGAACCGTTCATTTTAACAGCTTTGTTATTTTGAATACGATCTCCCATTGATATATAATTTATTAATGAATGATTATTAACAAATATTTTGTTAATAGATTTTTTATTCAATTTAATTTTCATATTAGAAGCTTTACCTGATGAAACAACTTTTGACATCAAAATTGATTGTTTTCGTTCTTTACATGTAACTATTTGATCTTGAATATAAATTAATCTTCCTGGAATTATGTATTTATTATATGTAAATTTAGATTTTTCTTCATAAAGGCCTGAAATTACATCAGTTAAATTTTCAAATGAAATTTTTCCACCACTTTTAATTATAGAAACTGCTGCATTTTTAATTAATATCCAAAAGAAATTTGCTATGTTAACTCCAATTGTATGACCTTTAGATGCAACAATATCATCAGTATTACATACTGTAAGTAAAAATTTTTCTTTTTGATTTTCTTCATTAATTCTTTCATCTAATGGACTACAAACACATGGTGGTGTACCAAATGTAAATGCTTTAACATTAATATTATCAATAAAACGAAGAAGCGTTGCCGCTAAAGCTGCGATTGCTCCACCTATAGAATGTCCAATAAATATCATTTCTTTATAATAGTTGTTCTTATATTTGTCACCATTAATTCCTTTAAAATGTGATATAATTTCTTTGGCTGCATTATAATATCCTTCATGCATTTTACATCCTTCAATTACATAATTATCAATACCTTCAACTGGTTGATTCTTCATTGATATCATAGTATCCTTAAGTGTGGAAAGATCTGAACCATCAATCCAGATAAAAAGAGATATTTCACCTTGTGGATTAATATATTTTAAATATCTAAATTTCGGCGTTAATTTATCAATTGTTATATCATATGTTTTAGATACATTAAATGTATAATAAATCCCTTGATCATGAAACTGAATGATATCTTCTAATTCCCCTAATTCTTTGATTTTTCCATAAAGTTTAATAATTCCAACAGAAGAAATAGTTTTTGTTATATTAGGTATTTTCATTGGAGATAATTGCTTTTGTTCAGTTATAGACATTTTTGCCTGAGATTATTTTGCAACAAATAGTAAAAGAAAAAAATGCCATACTATTGAAATTTATATAGTTTATTATTTGGTCATCCAATTTTGAAATAAATGGTTATGATCGTAATCACAAAAAGTTGTTTTATGAAAAAATCAAAATAAGACGCTGTCAACCAAATAAACGGTCGTTTCGAATCAGAAAATCAATTTTTTTTTTTTTCATTTTCCACTGAACTAAATCTAAAGAATATAAATAAAGAGATATTGTATTCAATTAAAATATTAGAGTCAAATTTTGTTATCTCAGTTTTTTATGAGCAATCTCCAAAATTTCAAAATGCATTTTTTGGCTTTAGAATTAATAACAGAAGTTCAAATTCAAAACATATATAGAACTAATAATGGTTAATATCAATTTATATAATTTTTGTTTAGTTTTCATTTAGTTTTTAAGTTATACAAGATTTTCAATATCTCGAGACCAGAGCAAAAATTCCAAAATCTATCTTTGCAATTTTTTATAATTTATTTGTGCTATAAATAGGATAATTCTTGGAACAATTTATTCATTATTGGAGGCTCTGGACAAAGAAGAACAACTCCAGTTTTTGCTTTGATGACCGTTTGTGTATTGTATCGTACACGAATTTAAAAGTTACGGAATTCAAAGAAAATTTATAAAAAATTATTATATCTTCATGAAACTTTGTCTAATGTCCTTATAAATTTATTCAATGATCAAAATTCTGATTTTTATTATAAAGAGTATACATTAATTTCATTAAAATTTTTCGTGTTTTTGTGATACTTAAAAATGTTTTTCAATTCACATGTCACATCATACCATTGAAATTTGTTGTTGGTTAAATGGAAAATTTCTCTAAAATGTACGAAAGAATTTTGATAAAATCTTTCTTAAATACAAAATATTGATTGTATTCTATTTATGGTACTTCAAATTTTAAATTACCATTGTGGGATTTTTGTAACAAATCGAAATAATAACATATGAAAAAAAATTAAACATTGTGTAAAATTTTATATAAAAACAATTCCATTATAACTTTACCATTATCTGATAATAAATGAACCAAAATATTCAATTAAAATAAAAATATTTCAATATTTTGAGAATTTCAAAATTACAAAATTATATTTATTAAG
Source organism: Histomonas meleagridis (assembly GCF_020186115.1). Classification (NCBI taxonomy): domain Eukaryota; phylum Parabasalia; order Tritrichomonadida; family Dientamoebidae; genus Histomonas; species Histomonas meleagridis. The sequence continues at coordinate 175,720 of NW_027150770.1, forward strand.
GTATCTCTATATAGAAAAAATTTGGCTTGATTTTAAAGGTTCATTTTTTGGGAGTTTTTTTTTTTCGCTTACTTCACTCTAATTTTGTTTCATTTTCAAAATGCACCATTTAATTTGTGTTTCTATGTAATACAAATTACATTTTTAAGATATAAAATTGCTTCAAATATATAAGAAATATATTGTCTTCCGTATAAACATTTAAAAAGGATGTAACAAAGAAAAACTCATAATATCATGAATTCGCGCATAACTTAAAAAGAGACATCATAACATTTTTATTATTCAGATAACAATAAATAAAGTTCTTCTTTAATCCGCCTTCTAGCATGAGGAATATCCCTTTGGGAGAATGAATGCAGATTATATCCAAACAGATAGCAACGAACAAACTCCATTACAAAAACACCGCAATCATCAGCATTATGTTGTTGGGGAACAGATTCATAAAATAGCTCAAAAGCTGGAATTCCCATGTATATTAGATATGTGTTTAAAACTTTTCCGATATGTCCATAATGAATATTCAATGAATCACAAAAAACTAGCTTCTGATTAATAAAGTCGAAACATGCAAGAATCCAGTGAGCTCCGCAACATATTGGTACGAGAAATTTTTGATATGTGTTTATTGGTCTTTCTTTTACACCTTGCCAACAAGATGCAGCTTGAGCTCCATCTCTCTCTAATTTTTTATAGAAAAATGAATTTGTAAATCCGACGTTTGGATTGTTTGCCTGAATTGCCATATATTTTATATAAGAATTTAAAACTTCGTCATTTATCCACTCTCCTTCGTCAAGGCATTGTAAATCTTCTTCTGAAAAAGAAAAGTTTCTATCAAATTTTTTTGGGAATTGAGTTGACAAGAATTCCATTCTACATGGTGTGATATAATTGCTTTCTTGATTTTGTTCCTTTAAGTTTTCTATATGCATAAAAATATGATCAAAAAGAGGACATTCCATCACAAAAAAATTTTTTTAAGTACGTTAAGATGAATCTATCGTTCAGCTCCAATAGGGAATGTGTTTTTGTTTGAGTTCAACTGGTAAATCTTGTATTGACAACTATCCTAACTTCATAGCCTGGAATTAGTTTTCACTCTAAACAATTTTTCAGATTAAATACAGATTATTAAAGGATCGGTGCATAATTATTGAGCAGCATAAGATAACTTGCAGTTCTATCTCACTAAAATTAAAATTACTTTGCTATTCACGTATATTTCAAATCACCACCATATCAATACTTGGTATCGATCACAAAAAGATAAAAATATTTAATAGCTGATTATGTCATCAACATTACACCAAACAAAGAATAAGTCAATGACACAGACACTCACAAGAATCACGAGACAAAAACCCAAAAATTACCCGAGGATTTATCGGATTTATTGAAAAAGTGATACCAAAATCAGGTGTCAAATAACTTGACTTCACTTTTTCATGCGCAGCACAGCAAAACCAATTATCCTCCAGGATCCAATCCAATCTCTTGGGCTTTTTATGATTGCAGATTAGAGTGACGAATCTGGTAATGTTGTTCTTTCTCCATATTCAGCATTTGTTACTCTTTTAATGGCAGTTTCCATCACTCAAGAGCCAACACGTAAACAAGCTCTTGAAGCACTTAAGATTAGATCCAACTCTACCGTTGAAGAGCTTCTTACATCTCTTAAAAATCTCATGGGAATTATTGGAAAAGAAGGAAAGGACAGTGTTATTAAATCAGGAAACAATGTCTGGCCAAACAAAGAAGCTCCCATTGATCTTCAAATTTATAATCCACTTGTTCAAATTCTTGGTGTTGATTTTACTCCAGTTTCATTTCCACAACCAGGTTGTGACATCATCAATCAAAAGATTGAAGAGCTCACTTCAGGTCTTATTCAAAATCTTCTCGATCCTTCAATGCTCCCATCAAAAATCAACTCTGTTCTTACCAATGCCATCTATTTCAACTCCAAATGGAAGAAGCCATTCATTAAATCGAAAACCAAAAAAGGTGATTTCAAACTTTTTGACAATTCCAAACAATCCACATCGATGATGACGAACACAGACAATTATTTCTATACAGAAGACTCTGCAGCCCAAGTTCTCTCCATGGAATATGTCAATGACTTCTCGATGGTTGTTGTTCTTCCGAAGAAAAAAGATTTGGAGTCTTTCCGATCAGTTAAAAAGTTCACTTAACAAAGGCAAATACCAAATATACATTGATATGTTAGGACCGCAAAAGGTTAATGTGCAATTCCCTAAGTTTAAGCACATATGGGGCACAAAGTCATTACTCGAAATGCTTCGTAAGTTGGGAATTGTTAATCTCTTCGATGAAAGCGCTGATCCAAACTCAGTTTCGGACATTGTACAAAAGGCAGTAATCGAAGTTGACGAAGAGAAAACAGTCGCTGCTGCCGCCACCGCCGCAATGACGAGAAGTCTCCCGGCGCAGTTCGTTGCTGATCATCCATTCCTTTATTTCATCACGCATAAAAACGGAACAATTTTATTTGCTGGCTCTTACATAAAGCCAGAAAATTGATAAATAAACAAAAGTATTTTCTCAGACTTCTGTAATTTTATTTGTTGGTAGCTATAAAAAATAAAGTTATTGTCGGATGACGAATACGCATTGGGTACATGTTCTGTGATGGAAATATGATCAATGAGATTAATATAATGAATACAAATGTATTACTAAAAACAAATGTTTTATCACGTTATTTTTTGATGTTGATAACAAAATAATGCTTTTTGTTTGGAAATTGTATAAATACATGAGAAATGTTCATATATAAAAACCATCATAATACATGAAAAAACAATTTTTACATGTTAAAATAACAAACCCTTGTTTGAATCGAAAATTTAATTTGAAATAAATCTCATTAACAAAAATATTTCCCTTAAAAGTTAAAATTTAGAAACCATAGAGTGTCCTTCCTTGGCGCTTTAGAGCATATACAACATCCATTGCAGTAACTGTCTTCCTTCTTGCATGTTCTGTATATGTTACTGAATCACGAATTACGTTTTCGAGGAAATGACGAAGAACGCCACGGATTTCTTCATAGATATCACCACTGATACGTTTGACACCACCTCTACGAGCTAATCTTCTGATAGCTGGTTTTGTAATACCTTGGATGTTTTCACGCATGACCTTCCTATGACGCTTAGCACCTCCCTTACCGAGACCTTTACCACCTTTTCCTCTGCCTGACATGAATAAAACTGATACATTTCTTGGAACTTTTACGCGCCAGAATTATTAAATGTCGTTTCGATCCCATAATTATTCAATATCTACAAAACGAAATATGAGGAACCATTTCTCATGAGAGGTATTGTTTTTTCATCGGTTGATTCCTCTGAAATTTTTTGAAAAGACAAAAAGTGTCATCTCCTTGAATTATGCATAATAACACACAACCGTTTGGGTGAGTTGAATTCAAATGTTTCTCTGGTTCTTTGCAATTTTTTTAGTTTATACCCAACAGATATTCATTGAAGGTAATGATACATTGATAATTCTCAATGAAGCTGATTTCACTGATGGATACAAAAATATGGCTAAGCATATTTTGATTTATGGTGAAATTCAAACTATACCAAAATATGCATTCAGCGCATGGCCAAATATTATTTCAGTCAGTATGGGTAATTCAGTCCGTTTGATTGAATCACATGCTTTTTCACAATGTAATAAATTAGAGAACATAAACTTTGGCGAAAACTTGATAACTATTGGTCCAGAAGCATTTCATGGTTGTACTTCTTTAACGTATGTCAACCTTCCGAATTCGGTTACAACAATTGGTATTTTTGCATTTTCAAATTGTATATCATTAGAGAAGATTATTTTTGGTGAAAACATAAAAAACATTAGCAGACATGCATTTTTTTTCTGCTACATGCTTCAAAGTATTAAAATTCCACCTTTACTTTCAATCATTAATGAATATACATTCCAAGAATGCACGAACTTATCGACAGTTATATTCAATGACAACCTAAAAGTCATTGAATACCAAGCATTTTATAAATGTTATTCGTTACGAAACATTACAATACCAAATTCAGTTACTACGTTAGGATACAATGTATTTTTAGGATGTTCTAATTTAGAAACTGTAATTTTAAGCGAAAGTTTAACATGTATTAATTCTATGGTGTTTGGTGAATGTATTTTATTACGAAACATTACTATTCCAAATTCAGTTACCAAACTTGGTAATAATGTTTTTAACCTCTGTACAAATTTGGAAGCGATTTATGGCGGCGAAAACATCGAAATCATTGAATATCGTGCATTTCATTCTTGTTACAAATTAAAAATTTTTCATTTTAATAAATTAACCACAATTAACGAAAATGCATTTGAATCATGTTTAAGTATCGAAACGATTTCTTTTCCATCTGTAACTTATATTGGCAATGAATGTTTTTTACATTGTCCAAATCTCAAAAATGTTTCGTTACCTAAAATCGAAAAATGTTCGAGTGGATGTTTTTCGGAATGTACGCATTTAATACATGTTGATATGCCTAATGTTAAATATATTGGCAATTATTCGTTTTCTTATTGCTCTATAGTAAACATTGATTTCCCAAATGTTGAATTAATTAACGAAACAGCATTTTATTGTTGTTTACAACTTATTTCAGTTCGATTCGAAAATGTTAAAACTATTTGTGATAAAGCATTTGAGAAATGTCTTTATTTAACGAATTGTTATTTCCCAAAACTTATTGAAGCAGGCGATTATTTATTTAAAGAATGCAAATCTTTAACAACTTTTGAAGCACCTAAACTTATAAAATGTGGCCAAAAATTGTTTCAAGGACAATATCGAAAATTTCTATCTTTCAAGTCTCGAAGCAGCGCCAGATTATTTATTTTCGAACACTTTAAGTATAAATAAAATTGATTTACCAAATTGTAAAACGTTTGGGAAATCATGTTTCATGAACACAAGTTTACTGAATGTTAATAACAATCAATTTAATGTGATATCTATTGATGATTATTGTTTCCATAATTGTGTATTCCTTTCTAATGTTAAGTTTCCATATTTGGAACATATTGGTAATTATTCATTTTGTAATTCCAATATAAAATTTTTTGATTTTCCTTCTTTAAAAATTTGTGGAGATTGTGCTTTTAAAAATTGTAAAATTTTAAGTTTCGATTTTAATTTGTCGAATTTGGAATTTCTTGGTAATGACGTTTTTGATGATATAACAATTGTGAAATTCACTGCGCCAAAGTTACGCGAAATTGGCGATCGATTTTTTATTAATCAACAAAAATTAAATAACATTTATATTCCAAATGTAGAAAAACTTGGAGAATGTTTTATGAATTCTAGTATCGAAAATATTAATTTTGATAAATTAATAACAATTGGAGAAAAATGTTTTTATAATTGTCATAACTTAATAAATATTTCATTAGAAAACATAGAAGAAATTGGAACATTTGAGTTTTGTAATTGTTTTTCTATTACAAAAATTGAAATGAACAAATTGAGTACTTTACAGAGTAATGTATTTGAAAATTGTAAATCATTGAAAACTGCGAAATTTGGAATTTTACATGAAATTAAAGGTGATTATTGTTTTAGAAATTGTATATCACTTGAATTGATTCATATGCCTTCATTAATATCAATTCCATTAAATCTGAGAAATGTATTTGAAAATTGTTCTTCACTTTCTATTGTTTCATTTCCTGATGAACCACCGAATATGAATTCGTATATATTTAGTAACACTAATCGAAATATTATTAAAGAAGAAGGACATTTAGTTTATGACATTAAATTATGTTTACCATTTAAAAAGAATTATGCGAATTAAGACGTGAACAAGACGAAAGTTTGGAATAATATTTTGGCGATTGAACCTGATAACTATTTCGATGTTTGCATATATGCAAAAGATACTGAAAGTAACCAAACAGGCTTCATTGTCGCTATTGTTGTTTCTTCTGTTGTTTTCGTTTTGATTATTGTGATTGTCTCAGTATTGTATTATATGAAGAATAAAAAGAATCAGAGACTGAGAGCCGAAATCGATGAACATATTTTGTTGTCTTCGGCTGTTGTAACAGATTTTGGCTAAATACGTGTGTTGAATAAATGTTATCTATCAAAGCGTTTTGTTTTTATTATTGATTTTGACATGACTAATTCTTCTGACTTAAAACGTTAACATGAAAATTGTTTTCAGAAATAGTAATTTTTTTGTAAAAATAACTATGCTGAAGGTGATGGGAACACAAAATAATATTTACCAAATCCATATCTATTCATGAAGAACTATATTCATTATTATAAGAATTTATATGTCAAATTATGAATAATTAAATAATATTGATAAATAAAATTGTTTCATTAATTATACAAATTTTTGGATATATCTGTAATAATTAATTCTAAGTATTTATTAAAATTAAAAATTATTTTTTTATTATTAAGAAAATTACATGGTTTTTATTATATTTAATTCTTATCCAAAGGATTTTTTCTTTTATATACAGTAAAGCTATTGTCCACTGCAGTCACCACGAATTCAGCATCTTTTGATACGCCAATCATTAATTGCGAATTCGGATCCGATTCCAATTTTATGTTCCAAAGAATTTTCCTATTGATTGCATTATAGCACATTATATTATTTGATTCTGATGCAACAATTAATTCTACGTTCGGATTATTATAACAAATTGTAATCGAATTTCGAATATTTGTTTCATCTGAATTACTATTATTATATGAATTTATCATTAAACCATTCGAAATGTCAATTAAAAATAATTTATTATTTGTTGTCGTTACTAAAATAAATTTCTCACTAGGACTAAAAAGAGAATATGTTATGCCATAGCTATTCGCTGTATAAGTTCGAAGAAGAAAAAGATTATTCGTGTCAAAAATACGACAAAGCCCATCTATAGATGATGTAAGAATAAATTTCCCACTACTGTTAAAGTGAACAGATGTAATGATTTCGTTATGTGCTGGCGTATAATGAATTTGCTGAGATGAAGATGTTGACCATAGATGAAGTAATGTATCTGCACCACCAGCTGCTATCATATCATTATAAAGTGATATGTCACACGCAAAGAGAGCTTCAAGAGAACCAAAATATTCTCGTACAATTTTGAAATTTAAAGTATTTAACAAAATAAGTTTGGAATCATTCGAACACGCAACAATATATTTATCATCTTTTGACCATGTAATACAATTGATGTTATTTGCAAAAATAGGTTTCTTTTGCAATATTTCTTCTGAATTAACTTGATAAATATATATCCACCCAGTATCAAGGCCAATTGCAAAATTATTACCAGTTGATGAAAATCCAATTGATGTTATGGTTTGAGGAACTTTAACATCTGAAATTTTGGTATAAATTTTTGTTCCTTCTTTCATTTTCCTTAACGTTCTAAAAACGCCAAACCGCCATACATTTTAAACGTGCGACATTTAAACGTTATTTAATTCAATTATTTTAGAACAAAACCGTAAAAACGATAAATAAACCAATTTGAAGAAATCATAATATTTTTTTGTGCCTTCAGTGTTGAAAGATTATTATACAGAAATATTTCTGCTATTGCTTGAATGTTTAAAATATGATATTGTAAAACAAATATATAATTCCATTCCTTTTTTTATTTATTTTATTTTATAGTTCTGATATACTCTAATAAAAATAAATTTAGATGTTAAGGACGAAATACTTTGAGATGGAAAAATCATACGTTTGCAAAAATACAATATTCAAAAAAACATTGTTTGTTTCCAAAACAATAAATGATCATCAGGACCAGATTGCTGAAGCAATAAATCACCTTAGTCAGTTGTATTGTTTTAGCCAGCTTCAAATTATTGTTAACGCACCCTCATAAACTACGATACAGGAAAGCCGTTTAGAAATTTATGATTTAATTCTATGGAAAATTGTTTATCTCTTCTTTTAAACAATCATACTTCAATAAAAACCCAAATAATTCCTGAGATACATCTTATTGAAAGCATACGGTCTTTATTTTTCCATTTATCCCCTTCTTCTTATATAATTTTCGATAATGGAATTTTTTCAATAAATCCAATAATATCAACAAAAAATTATACACCAAAATCAATAAGACAATTGCTTCGATTGCCTCTTTTAGCAGCCACAAATTTGTATCAGATTAAAGCATTTATTTCCAGAATATCAAAATCACCAATACAAGCAGCATTACAAGAAGGCCTTCAGTTGTATATAGTTACACCCTTTTATCAAAATTTAGAAAACATTCATTCAAATTCATTATTAGATTTTTTATTCCAATCAAGACCAATATTTCTAAAACTAAAAACAACGGTTCCAATAGTTAATTCACCAAATCCATTAGAAGAATTCTTTTTATTGGCCAAACATGGATCAAAAACGATGCTTCAAATTTCAGTCATATGCTTAAACCTTATATCTAATTATTGTAAGGAGCTCATTTTAAACCAAAACTCTCTTATTCTTGATGCGCAATGGCTTTTTAATAAAGACCAAAACAAAACCGAAGTAATTTCGATGAATGTTCCATCATTAATTCCACAAGAGTTCATCAGAGATATTATTTATGCAGCGAATTCTATTACAATAAAATCGATGACAATTCCAATTGATGAATCTCTCAATGAAAAAACATCAAATTTCGATGAAGAAAATACACCAAATGTCCCACTGTCTTTTGAACTTATTTTGCCAAACGAAATTCCACAATTCGAATCACCAAATGAATCAATTTCAAGTTTTCGAGCTGCTGCTTGGGGAATAAATATACCGAAAAAGAAACACTCAAGTAGACAAAAGACATATAATTCACTCGATGAAGCAATTCAACTGATTTTATTAAAGCCAATTTGGAAATCAGCAAAAAAACTACAAAAAGAATTTGTTGGATATTTACTAAAAGAATGTTATCTTATAGATATCATAAAAATGTTATCATCGTTATATCTAATGAAAAGAGGAGATTTGCATCAAATTTATATTATGGGAAAAATTCCTCCGGACAAAATAACAAATTATTTTTCGCAGTTTCTGAATCCAATCCCTTACTTTAGTTATAGATTTATTAGTCAAAACTCAATAGTTGTGAATATCCCATTTAAATTAAGAAAAATAATTACATCACAACAATTAAAAACTTATCACACTTACCACCAATGGGCATTTCGTGTTCGGAAACTAATATATGGATTAACAATAATGCCATTAAATAAATCTATTTCTTCATTACGTATGGAATTTCTCCAGTTTTTGACTTCAATTTATCAATCAATGTTTTCATATATCGAATGTGGATTGTTTGAATTATTCGAATCATTTAATAAGGCGTTAAACTTTGATGATTTAATAACCGCTCATGCTAAGTTTGTTGAACATATTTCATATTCTTGTTTACCTAACTATGAAAGTGTATTCAATCAAGTGAATCAAGTACTTGAAACATGTGAAATGTTTGTTTTCAGATCAAACGATATCGGAAATGATGAAATATACCAAGCTAAGCAACAATTAGTCTCCTTGAGCACATTCTTAAATGGAGTCCTTTCTGTGGTATCAAAGAAAAACCCTAATGGGTTTGCTGCAAATTTATTATTATCTCTTCCAGCACGATGATTTTTTTCAATGGCGAACCACCACTTTTTGAATTAGTTGTTTTTGCTAAACGGTTATTTCATGCTGCTCACCATCGATGATTATTATTGTCTAGTTGGAACAACATTCGAAGATTGTGGGGCCAACCCTTTTTTGGTTATCCTTATCATTGCTCAAGGAATTTCTTCTCTTGTGTTAGTTTATTTTTTTGCTCACTATGCACGTAATTTCTTTATCAATCCAACAAAAGCCAATCGAAAAATGACCTTTTTGGTTTTCCCTGGCGTTTTTTATTCCATTGTCAATACTATTCTTTGCTTTTATCCATATTATGAAGAAAAAATTCAATCATTTTATTTAATAAGTTCAGCACTCAAAAGCTTCAGCTACCTTGTAGCCACAAGTCAAGCCATATTTCTCATTAAGCTTATGAACTCAAAGCTTGGTACAGTATTATATTTTATAATGTATTTTATCACCATAATCACAGCATTATACATAATTTTTGTTATTTGCGCCATTTGCTTTGATATAGTGGATCGAATCTTTTATCAATTTGCCTCAATAATTATTGAAAATTTAGGAATCACATTATATACCATTACATGCGTCCTGGCTTACATTACTTCCGATCAAGCTGAGTGGATAGTTTCACCAGGATTTTGCAAAGCCATGAGATATATACTTTTTGCAAATGCATTATTGAACTTTTTATACGTTATTTTCAACATCATTGGTTCTTTTGGTGATCCTGAGACGATATTTAACATTTTATTTGTGGTTTACGATTATGATTTTAATAAGCGAAGATCGATCAATCTTTCGGTCGCGTTAATAAGAACTTTCGTTTTGGGAAATTTGCCCGTTATGATCATTGTTATCACTATGTTGTACATGAAGCCAAAGGATAACATCAAAGATGATGACGATTCAGTTGAAATGGGTTCAGAAGAACTTTCAAAGGATTTACTGCATGACAATTTGATGTAGAGCTGTTATATAAATAAATAACTTTTTGCTGATATGAAACTTAGTGTTATATTGAATAGATATGAGATCTATAAATTGAATTGTTGGATTTGCTTTGATGATTAAAATTGAATTAAGAATTGGATGTAAAACTTAAAATTTGATTTCTTATTCAAAAACAATGAAACAGCAATCAGATATAAATCTTACTGATATACATGTTTTAATATTTTCTTTAATCATATAATCAATAAGGTAACATGATCCATTTGTATCTTCTTGAGAATGTTATACATAAATGATGTAAGCATAATAAAATTATACTATTTCTGATTAAAAATATTAATCAAAGAAATCAATGACTGTGCATTGTTTTTATTTATTTAAATTAAATGTGATTAGTCCGATTGATTATGATATTTCCCAATCATTTTTCAATTTTTTGTTGTTTTTCATTTTGGATCGGAATTCGTAACGTCCTTCATTCCCTATCGTTCTGTAACAAATGTAAACAATTCAATATCATAATTGTAAAAAATAAAACACAGAAAACATGTGAGGAAACAACGGTTTAGTGCAAGACTTGAATGCTGATTCTGGTTGCAGACCTTGATGAAGCATATCGGCAAATTGTTGAGGCTTCCATGACAAATGATCAAAGGGTATCAGTTCTTACATTCGTTCCATTAACAGTTGACTCAATTGCAGCTTGTTGCATACTTGACGAAATTCTCCAAAAAAACCATATTTTAAATCATTTTACAATCATAACAGGTTACAGTGATCTCACAAGATCAATTGAAAAAGGAGTTGAAGATGAAACATTACCACCTTCAATAATTTTGATCAATTGTGGTGCTTCAATCAGTTTGTTCCGCAAGTTTCAGAATGCCCTTAATAGTTCCACCATTTATGTTGTTGATTCACATAGACCAGTAAATTTTGAGAATCTTGATAATAGACTCGAACAGATAAAAGTATTTGATGATTCTCTTTCAATTTTCGATGAAGTTTGTGGCCTTCCTGATTCCACTCTTGATGAAGACAATTCCATTATTATTCAAGGAAAAAGAAAAACAAGATCATCAAGTACGCAAATAATTAAAAAGATCATCGATCCAAATTCTCCTGAATCGATCAGTTATCTCCAAAACGAGCGATTTTCCGATCCTGCCAGCATTCAATTTTACATGCTTGCATCTGCTCTCAATCTTACTTCCCTCACAATTCTTTGGTATGCCATTCTTGGGCTTACTGAACATTTTCTTCTCGAACATATAAGTAATGAGCGATATGAAACTTTGTTTAATGCACTACAAAACGAAGCATCAAGACTAACCGGCGGAATTGAATTGTTTACTGTACTTTCAGACGAAAACGATAGCGAAGTTGTTTCGCCCGTTAACTCCGTAACGGTCCCCATTTCTGCACAAAATTATATTCAACCATGTATTGATCTACGATGTAATTTAATGAGGCATTGGACTTTATCTGAATCAATGTCTGCATCACCATTTGTAGTATCAAGATTAAAATTATGGTATCATTCAGGAAAAGAAAGGCTTCAACTTTTTTTTGCAAAAATGGGAGTTCCTTTAAGGGATGCTAATACATCATATATATCAATGAGTGCGGATATTAGAGATTCTTTAATATCAAGATTTGATCAATGGTGTGATCGGTTTGGACTTACTGGAATTGCTTTCCCTTCATTTGTAATGAAGACTGGATTTCTAGCGCCACTAGCAGCTAGTGATGTTGTTTATGGAATCAGAGCGAAACTTGTCACAAAAGAAAATAAAGCAGGCGAATCTTTTACAAAGGCACTCTCTGTCTTAAAGAACCTAAATAACCCACAGCTCATAACAGAAGGAGTTGAAGAGGCGAAGGTTCGGTTCAAATCCATCGTTTCGCTTGGGATGGAACTCATGAACAGAAAATCGACGGTTATTTTGAATGTGGGACCGTTTAGGATCACCTACATCCATAATGCCGCCGAAAGAGGTTTTCCTTTAGAGCCATCAATACTCACTGAGCTTGGACAGTTTTTAATTCAAGCTTTCCGTGAGGAAGAAGATGCAGTAGTGCCAATTGTTGTGGCTGCATTTGATCAAGAATCACAAAAATGGACAATTGTAGCAGTTTCAACAGGATTAGAATTCGGTGAAGTTGAGGCTTCAAGATTTGGTTCTTACTTCATCCAGGCAGCAAAGAATGCCGAAATAGAAATTGTGATGGATTCGTTCGATTCTTTTGTTTGTCAAGTTCCAAATGATATTTTACTTGTTTTCGTTGATCAGCTTACACTTCTTGCAATGAAAGAAGTTGATGTAAACTAATATAAAACTTTGTTTTGTTATTGAATTTTATTAATTTTTTATTTTCTAAAATATTTTTGTAATATATCATGAAGGAAAATGTCAAAAAAATTAAAAATCGTCAAATTAAATCAAATACTATTAAATAATAACATTCTATTTTAGATTATTGATCAATACAATATTTACTTTTTGTTATTTAACAAAGTAAATAAATCCACAGTAGGTTTTTTAGAATACGATCTTTTAAATTATATCATAAAATTGTTCCCAAATTTATATTAATTATTTAAAACGGAACTTTTACAAGCATGTTAAAATATAAAAAAGTCAAAAAGCACTTTTATTCATCGGCGGTATGTTTACCAAAAAGTGTTGGCTTTTTATATAGTTTACATATTATCGTTCATTGAAAAAACCGTCGTTCACTTAATAATTTGTAATATGTTATAATAATTTGAAATATGTTTTAATAATTTTATATATGTTTTAATAATTTGAAATATGTTATAATAATTTGAAACAGCACTTCATATAGAAGTTAAAAATAATAATATAGAAATAGTAAAATTACTTTTAGATAAAGGAATTGATGTTAATGCAAAATATATTCATTTGAATAATTTTATATATGTTTTAATAATTTTTAATATGTATTAATAATATTTGACAGCTCTTCAAATTGCACAACAAAAAGGTTACACAGGAATTGTAAATTTACTTTGTGAAAAAAGTACAGATGAAAATTCTCATCCAGAATCTTTTTCATTATTTTCAATAAGAGATTAAAAAAGTTACATGCAAAAACAATTAACTTCTTGACATAAGCTAAGAATCTTTATTCGATCTAAAACACATTTTACACAACTTCGATCATTTATATGGAATAATTGCATAACTATAAAAGCCTTTTTTATATAACGTTTTATTCAAACAATCACTTTTTTAAGAAAGGAAAGAATTTTCTTGTTGAGCTAATTTCCATCACCAATTTTATCTCCGGGTCGCTACATTTTAAAGCGCTTAAAATCACAGGTATCAACAACTTTTTAGTATGCTCATCAGCCTTTAAGAACTGCAAAAACAAACATTTCACGTATTCCAAGTTTTCATTTCCTACATTTTCCTCAACATTATTAAACTGAGTTTCGATATCTTTTTTCTCCACATTTAAACAACACAAATATTTTGGCACATCATTACACACACCTTCGAAATATTTTCCATCGTTACATAAAACAAAACTTTTTTCATCATTAACTAAAAACATTAATTCAGGTTCGCCTCTTGTTTTCATTTTATGTATTTGTAACTCCAATTGCTTCGATCGCTCTTCGAATCTTTTCGCTTTTTCTTGCATCTCAACATATAACATGTTCGACTTCTCAATCATTTGTTGCATCTTGATAACTTTCTTCTCGTTCTCTATTGAGCCTTTTCCTGATTCAAGTCGATTTTGTATTTCGTTGATTTTCGAGTTGAGTTCTTTGATTTCGTCCTCTTTATGCAAAATGAGTTTGTTCTGCCCTTCGTTTTGTTGTTGGAGTTCTTTTAGCTCAGATTCAATGTCCGAATTCTTTTGCTTTAATATTAATATGGTTTCGTCTTTGGATTGCGATAAGTGCATCGACTTCTTTAATGATTCGCGAAGTTGTTCGATCTGTCGATCGTATTCTTGCGCTTTAACGCGGTGTTGTATGGTTTCGCTCTTAAGAGTTTCATACTGCTCAAGAACTTCACCGTGTTTAGTAATAAGTTGTTGTAAATCAGAATTGACAGATTCAAGTTTCTGAGTTTTCTCAAGTTCGCTTTGAAGTTTCTCGATTGTATGATTAAGGGCTGAAAGTTTTTGCTCTGAAACAGTGTTTGATTCAGTGAGAGCTCGGTTTTGTGTGAGGATTTGATCATAGGATAATTGAAGTTTTTCATATTCCGATTCACGGATCTCTGCTTTAGATTGAAAATTGGCAAGGGTATCACGTAAGGCTGCTTCACTTTGTTGAAGTTCGTGAAGAGTATTTTTAAGAGATTGATTTTCAATTTTTAAAATATGAAGTTCTGGTGATTCGTCGTCAGTTTCGTCAGGAGTTATTGATATTAGATCGGGATTAGAAAAAAATGTGAGCTCAATTGTTTTTTGTTCAAACATTTGTGTTATTTTCTTTCCAAAATTCCCTAGACCAAAAGAAGATTTAGATTTTTGCGCTTCTGCTTCAAGTGCTTTGTTGATTTTGATTTGTTCAGATAATTGATTTTCTAATTCTGAATTTTGATTTTTTAAAAATTTAACCTGCTTAATAACTTTAATTATTTGTTCTTCAAGCTTTTCTCGAGTGAACTGTGCAAATATATTGGGTTTTTGTTCTTCTGTACTCGACTCAGACATGAAGGTTGTCACTTTTTATATTTAACGGTCGTTTTTAACGTACAACACCAAAACAATTTAGAGTTTCTATTGTTTATTTCCTTTTTAGATTTAAACAAAATATACATAATTTGATTCATAAGCCTACGTAGGTTTTGTTATATCAATTTGGAAAACAATGATTTTATTTGATTTTCATTTAACCATCATATAACTTACTTTTTTATTATTTATTTTAAAGTGAATTATATATATTTAGCTAAAATTTTTATTTCTTATCATAACAATAATTTTTTTTCGAAAAAATCTTTCTTCGAAATCAAATGAAAAATTCTCAATGGTTTGCAAAACAAATTTTTTATTCAAATTTTAACTTCCATAAAACATAAAATGGTTTTTATATTTGATGGAATATAAGGATCTATTTACAAGCTCTATGAAAAACGCAAAATCAATGGAAGAGACAACATTTTCTATTGAAGAACTTGACATTGAAGATGTTAATATGAATGAATTCATGGAAAAAATTAATTTTCAGCATGATAAATGGGCAATTGCAAGTAGTGGTGGTTCAATGGTAATTGCACATAATTGTGATAAAAATCCGGAAGGTGGATATAAATACTTATCAGTTTATGATGGAAAATGTTCTTTAATCAACAAAATCCCACTTTATACAGCAGAAAACATTCAAGGGCTATATATTACATCTGAAGAATGTATTATTATAATATTTTTTAATGCAGAAATACAAACATTTAATTTAAGAGGTAATTTGTTAAGTGATTTTGAATTTAATGTTGAAGAAAATGATTTTACATATAAAATAGTTTCATATTCATTTTGGGAAAATGGTTTATTTCTTGTTTTAAATAATAATTGGGTATATGTCTGTGATAACTTTTCGTTGTTAAATTTTAGAAAATATTGCGAATGTAAAAAACGTATAATTGGTTGTGTTGCTGTTCCTTCAGATGTTAAAACTAATTGTGATCCAATGTTGTGGGGCTGGGGGTTTGAAGGAGAGATTATTTTAGTTCAAGAAAAATCATTTGAAACTGAGTTCTTTCAATATCCTGTTGATGAAATACTATTTTCTCCTTCACTTGAATTTGCTTTAATTAGATCAGATACAAATTATTTCTTTTTGGGAAAAAATCTAAATGATGTAAAAATTCATATTCATTTTGATGAAGTTATCCCAAAAAAGATAATTTGGTGTGGTAATGATACTGTTCTACTAATAAAAAATAATAAAATTTGGATGTTAGGTAATTCTGATCGTGCACTTTATTGGGAAATGAAATCAGATTTTGCTATAATTACCGAAATAGATGGTGCACGTATTTTTACAAAAGAAGGTATTTTTTTACTTAGAGCTTTTATTGGTATAACTTTTGATTTTGGTTCATGGAATGAAGAATGTATTGCATTAAAATTGTTTAAATGTATGAATAATATTGATTATTTAGCTACAAATGAACCTTTTAATGATTTTTCAATTGATGAAATTGAAGAAGGTTTAATTGGTTTAAATGATGCTACTTTATTCTTTACTAAGTTTAAACAAAGGCAATCATTACTTTTAGCTATATCAAGATTACATTTAATTATTCCCATACCTAAAGATGATGGATCTGAAGAAAGTGAAAAGCTTATTCAATTACGTAATTTTGATCAATTTGCAGAACAAATTTCAATTTTACGCATATGTGAAATAATGAATCATCAACCATTTAATATTCTTATAACTTATGCAGAATTAAAAGCATTAACAATCCCGAATTTATTAAAAAGACTTTGTAATCGTTCATTACATTTCGAAGCACTTCGAATTGCGAATTTCATGGGAATTGATACAAGTTTTATTTCTGCGCATTGGGCAAATTGTTTAATCAGAACAAAATTATCGCCCAGAGAAATAAATGAGAAATTATTAGAAATGAAAGGGCAAATTGACTTGATAGGTTTAGCTATGACTGCATTTTTAATACAAAAAGAAGAAATAGCATTTAAATTACTTGATTTATGTTCTACTAAATCAAGATGTGTACCAATTTTACTAAACCAAAAAAATTGGAACGAATGTTTGGAATATTCAATATTATCTGAAGATTCATCATTAATGGCATATACATTTGAAGAAGTAAATAAATATGATAAAAAGAGTTTGAGAAAAATTACATCTAAAAATGAAATATCATTTAATCTAATGTTAGATATATTAAAAGTAAAAGAAAAAATGAAATATTTAATAGAAAATGATGATGCTATTCCAATATTAAAATGCTTTTTAGAAGAAAATATAATTGATAAAAATATTAAAAAATTGTTAAAGAAAAATAATAAAAATATTGTTCAAGATACTTTTAAACTTTATTTAGCAACTGAAAAAATTAAAAAATGGTTAAGAAGAAAGAAACAAGGAATTGATTCTCCCTTATTAAAGACATCAATAAAAGAAACAAAATTCTTTAGTAATATTATTAAAAAAGCTAAAGTTATTAAAGAAGATATTGAGAAAACATTTAAAGAAAAATTTAAATTTAATAAACAAAACAATGAAAACAATGAAACAAATGAACAAAATATTGAAATTATAGAAAAACAAAACAATGAAAACATTGAAAACAATGAAACAAAAGAAGAAAATGTTGAAATTATAGAAAAACAAAATGAAGAAAATGAAAATAAAGCCAAAGAAAATATAGAAAAATCAAATGAAGAAAAAGAACCAACAATTAGAAATACTCAAATAAAAGATGAATATGATTTAATGACTCCGTTAGAATTATTCGAACAAGTAGTATTATCTAATGATGAAAGGGCAATTAATGATTGTAAAAATATATTAGAAATGACAAATGAAGAATTCTTATTCAAAAAATTACATGTAGCAATAAAATTCGATAAAATGGAAATTATTAAACAAATTATAAAAGAAGCAAATTCTGTTACAATACTTGAAATGCTTCATTATTGTAGAGATATTAAAAATTCAAAAGCAGTCGATTATTTAAAAGGCCTAGACCCTGATTCCAAAAAGATGAGGAAAAAATAAATGTATTTATTCGTTGTAAAAAAAATTTCTAATTATTTGTTGAATCATTATCTGTCTAAAATATTATGCATTTTCAAGTTTGTTAAAATTAATATTTCTGGAACATTTAAGAAATCGGAGTTTAAAATATTGTTTGATATCATAAAATTTATCAAAAAAAAAGTAATTAAATTGCTTCTTTTATTTTAAGAAAAAAAAATTCTTTTTGAAGCTTTGTAAAGCAACAACCAAAGCAATGAAACATGACAAACTTCCAACGAAAATTATATTTTTGGTTAATAAAATTTTTTTCAAATTTGGTACATATAAAGTAAATTCTGTACTGTTTTCGTTCCAATTTATTTTTTGATCATTTAATATCAAATTTGTTAAATCATTAACATTTTCAAATATTTTATTCCAATGTATTTTGTTAAACCCAATAAATTCGACAATATTTAAAGCAACATCTCTATATGTAATATTTAAAATTATATTAAAATGACTATAATTAAACAAAGGTTCATATTCAGTTATTTTTCCATTATTAAAAAGTGTTATAACATTACAAACTTTCATTAATAAATCATAATAATATGTATTTGATGTATTTACGACCACACAATCATATAAACCTTTTACTGTATAGTCATTTAAATTTATAAAATTATTTAAAGTTGCTGTAACATTACAATATTCTACTGGAATCGAATCAATTATTTCTTTTAATGTCTTATTAAGCTGAAATTTTTGTAACAAATTTTTAGCTATATTAAAGATTTCATCAAGATTTAAATGAAACAATTGGAACAAATTTGATAAAGATAAATTATTATTAAAAATTAATGTAAATATCGAATCAACTTTTAATATATTATTGAAAAATTTATTTACTTGTTGATTTAAATTAAACAATTTGAAAAATGTAACAATTGATGGAATTAACTTTTCTTGAATTGCTATTTTATATATTTCTGGATTTTGTATTATATATGTTTTATGTACATCAAATATTTTAGCTTTATATAATAAATCAATAGCAACAACAAATAAAAAATTCTTGTGAATTGAATTAATTTTTACATCTGTTTTTTGCATGACATTTTTTATATAATTTTGTGTTTTCATTATATATAACTTCCATTTAGAAATATCATTCTTTGCAATTCCATTTATTATATCTAAAATTGTTAAATTTTTATTTATAAATAACTCATATATTTTTATTTTGTTTGATGTTATATTCGAAATAATATAAAGAAAATTATTTAATTTGTTTTCAGTAATTTTAAAGTTTTGCAAAATTGATTGTTTAATTGGTTTCTCCTTAATGTCATTTAAAAATACTGAAATTTGATTCATTTTTATAAAGAAATTCGGTGATATTTTATTAATTTTTTTATAAATCTTTTTATTTTGTGGAAGTTGTAAAAGATAATTAACAATATTTTGTAAATGATCAAATCGTTTTACAAATGGATAAGATTTTATATCTTCTGCTAATGTTATATGCTGAGAAAACATTTTTGTTACATTTCCTATCAAATCAATACTTATGAAATGAAACATTTTTGCAACAAAATTATGCGAAGCTATAAAAAGTTGTATAACGTTTAAAGGTGTTACTAAACTTGTTGGTTGAAAAATATTCTTTATGCATTCATAAAGTTCAATTATTACTTCTTTATCATGTAAATATTTTTCTCCTAAATATACCCATGTTAATTTATCAGAAATACATCCAAAATGTTTCATTAAATCATTAAGTGGTCTTCGAATATATGTTAAATCAATACCCATATTTTTTATCAACAAATCTTTAATAACAAATTTTTTAGAATTTAAATCATTAAGTAATGATTTAGAAGAAAAGTTATGGCAATTAAAGAAACAGAAAAGTTCATCAATTACATATACCATCTCTTGAAGTATTTCTAATTCAGGGTAAATTCTCTTAAATGCTTCAATACCTGAAATTCCTTTAATTTTTTTATATTCATAATCAAATCCTCCAAACATTAATGAATTTGAACTTTTGGTTACATAACAATGAGTTCTTTTTGCAAAACTCTTAAGAGGTTTACAGCTTTTGATTTTATGTGTAGGATAATTAGGATTCATCTTTGTGATAATGAAATCAAGTTTTTTAATGGATTCAGCGGAAAGAATTTCATAGATTTTTAATTTTTCATTGATGAAATGACAGATAATTTTAACATAAAACAAAAACTTTCTTTCATTAATTCCAATGCTTTCAACATTGTTAATAAATATACATATATACAATATAATCATTTAGTAATGTGAATTGTTGAATAATTATTATATATTATGATCATTTCCAGAAATAAAACGGATGATTAATTGAATTTTCTATCCTAAAAAAGTAGTTTAATTTTATGATATCTGTTTTTTTATGAGAAAAATTGATTTTTTTTTTAAACATATATGTTTGGGAGATTTTAATAATATTAATAAAATATAACCATAAGCATTGAAACATTAAATAAATATTTTTGAATTTAACGTTTATTGACTTTTACTAATGAAGTCCTCTAAGTATTCTATTATTTTTGTATAATCATTTCTATGTGCAATCATAAGTGCTGAAACAAACAATTTAAATAATTTCCAAATATTGTATTGAAATTCGAAATTATTAAAATAATTTTTGAATTAAACAAATAAACATCTCTCGCATATACATTAATACCTTTATGGGCAAGAAGTAATTGAACTATATTTGTAAAACCTTGATGAGATGCCCACATAAGTGCAGTCCAAAATAACATAAATAATTTCCAAACATTATTTTGAAACATCAAATTAATAGAACTAATAAATATCTTTAGCATTTATATCAATATCTTTTTGTTCAAGAAGTAATTTAACCATATCTGTATTACCATTATAAGAAGCCAATAGAAGTGCAGTCAAAAATAATTTAAATAATTACCAAGTATTATTTTTAAATATGAAATTATAAAAACAAATTTCTCTATAATTGACATTAATATTATACTTTAGAATATATTTTATTATCTCAATATTTCGGACATTCATACATAAAAACAAAATATTATGAGGCAAGCGATTTGGGTGAAAAAGATATAAAAAATATAATTTCTCAGTTTGTACTATTTTAGAAATAACATCCCCAAACTTAAGTCTATTTTCAATCAAAAATGAAAAAATATCATAATTATTATAACAAATTCATTTCATTCCTAATTCCTTTAAATTATTATCAATTTTATTTTCATAAAAATATTTCAAGATATCATTTCGATGAAACATAATTGCTGTTTCATATGCATCTTTAAATGATGAATGATTTTGCTCACATAAATGAATAATTTCTTCATTTCCACCTGCAACAGCATATTTACCTGTATCATTTACATTTGCATTATTCATAAGTAAATATTTAAAACATTTAACTGAAGAAAAAAATGCTGCATAATCAATTAATGTAACATTCTTTTGATTAATAAATGAACATCTTTCATAATATGATGGTTCTATTGTTTGATCAAAATCAAAATTTGATTGTGATGATATTTCTTGAAGTTTTTCTATATCATCATTTCGAATTATTTTTGCAATTTCTTTTGGATTATGACCTTCTCTAATTAATTGCTTATGAAGTTCAGGATTATTCTTTGGTAGTGCTTTGTAATTTTTATGAAAATAATATTCAAACATATATTCAAGAAAGTAATGGGATTCTTGTGTATTTTTTTCATGAAGAAATTGTGAAAACACATTAAAAATTTCTGGTTTAATTTTGGTATGTATTTCAAAAGCTTCAATTCCTTTAATTAAATTTAAATATATTTCAATATCAAAATCATTAATTCTTATAACACATAATGAATATATAATTTGACTTATAAAAGTATTAAAAAGTAATGGCATGTTTTTGTTAAAATTGTTGATTAATGAATTTAATGATTTGGTAAAATTTTCTTTCTTTAAATCAATAATTTTTTGCTAATAAATGAAAGCTTTTTTAACTCGTCTTCAATTTTTGTATTTGTTTTTTTTTCCTTGTTTTTCATGAATTTGACAAAAAGTGACAAATCATTTGATAAAAAAGGAATAACAAAATTTATTCTTTAAGATTTTTTAAAAATAACCATATACATATAACCCACAAGAATCATTTTTTATTAACTAGAGACGCGGAGTAGAAAAATAAAATTGATATATGCAATTCATTTACTATAACATTTGTCTTGTTTGAAAATATAAGCTATGATATAGAAAATAAAAAACACAAAGTATGGTAATCATTATAATGTTGAAAAAAATTAAAAATATTTATCATATTGCGTTAGTGTGGATGTTTTTGTAAATTGACCAAATATGTATACAAAAAGTTTTTATTAGCAAAACTCAGTAAACAAAACCCTGGAATTTTTGTTATGATAATGTAATTTTTGGGGATTCAAGTATGCTTCACCTTATTTTCTTTTTATTAAATATTTTTATAAAAGTTATTTAATTTATGATAAAAATAAACAAAATTTCAAAATATTTTTGATATTGATGATTATATTTTTTGTTAACACAAAGCAATCATATGAAGCAGAGACAAAAACACTCACAGTTTTAATGGCATTGGTGATAATGCATTTTACAAATGTACAGTACTTGAAACAAGAACTTTAGAAAAAAATTTGAATATTCAAATTATGAAAATGATGGCATTTTATATGCTAAAGAAATTACACGAATCATTAGTTATCTGAATGAGAAAAGTAAAACATTTACAATTCCTAATTGAATTTCTATTATGAATAATACTTTTGCTTATTGTAATGATTTCGAAACAATTTTTATTGATGAAAATGTTCATTATATTAATTCTTGTCCATTTCTTAATTACCAATATTACAATTCGTTGTGATATTAATTAATATCACATAATTTACTCCTAAATCATTGTATACCACATTTCTGATGAGTAATTCATCCATGTGTCAAATCATTTTCAACTTTTACAAATGCTAAATTTGTTTTAATGTCATTTTGTATTAAATCAAGGCTTCTATCTAAGTACTGAAAACAAACATTCAAATTTATAATAAAAACAAATATTTATGCATAAAAATATTTTTTTCTTGGTGATCTAGCAGTTTTTGGTATTGAAATCTTTGCATTTTCTATATTTTCCTTAACGATATTTCTTTTCACCGCATTATTTCTTTTCAGAGATTCCGGCGTAGACAAATCAATTCTTCCACCGCAAACCTTTGGCGGCATATATTTAGGAATTCTCCCAATTAAGTCATATTTAAATTGAACTTCTAAAGTATCGATAATTAATTGTGCCTTCATTACTTTACCATAAATTTTCGGACTAAACAAAACATCAAAAGGCATTTCATCAACAAAAGGCTCAATAAAACCTTTCGAACTCGAAATAGAGAACTCAGATGAAGAACCATTTACTAGATAAGCATGAAAAGGAGTTTTCTCATCGAACTCATCAACGATTTTAGGTTTATATTTTATTATTTTATCGAGCGAACATTCCAAAATTATATTTTGTAATGGCTCAGAACTTTCTATTTGAAGTTTCACATTAAATTTCCAACTTTGTTCTAAAGGGTTTTTAATGATTATAATTAAGAATGTATTCATTGGACGTTTTGGATAATATTTAATTTGAAGATTTATATATTTGTTATTATTTTCATTTTTTATTATATTAATCGGAAATATGTTTAAATATTTCGAAACAAATTCAAATCCTTTTTGATATTGAACAATAATTTTATATTCCGAAATTTTATAATTTTCTTTTTCGCCTATTAAAAATAAAGAAATTTCTTTTTGTATCTTCTGATAACTCATTCCATAAATAATTTTTTGATTTTTCGTATTTAATGAATTACAAATTCCAATTATCGGATACACCCATTGAATATCATTATATGTTACAATAATATTCGATTTAAATTCGCCATTAAAAGGTGGCAAAAATGAAATTTGTATTTCATTTGTATCTCCATAATTAGTTAAAGAGAATTTTTTCCGTGATAATAAATTAAAAACATTTTGATTTGCTTTTTCATTATTTAAAGTTATAGAAAATTGTGCGGGAAAATAAAACGGATTTATAAATTCGATTATACCAATTGAAGTTTTATTTATATTTGTTTCGATTGTTAATGGCAATTGTATTGGCGGTGGTTTACCTATGCCAATAACTTTATAAAGATATTCGCCAAGTTCGTCTGATTTAAATTTAATATTTGCGATTTCGTTTTTACCTATAGTTGTTGGGTTATAACGAATTTCGATTTGTTTAATTTCGTTTTCTTTTAATTCAAATGTTTGACTTATTATAACTTGGAAATTTATTGAGTTATCATTTTCAACAATAAATTTTATTGTTTTAGTGAATATGTTTTCTAACGTAATAAAAATACTTGTGATTTTTCCAATTGGACATGAAATTTTATTTAGAATTTCAGGTTCAGATTTATTAACATTTATATTTAAATTATAAATATATTCTCCAATAATATCATTATAAAATGATATCGTAGAAATTCGATTTCTTTGTTCAATTAAAGGTGAAAATATTAAATTATATACGAATGATGAATTTGCTGGAATTAAAATTTTCTTTTCACCAAATAAATCATCATCAGAAAAAGTGACACCGAAGTTAACGTTCTTTGACGATGTGTTTTTCAATGGTATTTGAATTGTGATCGTTTTCCTTGCAATTGCATTTATTTCAATAGTTTCTTGTGCAGTCGGTTCTTCAATATAACATTCGATAATATACCAACAATAAATTTTAGTTTCTGGATCAATAAATGTTAAAGTTCCTATAGATATCCCACTTCTTAAAGAAAATATAACAAAAGGAAATTGTTTATACTTGTTATTATCAAATGTTAAAGTTTTCGAACATTCGATAATTGGAATTGTTGATTTAACATCAACAGTTTTATTATATACAAAAGAAGGAACATTAATTTTATGTATATATTTCTCATGAGCTTTACAATGTATAACAATTTTATCTATAGCTTCTGGCTCAGAAACATTAGCTAAAAGATGATATTTAATTGTCGCTTCTTTTGTTGTGTTTGTAATGATTAAATCAGCTTCATGTTTACCGATTTTATAAGTTTTGAAACGTAATATTAAATTATATTCATTTAATGGTTCAATTACAAATGTTTGTGGTACATAAAATTCATGATCTCCATTAATGTTAGTTTTATAACGCCAAATATTATTCGAAGGGTTTTTTATTGGAATTTTTTGTTCAACAGTTTTTCCGGAAATTGTTTCGAATAAAATATCAAATTTTTTAGTAATTGGAATCGCTATTCCGATTAATGAATAAATTCTTATATCAAACTCAGAAGTCAAAATGATTTTTATTGGATATTCGCCAGGTTTTAATGGCTTAAAAGTTAACAAAAAAGAATTTTCTTTATTTTTAAATATTTCGATTTCTTTTGGGAATATAAAATGTTGCGATGAAATTTCACTATTAAATTTTAATGAGTTAAATGACTTTAAATAAATACTTTTAAGATCTTGTTCAGTTAAATTAATTAAATTATTTAATTTTCGATCACTAATGAAAAATGTTATGTTTTTCGACTTTTGATATGAATAAGAAAGTGAATGAATTAATTTCTGATTAATTATATCAATTGGTATATTAACATTTAATCTTTGTTGAGCTTCAACTTTTATTGAAGTTTTAATTGTTATTGGTTTCGGTAAATTCGATTTTCCAATTATTTCATATATAAATTCATTGTTTTCGGATCGAAATAATATAACACAACGAAATGTTCCAACTGAAATTGGATTAAACTCAATGTCGATTGATGATTTTATAGGAATTTCAATTTCTTTAGATCGTATTATAAATGTTTGATGATTTTTAATATAATCATCAAAAGTTATAAATTCATTTTTTATTTCATTTTGATCATTTAATATTTCATTAATTTGATCATTTATAGTTAAAATTGGTAAAACTTTTTTACCATTTATATCATTAATTTTTATTGCATTTGAAAATATTTCAAATTTATCATTTATATTAAATATGTTATCAATGTTTAAAGTCGTTTTTATAGGTTCATAAAGAAATGTTTGAATTTCAAATGTTTTCGAAGAAGATTTAACAGAAACATTTGAAATTAATTTGACGACAATTATCGATGCGAAAATTGGTCTTTTAGATTGTTGCGAGTTAACATTTTTAGGCTTTTCAGGTTTTAATATTAAAATTGCTTTTTCGGATATTAAAAAATTTGGTTTATATTCGATTTGAAATTCCAATTTTTGATTTGGCTCAAGTTTAATATATTCGTTTATATATTTAAAATTATTTGATCCGATAATATTTGCATGATAAATTATTTCTTTTTTTGAAGGATTTGCGATTTGTAATGATTGAGTTGTTTTTTCATTTAAAAAAGAATCGAAATTAATTATCATCGAAGGTATTAATTGAGGTAAAACTTGATATAATTGGAAATATATTATAATTAAAATTATTTGATTTCCATTTATTATATCATTTTCATTTATTGGTATATGTAAATCAATTTCATTAATTGTAGAAATTATATCTTTAATTTCTTTATTAGGAATATGACTTTGGACAATCGATTTTATAATTTCTAATGAATTTAATTCTTTAAAATCCATAAAAATTTTTGGGTTTTCATAATTAATATGATTATAATGTATATTAATCCATTTTAATAATGTTAATTCTGATGAGTTATAAATATTCGATGTATAATTTTTAATTATATTATTATAAATTTGATCATTCACATTTTCTTTTATAGTTTTTAATGCATTTTGAATTCCTGGTAACGAATTCATTTTATTAGTTAAAACTTTTGGTAAAAAGAAAACTTTAAATAATTGTAACATTAAAAATGTATAAGATTCTAAACTTACAATTTCATATAATTGTTCAACAATTTCAAGTTGTTGATATAATACTGTCTTAAAACAATATGAAGATTTAATATCATTTACATCATCAATTTCTTCAATATTTGGATAATTAAATTCGATTCCTAACATTTTCGATATAATTTTTTGTTCATGATATTTCATAAATTGTATTTTGTCAAGTAAAAATTCGGGTCTAATTTCAGCCACTTTTAAACCTAATTCAGTTAATGTATGTAATATATTTAAATGTAATATAAATGGATCTTCTGATTTTTGTATTTTTTGTTGTTCGATTGTTAAGTTATTAATCATATCAATAAGAATTTTTCCATTAGAATTTACTATATCTTCAGGAAATGATTCAATTGGATATGATAAAACTTGATTATTTAAAAATCGCTTTAAGAAATCAGCAGTTTCTTTAGATGTTTGACCTTTTAAGTCTTGAATTTCTAATAAATCATTTTCAGATATAAATTTGGCAAGAAATTCTAAATTATCGAAATTTTGATGATCAAATTTTGCGATAATTGAATTATTTGTATTATGAATCGAATATTTATTTAATGAAATAAATGGATAAAGTGTAAATATGGAATTATCAGTAGTTATTGATACAATAAATTTATATGAATTCCCAAAATCATCTAAAATCGCTATAACTGTTGAAAAAGAAATTGGTTTATTCGATTGAAATGTAATTGTAATTGGTAATTTTTCGATGTTTTTCATTTCTTGGCCATTAGGGAATAATACTTTAATAGGAAAAACATTTTCTAATACAGGAATTTGCGCATAAATTTTTGTATTAGAAAATGAAGTATTAAATATATAAATCGTTTTAGATAATGTTACACCTAATGGCATTATAGGGAAAAACAAATAATCAACTGAAGTTTTAAATAGTTTCGATGTTCCAACGCCGCATAATTGAATTTCATTTTTTATTTCTTTTTTATCATATGTTTTAATATGAAGAATTAAATTACATTTATAAGTTTGCACATTTCTTGGTTTAAATAATATGAAATTCTTTAATTCCATTCCATACTTAATAATACCCTCAGTTTTATCTATCGAAAAATCCGACGAATTTAACTCAAACTTAAACTCAATATCATTTGTTGATTCATTTGTTAAGATTAACTCTTTAATAATAGGTCGAACATAAGGATTTGAATCCTTAAAAATTGGAGTAGTACCAAAATATATTGAATTTGTAGATAATTTTAATGGCGAATGTATTATTTGTTTTGATTTTATTTCATTTGTTTTATTATCGTTAATTATATTTTTATTAATATTTTCATTTTCATTAGAAATTATTTCTGTTTCGCCAAATATATTAAATTCAATTGGATTCGTTCCAGATAAATTTATTTGAATTGTTTTATTGAATTTTCCTGGTTTATTACGTAGAACAGTAATAATTAAATTCCTAGAATCGCCAGAATTAATTCGACCGTTAATTGGTGTTATTAAAATATTTTCATTTTTTAATTGTGTATAATTTATTATATTAAAAAATCCAAAACTTTTACCTTTATTTTTCATTATAATTTTCATTGACTTATTAATGCCAATTGAAAACAATCCGAAATTTAATGTTTTCTTGTTTAACTTTATTAAAGGTTTATCAATATTACCAATTAACTTAATATTATACTTTGATCCTCCTTTTATATTTAATGTAACAGTTTCTTCCGAATGTGTTAAGTTTAATGGTGAATAAGTTATAATAAATGTTTTCGAACTTTGTGGTGAAACAAAACCATTTGAACAATCGATTTTAAATTCATTTAAATCGAACTTTTCCCAATTAAAATACGCAATAGAATTTGATTTATTTTGTATAACTATTGGCTCTTGTATATACGATTGGAAGCTTTCATCATTAAACTTAAATTCGATTAAAGTTTTCGATATATTTATCTCAATTGGAATAACTTTCACAGATATATTTAAGTATTGAATTGTTTTATTAATTTTATATTTAATTTTTTCATTAAAATTTTTCGGATTTTCCGTAGAAAAAATGATATTAAAAATTGCGACTTGCATTGGTGGTATTACTTGTGATTTTGGATAACTATTTTTAATTTCAAGGAATTCGTCAAAATCAAATTCAACAAATACATATTGATTAAGTTTATTTTGTATTACGAATTCTTTTGTTTCTTTAGAAAGAACTGAAACTAAACCAAAATTTAATGTTTGACATGAAGTAATTATTTGAAGTAATTGAACAGGCGTTAATTGTTTTACGCAATCATTAATTTCAGGTAAAGTTGTTGGTTTATTTTTAAGTTTTAATGGTTCATTAAATATTTTTATATTTTGAGTTTTATTATTTTTTAATGTAATTAATCCAAGTTTTTGAGGATTTTGTATGAACAAACTATTATTAAAATTCGGTATTTTCGGATCTGATGGAATTAATGTTTCGTTTTGTGATATTTCATTATATTCGGGATTTAATTTTTCTTTCATTTCTTGATTAATCATTTGTTTAATATCATCTTTATCGAAATGAATTCCATTTTCTTGTGATTTCAATTTAATTGTTTTGATTACATTTGTTTTGATTTCTTTTTTCGTTAAAATTTCTTTTCGATTTTCTGCAGAATCTGTAATATATTGATCAAACATTTTCCTTAATTTTGATTTATGTTGTAACTCATTGATAGAAAGTCCATATCTATTATCATAAGGATGTTCCGCACTATATTTAGCAGATGAATCTATTTCCCATATGTTTTCACGTATAAATTTCTTCGGTGAATCATTATTAAAGATTCCAATTCCGGATACATTTATATACTTTTTTACAATAACATCCGAAAATGAAATATAAATATTTGACTCAAAATCACCAGAATTCTCTGGCAAAAATGTTATTGTTATTGTTTTCTCTCCATTTATAGGAATTATCCCATGTGATGGATTAAATTTAAACATTAAAGTTTTAGAGATTTTAAACGTTAATGGCAAATAAATCGATTTATTATATATTGTTAATGTTTTAGTGGATTTTGTGTTCACTTTTTGATACCCAAAAGTAAAATCAGCTGATGATAATTTACACTTGGGAAAGACTCCAATTCCATTTAATTCTAAGTCAATTGTTTCTTTCGTTTCGATTACTTCAATTATCGAAACTTGATTAAATAAAATTTCGGCGTTTTCATCATCCTGAATTTGTATATTTTGTTGTTGTTTAGGTGGGCAAAAAACAAATGAAATCGACATTTCTTTGTTTGGTGGTATAATTCCTTCGTTCGGAACTGAATAAAATAAAAAATCAGAAAAATTGTATTTTTGTTGAGATGAATTTGGATCAATAAATTTTCGGATGATAAATGTCCTCTTTAAGGGTGATCTGTTTAAAAGTGTAATTTGTATTATTCTCTTTTGACCAAAATAAATATGTCCGAAATCTAATTCTTCAATATTTTTATCATTCATTAGAACACTTAATGAATGATTGTATATATTGGAAATAACGTTAACTTGTTGTTTGTTTTTGTTTTCATCAAAAACATTAATAAAAAAAGAATGTTTTTTTTCTGGTTTTGTTGGTTGGAAAATAAAACCAATTTCGCAATCATGATCAGGTAAAACTTGCCCTGAAGTACACTTTAAAACAACATATGGATTATTGCATTCAACTTTGAAGTTTAGTGGAATTGTACCATTATTGATTATTTCAAATGAAGAAGATGTTTGTTGGTTAATTGTTATTGCTCCTAAATTTATAATATTTGTTGATAATGCTAATTGGGGTGTAGGAAATGTGACTATAATAGGTATTTTTTCAATTGATTCTTCGCTTTTGATTATCAAAAAATCTTCAATTTGTTTGAT
Source organism: Histomonas meleagridis (assembly GCF_020186115.1). Lineage (NCBI taxonomy): Eukaryota > Parabasalia > Tritrichomonadida > Dientamoebidae > Histomonas > Histomonas meleagridis. The sequence goes on from NW_027150770.1 coordinate 206,911, forward strand.
TTTTCCACAGTTAAAAGAAACTATTACTTGAGTAGTAAGTCCTGATGGTATTCTGTTAGATTTATTATTTGTTTGTACTGTAAATAAAGAATTTTGCGGAACTGAAAATCTTAGAGATAAACTTTTTTTGCTAATATTTCTTACTGAAACTTGAATTGATTTCCTTTCCCCTACATTTAAGTTGTTAAAAATAATAGGGTTTGGAAAAACTTCAAGTTTATAAGATTTCATCTAAGTACGTTATTTTTTGTTTTCGTGTTTCTCCTAAAAAAACTTCATTTATGACCTATTTATACCATTTGTACACTTGTCACAAAAATCATTGAAATAATTTTATAACTTATATCTTTAATAACTTCCTGGAAGAAAATTATATTTAATCAATTGAAAGTTTATTCATTTGTAATCCAAATTTTACTTAAAAAATACGGTGAGCATGATGAAGCATGAAGTCTAACTTGAAAGTAACTTATTGTAATGACTTTGAAGTCATTTTTTCCCCAAGGAAAAAATAAACGGGCATTTTTTGTGACGATAAAATTTTGAATACATTTTTGTACAAAGTAAAGTATTCAATCAGAAAAAATGCAATCAGAAGAATCGTCAAATGGATATAAAGTTGTTGTAGTTGGTAGTTCTGGAGTTGGTAAATCTGCCATGGTGCAGAATTTGATTACTGGTAGTTTCCGTGAGGAAGAACAGCCAACAATTGGCGTAGAATTCAGACCATTTATGATTCAAGTCGAAAACGAAAATGTTAGACTGCAAATTTGGGACACCGCTGGACAAGAGCGTTTTCGTTCTGTTTCAAAAGCATACTTTCGAAATGCATTTGGTGGATTATTAGTTTTTGATATTACTGATAGAGATAGTTTTGATGATTTGATAAACTGGCTGAATGATATGCGACAGCTGTGCACACCAAATGCCTCTATAATTTTAATAGGAAATAAAGCAGATCTTGAAGATGATAGAGTTATAAGCGAAAAAGAAGCAAGTTCATATGCAGAAAGATATAATTTAAGTTACATTGAAACATCTGCCAAAAATGGTAAAAACATACGAGAAACATTTGTTCGACTTGGAACAGAAATTGTTCACAAAATTAAATCTGGCGAAATTTCTTTCCCAAAAAACTTTGAAAAACCATTAATCACACAAACAGAGCATTCAGGAAATAGTTCTTGTTGCTGATGGAAACACTTTTTTGTAAACTATTTATTCATACATATAAATTCTTTTTAAATATTAAAATGATTTGTTTATTTGTGTAATATATTTATATATAACTAAAAATTATAAAATTCACTTTACTGACATTGTAAAAAACATCACTACAAACTTAAAAATTTTTACAAACAACTGCTGGTACTATTGTACTTCAGCGATTCTTGTTAAGAATGATTCTTAGCTATGTTGGATGGTTTCATTGTTTTATTGTTTTTTGTAACCATTTGGGGCGCCCTATTGTCAAACTGATTTTCAACACAAGCAATTGGGCATTTTTTCTTTAAACAAGGAAATTTTTTCTTCATCTTTGAATATTCAAAAATTGATTAAGACAAGGAATTTTAATATGTAACTCAAAAGGATAATATCTGATTTAAAAGAAAAAAAAAATTGATTTTACCTACTTACTTAAGAATTTATTGATTTGGTGTTTAAGACATTGATTCATATTATCATTTTACAATTGTTACATCAAATTGAAATGAATTGGTAAATGTATTTGATTTAGTGAATGTATTAGAGTTCGTAAAAGTGTTTGTTGGATCTGGAATCCATGTAATTGATTTTACTTTAGTAAGTGACAATGTGTGAGTAGTTGAAATGGTGAGTATAAATGAAACAGTGGGTGAATACAATTGAATTAGTGTTGGCAACAATGATCGAGAATTTGTTTGTGATAATGTTGTTATGGGTTTCAGTGTTTGTGATCGAGTTAATGAGTTTTTATATGTAAGAGATCGAGATAAAGTAGGAAATACCGATTGTGACATGTTGATGTCCTGGAAAGTGTGTTGGCGTTTGACAGTGTTTGCATCTGAGATGGAGACAACGTGTTTGAAGTGACGCGAGTTGTAGAAGAAGAATGACTGAGTGTGAAAGAAAATGTATTTGTTACAGAGATTGTAATTGATTGAGATGATGTTACACTTCCTGTTCAGTATTTTGTGTATGTTTCAGACGTAGTTTGAACGATAAATAGGAACATACCACCTGTAATATATGATGAAGAAATCAATGTATAACATGATGTGTACTTGCATATACAAATAACATATATTGTATTATACCCATTTATCTGTTTCTTTTTGGGCTAGATTATAAAATTCTTTTTCGACATTAACAACATTTTCTTCATCAGAAAAAGAGTTTTCTTTATATGAATTTTGTGGTTGTTGTGAAGTTTATGTTTTGCCGTTTCGAAACACATAAATGATAATTCCGACTATCAACAAAATCACTACAGCTGATGCGCATATTATTCCTATTAATAGTTTTGATGATATGCCATTGTTGTTATTATTTTGATTATAGAAATTTAAATATGTGTAATAACTATATTCAGAGGGATACTGTGCAAAAATGTAATTATAAGTTATAAATTTTGTAGTAATATATGTTAAAACGGAATCAATTATAGTTAATTTATAAGTATTTATCATATATAATGAAATAGTTAAAGAATGAGAAACAGAATAAGAATATATTAATGTTAAAGAATATGTTAATCCATTCGATAACATACTTGTAATTGAATTAAAATTGGTAAATTCATTTGATTTAGTGAATGTATTTGTTGGTTTCGTCAAATTAATGGTATAACTATAAGTCCAAGCAGGTTCAAGCTCGGCGTTGCTAAGCTTTGAGATGAAAGTGATTCCGTTTATCAATGCTGTAACCTCCATATTGCTAGCTTTTTGTGGGATAACATGTAATGTATATACCCTTTGACTTGATGTATTATTAGAATAGAATGCATTTGTAAAATCATATTGATAATTAGTATTTTCATTTTCATCGACAGTGATATTACATGTGTAAATATTAAATGTTCCTTTGTGTCTCAGACCACTGATAAAAAATTTACAATCTGATTGGTAATCATTAAGTTCAATCGTGATTTCAAGTGTTGACATTATCCTAATCAAATCAACACTATAAATTTCAGATGTAGAAGAAGAAACACTTGTATTACCAGCAAAGATGTCTATATTAGTTATTTTAGTATTAATGTCTTTTTCACCTTGTTCATTAATCCTAAAATATGGATAGAATACATTAAGAATGAATGTTTCATTTTCATCTTTAAAAAATATATTTGTTTGTAATTTATTATCATTTAAAGTGCAATTCATATTTTGATAATTTTGAATGTTATGTTGCAGAGGAAGAAATACTTCATACTTAGTAAGCGCTCTTTTGTTTGTCTCTCTAGAACGAAAATTTTCTAACTTATTGATTTTTAAGAATTGAAAAAAATCTTTTGATATTTTATTAAAACTTTGCTGTATGAAATCTAATTTATCATGATAGGCTTATTCTAAATAGTATTGCAAATGCATATGCTTGGGATGTAACTCAACTTGAAATTTGCTTGCCACTTTTTCTTAGGGAGTTGCATATTTTTCTTTTTGAGCGTCCCACGAAGCGGTTAAAACAAATTTGTGAGGACTTGAATTTGACTTTTGAATTTGAAGTTATCAATTTTCAAGTCGAAAATTAACCGCAAATATCCGACCGTTAAAAAAAATAAATACTAAATTATTGAGTAGTTTATACGTTCAAAACCCACCAAAAGCAAACAACAACAATAAATCAGAAAGCTCAAAACGAATGGGAAACATTTACAACGCTCAAAAACACAATCACTGGTTTGAATATCGGTAAATTTGCTCAATCAGCAAATTATATTACCACCAACTTCCATAAAGAATATCCAATATCTTATGATATCATAATAAGCCGAATGATATATACATCTCTTTTGATTAATAATAATTTTAATATATATTTGAGATTATTACAAGAAATTGAAAAATATGAAGTAAACAATAAAATCAACACAAAAATAGTCAATTTATTTTCTCAATTTCTACTCAAAGAAAACACACAAGAATCATTTTATTTACTTAATTACATGATTAAGTATAATTTACTTGAATCAAAAATCATTCAAAATATATGTGAACCATTTTTTGTTCATATTAATCAAGATAAATTAGTTAGATATAAATATTTTTGGGAGCTTCATCAGCAATATGTTAAAGAAGGGCATAATCCAAAAGAAATTGCAAAAATAATTCGAAATGATGATATAGAAAAACTTCAAGAAATATCATCTCAAAATGATTTTGATTTTGATCAAACAATAGAACCATCACTTTATGAAAGATGTTCATTTATTAATCAAAAGAATGTTACATTAATTGATTATGCAGCATTTTTTTCTTCAGTTAAATGTTTTACATATTTACTTAAGAATGGTGCAAATGTAAATAAAACAGGTAAATATGCTGTTGCAGGTGGAAATGAAGAAATTATTCATTTATGTGAGCAAAATCATTCATCATTTAAAGATGCATATGAAACAGCAATTATGTTTCATTACTTTCAGCATTCTCTTTGTTTTCTTCTTCTTCTTTCGGAGCTTCTTCGTTTGGCGCAGATTGTGCTTCACCTGTGAAAGAAAATGCAGATGGTTGTTCTGGCAAATCTGTTGGTTGTACATTTTCAATTGATTCATAAAAACGAACAGCAGCAGAACGAAGCGATACTTGTGGTGCAGACCTAAGGCGTTGGACTTCACCCTTTACATGCTCCACGGTTCCGATTCCAAACTTTTGGCCGAAAATTTCAAGACCATAGATAACTCTAACCTTAGCCTTCCACTCAGCACTGTTTAAGCCAGCGGTTAACTCAACAAGAGACTCAGGAACAATAAAAGCTTCGAATGCATTAATTTCGCCATTTGTTGGAAGTGCTCTACTGCCATGATTTTGAGGGATTTGGAAGCTGGGTTTTCCAAAGACTGTTTAGAACTTCTGTTCTGGAATTTGATTTGATGGCTTCTTTTTAGACCATGAAAAATCTGCTTCAATTCGTTGTCGTGTTTGAAGATTTTGATATTTTTGAGGTTGTTGATACTGGTTTAATGTCTCTTTCGAATTGTATACTTTATCGAAAGGTAAAACAACGATCAATAAAGTATACAATATAACCGTCGGTGTCCAACTTTATGTGAAGGAAATGCACCCAATCGACTTTTCAGGTAGATTTCGATTCATACAAAAGAAGTGGACTTGCGAATATTGTGCAAAATGATTAATGAGGTCTTTTTACTCGTGAACGTAGACTTCGTGGACAAGCTTGCGGTCGACCAAGTGAACCTTAATTTGTTCAGGAACAGGGAATTCGATCATGTTGCCTTCTTCGTTAAGGTCAGGAACCTCAACGTTGAGACCCTGAGAAAGTGCTGTAGTGATTTGGCACTCGATGGACTTCTCTGAAAGGTTGATTTGAACGCCATCGCATTTATCGATTGTGACTGTCTTGCAATTACCATTGAGCCAAACTGTAGCGCGCTTGCATGATGTGATTTCGCATGTGCCGATGACATCGTTGATGATGAGTGTAACGCGTTCGCAGTTTTGGAATGCAATTGCCTTAACTTTGACTGGGATTTCTAATGTGCAGTTCTTGCATTGGTAGAAGTTGATAATATCTTTCATGGTGATATCGCCTGGGAGTGTTGGGTTCTTGCCATCGAAGTATTCGACGGTGTAGAGACCTTCACGTGCCTTCTTGCAGGATGGTTCCTTGGCTGGTGCCTTCATTGGGATGTTAAGTCCTCCTAATTTGCCGGCAATGCCTCCCTTGGCTGGAGCTGGCTTGGCAGCTGGGGCTGGCTTGGCAGCTGGAGCTGGTTCTGGAGCAGCAGCGGCACCTTTCATGTTGGTTGGTCCTGTTGCCTTTTGTGCACGAACGTTCCACTTGAGACCCATCTTGTGATAATCGTTGATGTAATCTGGAAGGGCTTTGAGGGCTCCAACAAGTCCTTGAACCCACTTCATTTGGTTTTCGTTCTTTCCACGGAATTCCATGGCAATCTTGTTGGTGTAGCATTCAACTGATCCTGTCATTTCTTGAACAAAGGTGATAGCGCTTGGGCCAATTGTAACCCAATCAAAGACGGTAAGGCATTCGTTGACAGCCTTTGCATGGTTGACATGCTTGGTACGATAGTTATCATGAACCCACTTCATACCAGCGCTCTTAACATCGTTGAGTGGCTTAAGAACAACGCTGATGTCATCTGGTTTGTTGAAACGAGCACCGCAGAGGATAAGACGACGAACTTCTTTGAATCCATCAACGACAAATTGTGAAAGTGTAACAAGTTCATCATCGATTGCTTTAGCAGCAGCCATCATTTGTTCCATCTTTGGGTTGACGATTTGATCGTATGCCATGATTTCTGGATATTCTTCGGTTTCTTCATCACCACCAGCAACTGGTCCAGCAACACCGACCTTCTCAAGCTTTGCTGCAACAGCCTCAAGGCGTGCAACAACATCGTTCAATTTCGCCTCCATTGAATAAAGTGAACTGAACCGTCACTTTTTCGATATTGAAAGGGATAATCCTATCAAATTTGTCCCTTTTCACCAACATTTTTACAATAGCGCACAAAAGTTGAAATAATCTTTAAAAAGTGTTGATTGGTCACTTCATTTCTGAATAAAACATTTTTTTGTTCATTTTCTTCTTGTTATTTCCGGAAATTTTTTGATGGTAATTTATTTATCATTTTTGAAATTATTTCGATATTTATATAAAAATATATAAATTAATGCATTCTTCTATTCTTTATATAATAGAAATTTTTTTTTTGTTGGAAGCAAAAATTTAAAAATGTTGTTCGATATGGAATTAAAAAAAAAATTATAATCATATTAACCAATTTAGCAAATAATGATCATTTCAAAATCTTTATAATGTTCTTTAGTACTAAAGAAGGGAGTTCTGATTCAACATTTTTCAAAAGATTTCTTCAAAACAATAATCGGGTAATATATTAATGCTGTTATAATATCAGGTATTTTTAAATTTATTCTGATAAATTTTCAGATATTCTAATTTTATATTTATTTGAATTTAAATTGATTGTAATCGTTATTTACTGTATCGTTTTTGATTGTTTGCTTTATTTCTCTTGTTTACAATTTTTTATCATTTAAAATCTTCTTCATACTCCAAATTTTGTTTCTCTTTGTTTGATCTTGGAAAATATTTGATCTATTGATTGCTGTTTTATCTTTGAAAGGATTGGTCCATTGTATTTTGTTTCCCTTTTTGTTTATTATATTCTTTCCTTAATTTAAAATTTATATTACGATACATATATACCTTATTTTTTAAGTCATTTTTTTCCTTTATTAGCCATATTAGTATCAGTATTATTTTTTTAATCAAATTATTATTAAATTATCAAATTGTTATTTAATTATCACATTGTTATTTAATTTTCACATTGTTATTCACTTTGCATTAATATCATATTGTTATTTAATTGTCACATTGTTATTTAATTATCACATTTTTATTTAATTATCACATTGTTATTTAATTATCACATTGTTATTCACTTTGCATTAATATCACATTGTTATTTAATTATCACATTATTATTCACTTTGCATTAATATCATATTGTTATTTAATTATCACTTTGTTACTCACTTTGCATTAATATCACATTGTTATTTAATTATCACATTGTTATTTAATTATCACATTGTTATTCACTTTGCATTGACATCACATTGTTATTTAATTATCACATTGTTACTCACTTTGCATTGACATCACATTGTTATTTAATTATCACATTGTTATTTAATTATCACATTGTTACTCACTTTGCATTGACATCACATTGTTAATTAATAATGACATTGTTACTCATTTATTTAAATAAAGAATTTTTTAATTTTTTTTATTTTCCACTCGTCCGATTCAATAATTCCTTATTCCTCAAACTTCATGATAAGGAACGAATGAAGCGAAATGCAATTTCATATTTTCGTTCTTTCTATGCGGGTTTTCCATTCTTGCGATTCTAATCTTCTTAATGTTTTGGTATGTGTGCATGTCTATCATTGCCTTGAATGTCTCTCCCTTAGCCATTTCCAATTCCACCGACGTCACCAGCGCCTGGTGCACATTGTTCAACGTTTCCATATCGACTGTGTTATTCTTTGTGAGTTGCAAGAGCAAATATTCATCCATAGAAGTTACTCCGCAATTTAAGTCGATGTTTGCAATCGAAATCGAAGTTGTCTTTAAGTTTGTTTTCTTTTCTTCTTTTCCATTTGGCGATTTATATGTTATGTTTATGTTACGTGTTTTTCCTGTTGCGTTTTTCTCGAAGTCATTTGTTATTACATTTGTCGACCCTATAAATATCGTTGTGATAAATGGTACTATCATTATGTAATGTGGATCTGGATCAGTAAGTTCAAGTTCACATTTCCAGACATTAACATCAACAATATTACGAGCATTAATTAAATAATGTTGAAGACCAAATTGGAATAAATTATTAGGTGAAGGATCAGTGAAATATAAATGACTATCGAATTGGTCATCATTGGATTCTATCAATGGAATCTTAAGTTGTGAATCTTCGTCCATCTTTGGTAAGATAGAATGCGTTATACGGAATAAATGCGATACAAATCGCTTATAAACTGGATCAAATGATGAAATGAACTTAGAGATGATTCCATTGTTATGAATACGCGTGTTCTCAGCTATATCAATAGGAACTAAATAAATGACAAAGTCTAAAATATTAAGGAGTTGAGAGCCTGGACGAATACAACTACAATAAGCATTCAAAAATGATGATAAGAAATAATCATCGCCACATAAACAAATCTTACAGTAAAAAGTGTCAGGTAAACGGTTTTTCAGTATATCGTCTAACGGTTTCAATACTGACAATTCAAAAACTGCTCCAACTGGTGAAGCATAGTAATGATAAGATTCACTGGTCTTGGTGACATAATTACCTGATGGCTCAAAGGTGACTTGTAGTTTGATCGGTTTGATTGGGACAAAGGGTGGATATAAGGTCATTGATCTTTTAGAAGGATCTGGTGTTATGTCTTGTGTAAGACCATACTTCTCTTTGAGCTTAGCAAGGACAGTGGACTTCAATTGAAGTTGAGTATAGAATTCAATGCATTGTTCTGATGTTAAAATCTTGGATGATTTGAAATAGGCTTTGACAAAATACTTAACAAATGATATAATGGATGATTGGAGTGATGTGCTTGGAAGTTCGGAGTACATTGTATTGATGAAAAATTTATCTCCTTGATCAAATACGAGTGGGATATAATTGATTTCTTGGACCATGTCAATCACCCAGTTCAATGTGTTGAAGTAGGCTGCTCCAGGATAAGCGATTTCGTCTTCAATCTTTTTGGTTAATTCAACGGATAAAGTGGAAATGGGATACTGACACCCTAAATATTCTTGAAATTGGGTAACAGCGTTGGGAAGTTTCGATGTATCAAGCCCAGGAAATGTTGACATGACATATTTCAATAAATGGAATAAAAGAAGTTTGGCTTCATGACTCGGTTGGTTATCAAAACTAAGTTGCAGACATGTGTAAACTGTGAAAAATGCGCCATAAACATCATGATTAATGAATCGATGCAATGCTGAAAAATAAAACAATGGAATCGAATATGCTGCCAATGGTATGTTATAAAAGCATACTATGTTTGGGATTATTTCTTGTAAACTCATTGGTTTCATCTGAAGTGCAGGTTTGATAATAGCCAAATAAACAGAATATAAAATGGTATCTTCTGTCGATTCAGTCTGTTCGAATATACTAGACCATGACTGCTCTTGGAATTCCCTTCCATATGAAACTAATAAGTGAGCAATTGTTAACAAATAGCTATTCATCATTTTCTTTAAGGATTTAATTTTTTCTGGAGTTGTTTTCTTGTCGACTAGCTGTGCATAGCATGCGTTAAAACCATTTGTAATTTCACGAAAGTATATTTCAGAAAATTCTATATTGCGAATATTGAACCAAAAATCATTTGATGTCCAAGGAGCGATTTGGTAGTTGAATGCTTTAAGTCCCTCTGTGACTTTGTTGATATTGTTGAGACTTGATAGAAAATCTCCTGTGGACAGCTCCCACTCCATTCAATTACGTAAACGGTTTCAATTTTTTGACGGTTTTAATGAATTTTTGAAGGTTATATTTCTATCGTTTTTCGTGCTTTAGAAATTGAAATGTCAAAAAGTGCTTTCCATTGAAAATTCAAAAGGAATAAACTCCGATACCATGTAATAAGTTCATATGATTGCCAGCGACCATATATACAATCAAATAACAGATTTAAATTTGATATGATGCCGTTAATTTCAATGATAATCAAACCTGTTGTCTGCTGAGTCGCTTCAAAAAGTTTATTCGACATTTTTTTTTGCTTTGTGAAACCTTTTGGCAATTGTTTAAGTAATTTGTGAATATCAAAAATATAAAAATTGTTTTTTTTTTTTTATTATTATTTCCAATTAATTGCATTAAGCAGATCCTATTTATTGTACGAATATTAGAAAGTTTAATATTCATATGAAATATTTCTTGGGACATTTTGGTTTTGCAGCAAATTATTCGGACTTCCTTAAGCAACCAAGTGATAAAATTTGAACACTTTTTTTTAATATTTAACAAAAAAATTCTATGAAACCGTGAATAAACCTTTAACTTCAATATCAAATACCCAGAATAATATCATTTCAAAGGCAATTTAATGGCTAGCAGGTTAAGTGATTTAGTTTCTTGTGGAACATTGGTTGATTTGACACGTCAACGCACTTTTTGGCGCTGAAAATAACCGTTCTGCGGTGACCGTTACGATTCTCCACCTGCCCAGAGAATGAAAGGAATTACTGCAGGGATTCCTATCCCAAACACACAATTTGTCCCTTTTCTTATTCCAAAGAAGGCAAGCTTCAACTATGATTCAATAAGTAAATTAGTTAATAATCCTCCAACAAAAAATTATTTAATATTTGTATTACGTCCGAAAGAAGATGTAATTAGACAAATTGATATACCTAATTTTTGTGTAGAATGTGTTATTGTTCCAAATTTTAGCATTGGCAACTCAGGTGAATATATCAAATTTAAGGAGGTAATTTTTCAAATTTTGATTCAGATAAAAAAAGGCTGTCCATACAATTACAGAAAGTTTCAACTTGCTATAGTTGGGCACAGTCCTGATTTACTTGGTTATTTTCTTGTAAAATGGCTTATTGAAGAATGTAATTACTCCCTTGAAAATGCAATCCAATGTTACCAAAAATCTATCGGCTTTAGTATAACCAAGGAAAAGTATTTTCACTCTCTTGAACAAAATTATGGAAATATTAATGATACAAATAATTTTGAGGATTTAAAAGGAGAATCACAGCCTTTCTATGAATTCTCTCCAATTGAAACATCTACGGTGCCACAATCTGTGTCACCACAACCAAATTTCAATATAAATCAAAATAATCACATTATTTCAAGTCACGAAATAAAATCAATTGTTAACATGTACCTACCCAATTTCAAACAACGTAAATACATAAAAATCACTCGCACAATTATCGATAAATTACGTAAAGAAAATACTGAATATTGTGTAATGCCGCTTCCCAATGGCGAACCATGTTTTTTTTTCTTTGTTGAATCCCATAAAACGTTTCTTATAACTGATTTCCAATATCAAAAACACAAACAATTTAACTCAATTTCACATAACATTTCAGGTAATTCACTTTTTGAGGGAATTATGATCGGTGATGCTATTTATCTAACTGATTTATATTTACATAATAATAAAGATATAAGGAATTTAAAATTTTCCGAGCGGATTCAATCTGCCTATGAGTTTATTACACAAGTTGATTTCCAGGGACAACAAATTGAGTTAATCCATTTTTATAATATATTTGATTTTGAAAAACTTATCAACAAGAAATTCCAATACGAGTTAAAAGGGTGGGTATATACCAAGCCCAACGGGTCTTCTTTTCTCTTTTACAAATGGGAATACAAGAAAGAATTTCCAGTTGCATTATTACATATCGACGTAACTAAAAACAAAGCTTTTGGGCAACTTATTAATGAATCGCGAACATTAGTTGACGCTATTGATTTAGGAGGGTTCACTCCCCAAATGTTCCGTCTGAATGGCATGTTAGTTGATGTTGATGTTAAAATTCCGAACAAAAGCGGAATTTCAACTGGAAGAATCATTGGGAAATCTGAGAGTAAATTACCGTGGGACATTGATAAGTTCCAGAATAACATTTTGGATAATATTCCGCCTGTTGAGTTGAGTAATTTGATAAAAATATCGAAGCCGAATTTTAGAGATTCGTTGTATGGCTTTTGAATCTGTATATTAAATAAAAATAAATTTATAATTTTTCTGTGATTTTATATGAAAAACTGTTTACTCAAAAAAACTTTCAAATTTTGGTTAAAATATAAATTATGCGACCTAAAATGGAAGTTTATTAATGAAAAGACATATGTTTTTATTTTATGTACGGATTACATATTCGTTCTTTATTATATATGGAGTTTTTCATTTTGGGTAAAAATCGAACAAAATGGAGGTGTTGCCAACGTTCTGATTAAATAATCACTTAATATGAAAATTAATGCGAATCTATGGGCAGCAAAAACACTAATTATATAATAAAACATTAATGATTGTAGTATGTTTTACAATATTTTAAATTACTTAACTTGATAATCATAAGCTTTATCATTTCGTCAAATTGTTCGGTGGACATTTTTCACTGCGTCATCTTTATGGAATTGTGGTCTCCACGGGATGACGAAAGGACATTTTTATAATGTGTTGTAATTGCTATGGTTTTTATTTTCAATATAACGCTTTGGTGATGTTGGTAGATTTAAAAAGTTTATTTGCTGAACAAAGAAAATTAAATTCATCAAAAGCGAATCAAATTTAAAATAGTTTTGAGCTTTTGAACGAAACAATTTATAGAAGATATTCAAATAAAAATGTGTCTTTTCGGAATTTAAAAGAAAATTCTAGAAGACAGATGATTTGAACGCTGAATAAAAAAATAACATTAATTCACACTTTTAACTTTATGAATAAATTTCCACAACAAAAAAGTAAGAGATATAGATTTGTATTTACAAGTCAGGAAGATCGTATTCTTCAATATCTTGTCAATAATTATGGAACAAATAGCTGGGAAATTGTTTCAAACCATCTCCCAGGAAGAAGTGCAAAACAATGTAAAGAAAGATGGTTTACATATTTATCACCTGATGTTAATAGAACAGCATGGACACCAGATGAAGATGGTATACTTTTTGATCTTGCACAAAAGTACGGGAAAAAATGGGGAGCACTTGTGTGCTTTTTTAAAAACAGAACACAAAATAATGTAAAAAATAGATGGAATACGATAGTGAGGAAAGCAAAATCAATCGGATTGAATCCAGATGATAAAAGAGATTTTATAGAAGCAGGACAAAAAATTGCTTGCAGGTCAATAAGAAATACATTTGAAAATCCTAAAGAATTAACATCATTAAGGTGTAATTATAATGATCCACTTGATTTTTTTTCTATTGATAATTTGTTGAATAAACCTAAAATTAATTCTTAATAATGTATAGCTGAAACAAGACAAAAATTCATAGATGTGACACTTCTTTTAAGCAAAATTATTATAAAAAATAGAACTCCTTAAATTTCAAAAATATAATAAATTAATATTTTAAACAATAAGAAAAATCAAAATTTGTGATTCTAATTTTTTTTAATTTGTAAAGAATCTTCTTTAGCTAAACCCAAAGGTAAAACAATCATCATGAAAAAATGCGCTTATGCTAATATTAACTCTCAATTTCGAAATTAAAATTAATTAATGTTTAATTAATAGCTCATCAAAAGAGCCCAAACTCACAGTTGGTTTTAAGCAGCTGTGAGCTTTCAAATGAACCAGTAATTTGAGTTGAGTCGACGTTTTGATCATCAGTTATTTTTGGTTCATCAACCCAAGTGAACACTCTTTTTGGGTATTGCGCTGATTGTCTTTTAATTTTAGCCAACAAGTCCGAAGGGTGTAGTTTAAAGCAACCATAATAAGCATTTTTTAAAAATGCCACATTTCCGGCAGAACATGGTTGCAACAGTTCCGCTCTAAATTCACTATCTTTACTTTGAGGCTGTAATAGCCTACTACACTCTAATGAATTCGGTTCAATATCCATTTCCTTTCTGTTAACGAAAGGCCCTCTCAATCAAAAAGTGAATTGTGTGACAAATCTTTTGTCAAATGTTCTCAAAAAGTTATGCAGGTAACTGCAACGATAAAATTTCTCATCTCAACTGCAGATGAATAAAAATTTTAAGAGTTTTTTGATATGGTTTTTTATGGAAGAGCCTGTGCTTGGCCATTGTTTTCCATTGGGATATCTAATGGAACATCATTGAAAGCAGCAATAGCTTCTTCATTTGTCTCTGCTTCAAGTTGGCTCATGAGATCATCAGCTTCGAGAGAAACAGCATCTGCACTATCACCTTGAATTAACATGTTAGCAGCGCCCATTTTATCTTTTTGTTGATCATACTTTTGACGTGTTGCTGAAATTTGTTGGAGATTTGTGTGCTTCAATGAATCATTCATTCCTTTAGTAGCAGCACCCATTGTTCTCGCCATTTGAGCAGATGTTTGAGCATTCTTCATATCTACTTGATAACCCATTGTAGTTGCAGCACTTTGAAGAAGTTGTGTAGCTTGTTGTTCATAACGAACTGCATTTTGAGCGTAAAGTTGAGCAGCAGCACGATTTCCACGCTTTAATTCATTCTTAGCTTTCCTTCTTTCTTTTTCTGCTTCCTTTTGCATTTTCTTGGCCTCACGCTCAAGTTGTTTTGCTTGCATTCTGATTTGGAAGTCAGCCTGGTTCATTTAGCAAAATATTAACCGCACAAATTCGGGCACCCCAAAACGGATTCAAATTTGAATTCACACAGAATTTTTTTTGACACTACAAAAAACAAATTTTAAATATATATATTTTAAAAATAAGAAATTGCTCTGTTATATATCTCTAAGAGAGGTTCGTTAAAGCTATTTTGTATAGATTGTTGGAATCCTTGATTTTCTTGGTTAATTTTATTAATCAAATTGAACAAATCGTTGATCAAAGATTTTTCTTGGAACAATTGTAATGATTTTATTTGAACTTGATCAGGAGCGTCTTCAAATTTTAACAAATTTTGGTCCATTTGTTCGATTATAATATTTTTAACCTCTTCGTTCAGTAATTGTATTGCTTTTATCGACATGACAATTAATTCATTTAATGAGAACATTTGATATTTATTCGTGATCACTGCCATTAGCTCTTGGAAATGACAATGATTTAACCATATTTCGATTATTGAGTTTTTATTATTTTGGAGAATTTGGAATAAATATTCCGCGTTGTATAAAATCATTGCAGCGAATAGATTCGACGCATAATACATAGTGCCTGGCGAGTTAAACAGATCAATAACAATTGGTAACAACATGTTAAAGAGTTGTTCCGCACCTGAAATATCTTTTAACACGACGAAAATAGTTGTTAATAAAGATATAATTGGTGTGATTTGAAACGTTCCAATAGTATTTAACATTTGCATCGATACATTAATGAGCTCTTTTGCTATTTCAGGAGTTTTCGCTGTCGCTTGATCGCGAATGATTAAGTTTCGATATGAAATACAGATTTCATATGGAAAATACGTTTGCAATGGTTGAAAGATATGAAATATTTCCCAATGAATTGATGTTATTATGGAAACTGATGAGATTATACTTGATATTAAATCAATTAATGATTCAATAATTGGCAGTGGCACTTTTGGAATATCGCTCAGAATTTGCTTAAACAAAAAGTTGCATACTATATCGCATATTTCCGGCTGTAGTGCTAACATTTGGATAAATATTGAAAGAGATGATAAGATAATATTAGCAGAAATTTGATTGTTCAATGAGACACATTTTAAAAATAATTGATATGTTTCTTGGATGAATCCAATCGCATGATTAAACAATTCAGGTCCGAAAAATTTAATGTAAATTTGTATGAGCTCAATAAAGCTGTAATCATTGAATTCTTCAGATAACTTAAAATAAATTTGCAATATGTTAATTATATTTTGTGAACAGATTTCACGAAGTTTTTGAGATTCTTCGGTTGTAAGTTTAGGTAAATATTTTGTTAAATTAATAGCTGAGTAATATTGGATAAGAATTGAAGGACTTTGTAATAATACAAAAGTTTGATAAATTATTTCGAGCGGCACTTTTAGATAACGCAGTGAAATTAACGCAGCGCATTGAATTATTATCGTCGGATTTTGTAGTAATGGAATGATGTCATTTAAAATATCCTGTGGATTAACAAATGGCGCTACAGATGAAAACATTAGGCTGTACGAAAAAATTACTAAAGGATCACCATAACTTATGGAGGCTTTAAATAATCGTGTGAATGACTCTCGAAGTTCTACTGAACATTCTGCTTGAAAACGTAATATTTCAAGTAGATATGCACGTGGATCGGATTCATCATATGAAAATGAATGGAAATTTAAGATAAATTGTTGAGGATCATTTTCAAAATCTAAAAGATCATTTTCACTAAGTTGAAAATATGGGAATAAAACAATTTGTGTAAAGTTATCTATGTCAGCAATGATCGAATTCCAAGTCGGAGGATAGAAAATAGCATATTTGAAAAATAATACACATTTTCCCTGCAATTTAGTGTTAATGTTCATCAGTGAAATGGAAACAATTGCGTTTAAGACAGAAACTGAAAGTATCGGATCAAGAATTTCCGGATATTTGTAAAAATATGTTGTACAAAATGATATAACAGAACACGCCAAAAGGTCAAAATGTGGAAGCTCTGATTTATCCTCAATAGATGCTACATAATTAAACCAATGGTTCATGATATCGGGATGAGTAGCAAAAATTTGTGGATATGAACTAATCGATAAAAGTCGAATAATCTTAAAACATAAAGAGATTTCAAGAAGTGGTCTGTTCTCTGATATAATTCTGGTTAGAATTGGGATAATTGATTCACAAAATGTTGAGTATAATGGGATTACCATGTCTGTTAATGTTTTAAAAAGTGATGAAACATTTTTTGATAACATAAGTGCTACCAAAACTCCATTTCCTGCAGTTTGAAAATTATTTGAAATAATTGTTAAGAGATCTGGCCATTGATTTTGTGGAAATGCTTTTGAAACAATAGCAGATGTAAGTTTCATAAGTATTCCAAAAATATCTAGATTTGAATTTAGTAATAATTCTGGAATGTTTTTGACTATTAATTCCTTTGATTGAGGTGGAATATCATCATAATGGTATAAAATCATGTTAGTTAGATAAATGCATGCTGATTGACGAATTGACGTTGACATTTCTTTTGAAACAATTATTTGAAATAGACAACAGCAAAAATCTGGACTTCCACCAAATTGATCCAGCATTTGTTCAGCAATTTTGATCTGTTCATTAGCATCTGGTCCTTGAACAGAATATGTTTGAACAAAAATTGAAGCAACTTGTTGGAGCATTGCAGGAACAAAACACCGTCAATTTTTTTGTAAACAACAGAACTAAAATCACAATTCTTTTTCCAAATATTGTAAATTTTAAACAAGTTATTATTTAACAAAGCTGATTAATATTTTAATTGAATACATTAAAAGTATCATAGGATATTTTTGAATTTTTGAAATCTAATGATTTTTTCAAATAAAAAATTACATAATTTATTCATTAAATACAATTATTTGGTGTATCTTTAACTCTAAGTAACCTAATTATATATTATTCTATATATTTAGAACATGTGAAAATTATTGAAATGTGCAGATAAATTTTATTATAAAACTTCACTTTACATATAACACATAATTACTTTTTATTCATCAAATCGTTAAATTCTTTTTCCCATCCTAAAAGCTTCACAAGCTTTTTGATCGTTTCTTGACAGTCACCTCCGAGATAAACATCTCTTGTGTTGGAAGGATGATCATATTTAAGTAGCGCGCGGTGATTTTGAGGAAGAATTTTATATTCGGTTCCGTCGATTTCTTCAATTGTTTCAGTATAAACAGCAACTTTTTGGTTGTTAATCAATACCCTCGGTACGTTTTCACCGACATACGAAGTCAATGATGCAAATGGATTAACTTTTAGTGAAGTTCCAATGATTATTAATAAATCGCATTTGGAGAAATCTGGTCGTGGATGAAATGATGGAAGGTTTTCTCCAAAGAAAACAATATCAGGTTTGAC
Organism: Histomonas meleagridis; assembly: GCF_020186115.1. NCBI lineage: Eukaryota > Parabasalia > Tritrichomonadida > Dientamoebidae > Histomonas > Histomonas meleagridis. The sequence continues at coordinate 225,376 of NW_027150770.1, forward strand.
AACACCATCACAGTCTTCGCTTTTACAATGTAAAACTTCCTTTTTCATTAAATCTTGACGAATAAAGTCAAGATCATACTCTCGTTTACATTTTTGACAATGAGCAGTGAAAAATGTTCCATGCGCTTCAACGAGATGATCTAATGGTATTCCAACAGCCCTTTCTAATCCATCAATATTTTGTGTATATTGACGAAGAAGTAGTCCTTTTTGATACACCAACTTAATAAAGTAATGAGCAGGTGTGGGTGATGAATTACCAGGAAGTAGATTTCCGACAAAATCAAAAAATGGTTCGGGATGCTTATTGAAGTATGATAATGTAAATATGTCTGATGGATTTTCTAGATGATATTTATCGAGGTTAGAATAAATGCCTGTTCCAATAGAACGAAAATCTGGAATTCCAGCTCCACAACTCATTCCTGCACCAGTCATAAATATTATATTTTTTGCCTTCCCGCTTTTTATATAATCTACGACACCTTCTATATCGAAGCTTTTAAGTGGTGATTTATTTAGTGCTTTTTGGTCTTTTTCCATTTGCAAATAGAATTAAATACTTTATATCATATCACTTTTTATGTAAATTGGTATAACCGATTTACGATAGAGCACTTTCCCTATCGTCTTGGTCGGCCTTTTTTTGGATGTCTAAACCAACTGTTGAAGCCAAACAACAAGCAACAAAAAAGACAAAGGAAGAAGCTTATGTTGGTCCAACCAAGGCACAAAACGAAATTGCACTTGGTGTTGCTCATATCTATGCTACAAAGAATGATACATTCATCCACGTTACAGATCTCTCTGGTGCCGAAACTCTTGTTAAGGTAACTGGTGGTATGGTTGTTAAAGCCCAACGTGATCAATCAACACCATACGCTGCTATGCTTGCTGCACAAATGGTTGCTGCACGTCTCAAAACAATGGGTATCGATGGACTCCACATCAAGTTCTCTGGTAAGGGTGGTTCTTCACGCCGTCTCCCAGCCCAAGGCGCTCAAAGCGCTCTCCGTGCCCTTGCTCGTGCTGGTCTTAAGATTGGCCGTATCGAAGATGTTACACCACTTCCACACGATTCAACACGTCGTAAGGGTGGTCGCCGTGGTAGAAGGCTTTAAATCATAAACATCACATTTTGCATTTCTCTATTTCTACTCTGTTATAAAAGAATTTTAGAAACTAATACTTAATGTAAAACTCTTTAATTTGGAATTAATTAATAGTAATAATTGAAAAATATACTCTTTTAAAAATAAATCTTTATCATCATTTCATATTAAAATAGTTCAAATTTATTAAATTAAAGAGCAGTGAATAATGATTTGAAATTTTATATTAATGCATCATATCAATATTAGATATCCATAATATATGATTTTTAATTTTTATTACCATTATTTGCTTTTTAAAATAAATATTGTTTTCTTGTCAAATAATCTCATTAGTTTTCTAGACAAAGAAAGAAGACAAAATCAAAATCATTTAAAATCCGTTATGAGTATTAACGTTCGCTAACAAAAAATAAACGTATGCAAGAGGATAAAGCAAATTAAAATGGACAATTTGGAATTATTTTATTGTCAAGTATTTATTTCAACTATTGAACTTGAGTGTTCAAGTTCAGATGACTTTTTTATTCGAATGCAAATTGGAGAAATTCCACAAATTGACATCACACCAATCCAATTTAATCCAGAAGAAACTATACATAAAGATGTTGGAAGTGGGGTTGAGTACATTGTAAGGCTTGATTGTTTCAGTGCTTTTCAAGTATGTCCACATTATATTTATATTTCGAATAAAGCCAACCAAGTTTTATGTGCATGTGGCTTTGATTTAGGCCCAATGATTGTTGATGCGTACCGTCATAGCGACATTAAAAAATTCTCACCAGAAACATATCAAATAACCTTACCTCTTCAAAACAGATATGATGAAATTCTTGGGCAAATACATCTTGAATTTTCTGTTATTCATTTCCAAAGCGATGTCAATCAAATTTTTTGTTTTGAAGATCAAGATGATAAATCCAATGATCAACCAGTTGTAGTTCTTTTAGATGATGCCACACAAGTTGAACCCGCAAAAAAGAAAAAGAAAAAAGCACCTCGTGTTGTTCCACGACTTGCCGATCTCTTATATCTCAACAAGAAATATCAAGCCACACGTCAAGAACTTCTTAAAGAAGTCGAAAAACTCGAAGGTGAAGTTGAGTATTTTGCTAAAAAAGAGAAACGTGAAAGAACTCGGAAAACTTTAGAAGCACTTTCACCAAGACGATCGAAAACCGACGAAACCGAAATCAAACCGAAACCGAAACCGAATTACAACACGGTTCAAGTTAAACGTCCTCCAAAAGTGACTCAATCTACAAATCATACAAAACGTACAAATGGAAGCAAAAGTAGTTTCTCAGATAACTTTTATAAGCGGCAAGAAGAATTTGCCATGCGGAAAAGAGAACGAGAAAACGCAAATCGAAATATACATACACAAATGCCTAAACAAGTTACAAAAAGCGTAAGAAGAAGAAAACCCGAAAGCCAAACATCGCCGCCAATGCATCCAAAGAATGTTAACACTTCTAATGAACAAGTGAATAACGTTGAGAATATTTCCGTTTCTGCTTTTGATAAGACGCCAATGAATAACAATAAGTCGAGTAAGCAAAATTCGACATTTTCGTTAAATAATACAACGAACTCAAAGACAAAGCAGAATAAAAATGTAAAAGATCTCGATGATATTCCAAGCAAATCATCGAATAAATTAACTTCTTCTGGAAGTAAATCTAATAAACATACAAATGCTAAAAATGATTTCGGTGATACTATAAGCAAATCATCGAATAAATTAACTTCTTCTGGAAGTAAATCTAATAAACATACAAATGCTAAAAATGATTTCGGTGATACTATAAGTAAATCATCAAATAAGTTAACTTCGTCTGGAAGTAAATCTAATAAACATACGAATGTTAATGATCTCGATGACATCATAAGTAAATCGTCGAGCAAATCGAAATCAAATAAATTAACTTCTTCAGGAAGTAAATCTAGCAAGCAAACACCAATTGGCGACGATTTCGATGACATAATAAGTAAATCGTCGAGCAAATCGAAATCAAACAGAACGACTTCGTCCGGAAACAAAACTAACAAGCAGACATCAATTGACGACGATTTTACTGATATCATAAGCAAATCATCAAATAAAACTTCGTCCGGAAGCAAAGCCAATAAAAATATCAAACAAACATCGATAGACTTCGATCTGGACGACATCATTACTCCTATAAATAAAACGTCAGGAAACAAGACAAATACTAATAATCAGACAACAACAGACTTCGATCTGGACGACATCATTACTCCTATAAATAAAACGTCAGGAAACAAGACAACTAAAACAAATAACCAGACAACAACAGACTTCGATCTGGACGACATCATCAGCCCTTCGACCAAGACCAACAACCAGACAACAATCGACTCTGACCTGGACGACATCATCAGCAAACCGTCGGACAAGACGACAAATCCCAATAAGCAGACGTCAATCGAAAAGGAGTTCGATGAAATCATGAGCATATCGTCCGCGAGTCGAACGAACAAGAAGACAACAATCATTGACGACGACGAATTCGAAGACATTCTTATTGATCCGTCGCGAGGCAGAAAGGAAACGGCGCACAAACATAGTTCATCAGCTGAAGACGACTTCACGCAAATTCTTGACGACAATATACCAATTAAACAAGCGAAAAGTATCTCAAGTCGAAAGTCGCTAATCGAATATGAGCATAGTCCAATACATACTAAAGACGACTCGTCATTTCTTAACGAGATAATCAAACCGAAAAATAATAAAAATCACAAAGAAGAATTCACCGGAATTTCGGCAATTTCCGGACTTTCGTTGTTGGATGATACGAATGCGAACGATGTTAACATTTCGCTTCCATCCGAATTGAAAAATAAATTGTTGGAATCAAACACAAACTCAAATATTAAGAATAAAAATATAAGTAAAATTACAGCGAATAATTTGATATCGGATTTGGATAGTAAAACAGTGTCCAAAACGACTGGGAATTCTTCGGCTGTAAAGAAATCATTCGATGATAGCGATTTGACTGGAATTCTTTCTGACTGATGAAAATGTTTGTTATTTAATAAAATTAAATATTAAAATTTTTGATAAGAAATCTTATTCATCAAAAAAATAATTTTTGGAATGATAAGTTCAACTTTATCAATTATTTCTTTTGAATAAATTAAAAATTAATTTCAAAAAATAAAAGGGAAATTCACACGTCTTGATGAGTTTTCTTGCTTAAAATGTTATTTTCTAATTATGATGATTGGAATATAATAATAAAAATTTACTTTTCGATAAAAAGACACATTTTATAAAAAAATCTTTTTGGTGACTGTTCCAAAATCTCATAAAACAAAAATCATTGGATAATAAAAAGTATTTTTTGCTTTGAAAGCACTTGTATATTACATATGGTATATTCTCTATGTTATTTCAAATTATTTTATCAGTGATTATTTAAAAATGTTTATTCTTGGACTTATTTGCACACATTTTCACCCGATATTTAAAACATGTATATAACATCATGAGATACTTAATTGTTAATATAATGTTATTTAAATATTTTTTATCAAGTTATTTTATCAAAAGCATTTATAAATAAAGAGAAAAAGTACTTTTAAATTTTATTCATCAAATTACTATATAATTTGAATAAAACAATTAAATATCTTTAGCATTAATATCAATTCCTTCTTGTTCAAGAAGTAATTTAACTATTTCTTTATGACCATTAAAAGATGCATACATAAGTGCTGTTCTAAAAAATTTAAATAATTTCCAAATATTATTTTGAAATATTAAATTATTAAAATAAATTTCAAATAAAACAAATAAATGTCTTTAGCATTAATATCAATTCCTTCTTGTTCAAGAAGTAATTTAACAGTTTTTGTATGACCATTAAAAGATGCCCACATAAGTGCTGTTCTAAAAAATTTAAATAAATTTCAAAAATTATTTTGAAATATCAAATTATTAAAATAAATTTCAAATAAAACAAATAAATATCTTCAGCATTAATATCAATTCCTTCTTGTTCAAGAAGTAATTTAACTATTTCTGTATTACCATTTGAAGATGCATACATAAGTGCTGTCCAAAATAATTTAAATAATTTCCAAAAATTACTTTGAAACATCAAATTATTAAAATAATTCTCATATAAGTTAAATATATATCTTTAGAATTAACATCAATTCCTTTTTGTTCAAGAAGTAATTTAACTATTTCTGTTTGACCTTCTGAAGATGCTATCATAAATGCTGTTTTAAATATTTCAAATAATTTCCAAATATTATTTTGAAATATCAAATTATTAAAATTAATATTAAATAAAACAAATAAATATCTTTAGCATTAATATCAATACCTTTTTGCTCAAGAAGTAATTTAACTATTTCTGTATGACCTTTATTTGATGCATAAATAAGTGCTGTCATAAATAATTTAAATAATTCCCAAATATTATTTTGAAACGTCAAATTATTAAAATAATTCTCATATAAGTTAAATATATATCTTTAGAATTAACATCAATTCCTTCTTGTTCAAGAAGTAATTTAACTATTTCTGCATTTCCAAAATGAGATGCCCAAATAAGTGCTGTTCTAAACAATTTAAATAATTTCCAAATATTATTTTGAAATATAAAATTATTAAAATAAATTCTAAATAAAACAAATATATATCTTTAGCATTAATATCAATTCCTTCTTGTTCAAGAAGTAATTTAACTATTTCTGTATAACCAAAATAAGATGCTTCCAAAAGTGCTGTTTCAAATATTTAAAATAATTTCCAAATATTATTTTGAAATTTTAAACTATCAAAACAAATATCAAATGAGACAAACAAATACTTTTAGCATTAATATCAATTCCTTTTTGTCCAAGAATAAATTTAACAACTTCAATATTTTTTGATTCTGAAGCAAAAACTAAAATATCGTATGGGAGTTTATTAGATTTAAGAAAATATTTAACAAGAAAAATATTCTCAACTTTTACTGCTTTGTTAATAATGGAATCATTAATATTCATTCCTTTATCAATCAAAAACGAGAAAATTTCATAATTATGATATAAAAAACAGTACGTTCCTAACTCTTCTAAATTAATTTTTTCAATTTTATTTTCATAAAGATATTTAAAGATATCATTTCGATGAAACATAATTGCTGTTTCATATGCACCTTCAAATGATGAATGATTTTGTTCACATAAATGTATAATTTCTTCATTTCCACCTGCAACAGCATATTTACCTGTATCATTTACATTTGCATTATTCATAAGTAAATATTTAAAACATTTAACTGAAGAAAAAAATGCTGCATAATCAATTAATGTAACATTTTCTTGATTAATAAATGAACATCTTTCATAAAGTGATGGCTCAATTGTTTGATTAAAATCAAAATGTGATTGTGATGATATTTCTTGAAGTTTTTCGATTTCATCATTTCGTATTATTCTTGCAATTTCATTTGGATTAACTCCTTCTTTAATTAATTTCTTATGAAGTGCAAAATCATTCTTTGAAAGTTCTTCATAGTTTACATCATATAATGTTTCAATTTTTTTCTCTGGCATATATTGTATAAAATATAAATTTTGTAATTTTTGTACAATTTTTTGATCAATCAAATTACTTTCAATCATTTTCGTAAGAAGATAATATGATTCTTGTGTCTCTTCATCAAGAAGAAAACGTGCATACAAATTAAAAATATCTATTTCTTTGTTGAGATTCACTTCTAATTTTTGAATTTCATTGAGAAAATTCAAATATAAATCAATTTTATTCATTCGCATAACAACACTTATATGTGTGATTTTAATGATAATTAAGTTAAAAGTATTTGGATATACATTATCGAATTTGTTAATGATCAATTTGGCAGATTGAATAATATTTTCATTGCTTAAATTAAAAATTAAATCCTTAATATATAGTAATGTTTCCCATTCATTTTCTTGCCCATTCTTTGTTTCCATTTAAAATTCCTTTTTAAAAAAGTGACATCATAACTTTTTGAAATACGAAAAGTGTCTAAAAATGAAATTTCATTAGAATAATGTTTACATCTTGAAATGTTATTAAAACAAATTGATCTAATAAAATATAATCCATATTTGAAAAGCAAAAATTTATGAATTCTTTTGTCTCTCTGACACTAAATAGGAAATCAACAACAAAAAGAAGCTTCTTCATTCAATCTAATCAACAAATTTTATATTTTATTAAGTCTCACTCAACAAAACAACAAACAAATTTATTTTTTATATCGCTTTATTAAAACAAATATATTATAATTTGCTTGCCAACTCCATAATTTCTTTAGCATATTCCATAATTTTAATCGGTGTTTCTTGGGGTGACAATTCTTTTCTAATTGCTTCCAAAGTGGTATTCAGCAGTGCCTTTGCAGCAATTTCTTCCGGACAACTTGGCTTCACGTCGAGCAACTTCTTTGCCTTCACAAACGCGTCTTGAAGCCTTTTAGCTGCCTCTCTAATTTGCTCGGCTGTTGTTTTAGTTTCTACTACGATTTCATTTTCGTTATTTTCGACAATTTCAATTTCGTTTTTATTTTCATTATCATTAATTTGTTCTTCGTTATTTCTTCGAACAAATGATTTCCGTACTAAGTCATCGACTTTAGTTTCATATTCGCCATCTAAATTAGGTCGTGGCGCGTCGAAATCAGTTTGTTCTATTTCTTCTTCTTCCTCAATGTTATCATATTGCGAAAGAGGGTTTTGTTGTTTTAATTGGTCATTATTCAATTCTTTAAATATCCAATCTTTATTCGGTATATTACCTTTCATTAAAGTACCATAAGAACGCTTTAAATTTATGTTATTATTATTAGTTTTTTCATTAGCGTTTAATATTATATCAAGTATAGGTTGATTTTCATTTTCATGTTCATAAATGATTTTATGAATTATTGATGGAGTTTCCCATCTAAAAATACAACCGGAAGCAGAGGATAATAATAAATCACCTTCATGGAAATGAATACTTGTAATTATACCAGCAAGTGATAAAAACGAAAATAAAATCGATCCACTAAACAAATCTAATATCTTTATACTACTATCGCTCATAGCTATCGCTATAAATAAACCAGATTTATCGATATCTATACACATCGGATACGAAAATTGGGAAAGTTTATATCTTCGAAAGATACTTCCATCAGAAGACTTAAACATAGTTAAATAATTATCACAACCACAAGAAAAAACCATTTTACCATTAGGTATAGTCGCTAAAGCTAAAATAGGCTCATTAGTTTCATACGAAAAAAAAGTTTCATCATCATTCAACGTACAAAACTTAATACCATTCGTAGAAGAGATAGCAAATCCTAAGTTAGTAAACACTATCGAAGTTATTGGCGAATTAAAATATTGTTTTGAGTTATATAATGATAAATTATTATTCTCTTCATTGATCTTATAGATGCGAACATATCCATCGCCGCCTCCTGTAGCTATATAAGGCTCTATAGGATGTGCACAGATACATAATACGCCAGTGAAGTTTTCGATGATTTTTTTAACTTCACTTAAATCATTAAAATTTAATATATGTAAATTCCCATTAATATCTCCTGCAAATATTAATTCATTTCGAATGGAAACACATCGAACACCTGTTAAATTATCTAAAAAATTAGAATTCTTTTTTGTAATGGTTTTCATGCATATCATTTCTTGAGAACTTTTCTCAATTAATTCACGATTACGTTGTAATTTCCATAATCGTATTGTGGAATCACTTCCACATGAAATTATATAATTATCATGAATGCTTAAGCCACAAACTGGGCCACGATGACTTGGAAAGATTAACAATGGCTGAGAATTGATTCTACGCTGCCAAAACATTAAATTCCCATCTTCATAAGCGGCGGCCGTTAAGCGCTCTGAAATGCCAATTGCAATTACGCCATTACCATCAGAGCTAAACTGGCCAAAAATCTTATGTTTACCTTGCGCGTCTTTTTTTATCGCTAAGATTGAGCCGGATTTTGTTCCACATAAAATAATTTTTTTGTCCATTATTATTGACGTAGCTTCGCCACAATCTAAGGACATTGGTGTGGTTACAATGGGAATACGTCGTAGTTTAGTAGTGATAGTACTTGAGTCATAAACACATAATGTGCCATCATTTGTTAATCCATATATTTGATATGGTTCTTCAACACTAATACTACATGAAACAAAATTCATGTTTTTAAATTGACCAATATTTAGGTTTCGACATTTAAGGGTAACTGGTGTAGAATTTGTTGGAATTGATGTATCAATATATTTAAGCATTTTATCACCTGAAACAATGGCAAAAGATCCGTTAAGTGCCATTTGTAAACGTGTTGGAATAGTTGGTAGGTGATAACAGCCAATACAAATTGGTTTAGATTGAGATATATCCCATATTAAAAAAAATGGTTGAGAATCATTTCCAATTGTGATTAATTTTCCATGAGTAGAATCCATGGCAAGACATGAAAAACCATTTTCTTTTGTATGAACTTCAATTTTTGATGTTATTCTTTCATACTTTTCTGAAAATGTAACTATAAAACATCTAGAATTAGTTCCACTTTCTCCTATTGCAAGATGACGTCCATTATTTGAGAAAGCTAGAGCAGTAATTTCTCTAAGATCATTAGCAACGCATAAATCATATCTTTGTTTTTCTTTTGGTAAAATTATTGATAAAAAGCCATGGCTTGCAAAAGCGCATGCAGCTGTTTTATAATGTAATACAAAATTATTTCTATTTATAGTTGAACTTCCAATAATCTTATCGATTGTTGGTGTGTTCATATGAAGACCGTTTAAGCGTTAAAATAAACATTTCAAAAATGATGACGATAGAGACACCGGGAAAAAAGGTTTTTAATGAAAAAAGTGGCTTTGCACAAACTATGATTCATCATCCTTTAGCAAAAGTTTTATCTTTTTTCCAATTCCTTCCTAAAACAAACCCGAATGGATCTGTGTTTGATCAATTTTATGCATCGTGTAATTTTCCTAAAATTCAAAAATCAGATATTACAAAAATTGTAGCCAATTTAAATCAAAACCAAGATATAATAACAGCATTTCAAATTGTTTCGGATAAATTTGCTTATCATTCAGAACAGCTTTTACAAGTTTCAAGATTTGAAATAAGCGAAGAATTATCGAAAAAATTCATAGTTGTTGTTTATTATAATACAATAAGTTTTATAATTAATCCATCAGTTATTACAAATGATGATTTATTACTTATCCAAAATTCATTAAATTTAATTAAAGTTTTTCCAGAAACTGTCGGAACATTAAGTTATTTAATTATTTTAACGATAAAACAATTTATGGCAACAAATGAAAATTTATTATCAGATCAATTAATTACATCAATTTTGTTAAACTTATCGACGTTTCAATCCAACAATTTAACTGATGCGTTAAATATTTCCATTAAAATATATCCACGATGCATAGAAGAAGAGTCTCAAGACCGAATTTTAACATTTATTCAAACGACAATTGATTCATTAAATGAATATAATATTACATTTGATGACACAGAATTAACAAATTTAATACAAAACTCAATAACAAATCCTAAATCATTAGTGATATTACATATATTAGCGCAAAATTCGGAGTCGAAAAATATATCGAAATTATATTATGAGTTAGGAAACATAATATATAAAAATAAAAAACAACGAACAGTTACATTTCATCAAAAAGAAAATTTTGGATATTCAACTTTTTTTCCTAATGACAAAACTATATTTGAAGTTGATTTTGATTTTTATAAAGCACCAACGCCAGTAATATTTTTTGATAAAACAATGAAAATTAGTTCTTTTTTAGATATTTCTTGGCGTGCTACGACAAAACCAATCATAAAAATATGCAATGAAATTCTTCCGATACATTTAAACATGTTTTTTAAATCATTAACAGAAAACATACACGAAAATAATGACTTTTTAATGTTTTTATATTGTATATCGAAAATATCATTTCGTTTTTCATTTGAACGAAATGTTTTTGATGCACTTTTAAATGAGGAATTTTTTTTGCCTACTTATACTATATTTAATGCTGATAATAAGTTTAAAACTATTTCTTTTTTTCGTGATAAAATTATTTCTTTGTTAGTATCAAATGGTACTATTTATTTATCAGAGCTATTAAAGAAATTTGTAAAAAATCCTTTTTTATTTGCTGAAATCACTTTGAGAATTCAACAACATATAAAAAATATTTATCCTCAAACATTATATAATCAAGAAACTATAAATTGTGTATTAACAGTTCAACGGAATTTCCAAATATTAACAAAATTAACAGCGAATAAATTCCAACGAATGATATATTCTGCGATGTGTTTAAACGCAAATTTTATTTTTAAGATTTCGATAAATCAATTATCTCGAAACATTGTAATAAATGATTTTTTACCATTATTAATGAGTAATACGATGAAAAGCGCATTTAATTATTATTTATCGAAAACTTCTGATATTTCATGTTGTGTATTTATACGAAATGTATTTACATTATTCCAAAGTATTTTAATTCCAGTTGAATTATTATATGATTTATTAAATAGGTTCCAAAATTCTATTGTATATTCACAACAAGTTGCTTCAACTATATTTATTAGTATTTTTTCATATTTAGAAGAGAATTATAATGAATCGATTTTTTCATTTACGTTAGATATAATGATACAATTCGTTATTAAAGCTCATCATTATAAATTATTAGATAAAATTTATTCTAAAGTTTCATCGATAATTGAAAAATATTCATTTGTTTGTAAAGATCAATTTTATCAATTATTAGCTACAAATAAAAACGTTTCAGCAAATGATAATTTTTTAATAATAAATTCTCAAGCTTTAGTACCATTTTTTTCGACGTGTACATTTTTTAAAGATTTCGATAATTTATTTGATAAGTTAAATCAATTATGTGACTTTAGTAGTTATAACATATTTCAATTAAATGAAGGAAAAATCGATTTTTTATTGTTAAATATGATATATAATTATCCAAATGATTTTAATTTTGGTGGATGTTATATTCGAAATTTTAAAAATAAATTGGATATGTTTCAACATATAATGTGTTTATTTATGAAAATATCTTGTACTAAAAGTTCCGAATATGTTGTTGAGAAAATGTTAAAAATCATATCTCCACGAGAAAATAATCATTTCTCACCTATAGCTAAAAGTTTTTTAAAGAAAATTTTGGTGTTAATACGTAAGAAAGATGAATTTTCATCAATAGGTTTTCCGATATGTATGTTCAAACAATTGTTTAATGTTTCTGGATTACATTTAAAACCAATTTTACATGAATCAGTTACAACTTTTTGGATTTTTGCTGATTCATTTTTATCCCAAAAATTAAACATTGAGCCTACTATTTATACAATAAAATTACCTAAATATACATTTTTAGAAGTAAAAATGAAACGATTATCATTACGTTTATATATTAATCAAAAAGGTAAAACATCACAATATATATTAATAAAAAAAATACCCGGAAATAAATGGTGTTTCATTACAATACAATTTCGTATTAATTTTAAAGTAATCGAAATTATTACTGAATTAAATTCAATGAAAATTAGTGAAAATACATTACAAGTAATTCATCCTAAAGTTGATGATATTATATTTGAAGTGGGTAATATTATTAAATTATATGGTAATCATTCACTTTTAACTTGTATTTATCAATTAGGCACATTCACATTTTTTAATGGTTTTGTATCTAAATCGAATATGGATAAATTATCATTAAATCCTTTTGCTAAACCAGAAATAGATCAAGTTCCGACATTTATTTTCCCGAAACATATTGAATCCGAATTAAAGATTAATATATTAATAGGAAAAAATGGATTATCTTCAATAGTTTCCAACATTTTAGATATTTTTAGGAATTCATATCCAATTGAGCGTTTTTTATTAGTGTTTAAATTATATGATAATTGTACACAAGAATATTCGATTTTATTAATAAAAGCATTACAAACATTTTTTGGTGAGAAAATATCGAAATCTTTTGATATTTTGCCTTATTTCCTGACTAAAACTAAAAAGCCTTTTACATTTAAACATTTTTTAGCATTCTCTGATTATATTGATGAATGTGCTAATGATGAAGCTTTATTTAAATTATGTAATAATATACTTTTTAATTTTGCGATATGGTCCAAATGTAAATTTAAAGAATTCCAAAACATAATGTATCATATTAATGATATATTATTTGATAAATGTCAAATATATATATTACATGATGATTTTTTTATTAAGATATTAGGTATTATACATTTTTTTATATGTAAATTACATCGGAAAGATAAATATTTGGAATTAATTGATAATATAATCATTAAAAGATCTTCAATAAAGTTAATACCAAATGATATTAATGTATTAATTCATTCCATATTAGAATCGGATAATATTAAACAAACAATACATTTCTTTAAGTTATTTTTAGAAATTACTGTGTTAATTGAAAATACAGAAGAACAAATTTTATTACTTCATTCAGTAAACTTTCAAGAAAATCCGATTTTATTTCCTTATTTAATTCGTTCTATTTCATTAACATCAAGTGATTTTAGTAATTCCATTTTTTTATTATGTTTCCAAATCGATGATTCATTTGATTATCCACGAATATTTGAAACATTACATGAATTTCCTCAATTATTTAATTTATCATTAATCATTGCATTAAAAAAAGAAAAATCAATTCAAATACAATTAGCAGATCAATTAATATTATTTAGTTTAGATGAAAATATATCCAAACTAATAAAAAAAATCGAATTTTGGATGAATTGGCCAATAATATTTGCGTTACAAGTTAAAGAAGAAGAAGTTAAAGAAAAAATTTGTACATTTATAGTAAATATGATAATTAATGATTTTAATAAAGATACATTTGATTCAGTAATAATTACATTAAAGATTTTAGAAACAATTACAAATTTAGACTCATTTAATTTACAAGTTTATATATTACAAAAAGTATATAATAATTTAAAACCAAATATAACTAAATCGAAATCAATTATTATAATGAGACGTTGTTTTTTAATATTATTCGTACAAGTAATGTTCGATCCAACTTCTCCTGAACTTTGGGATTTAATAAGTAAATCACCTTTCCAACAAGAAACAGAAGAATTTTATCCACAAAAAGCAGATAAAATCACGAATATGTTTGAAATGAAGAATATGTTTTCATTATATACTAAAGCAGAAATACAAATTAAATTCCGAGACAAAAAAGTCGAAGAATTACATAATATTATACATGAAATTATAAGTCGAATGTCGAACTCTTATACATTTGGTACATTTGTCTTAAGATTAATTGATTATGATCGAAATTCACTTGAAAATGTTCATGAAACTTTTGATTATGTTTTACATTATTATCCAAATGTTCATCAAATGCTTCGAACTTTGAAGTTTAAAGTGAACACATTTTTAAATCAAATTAATTCACGATTCGAAAGTTTCGAAGAACCATTAAAATTTATCTCGGAACATAAATATAGTATTGAGACACCAATTAAGAAATTCATTGAAAAGGAATTAGAATATATGGAAATCTGGAAAAAAGAATCGAAATTATTATTAAAGGATTTAATTCGAGCGGAGCCATTATTTAACTTTAAAGATTTTAACGAATGTAAATGGAAAAGAGATTTCTCATTTTCGAAAGATTTTAATTGTATTTTATTAAAACGTTTTCATCCAGAACATTCTACTAAACAAAAGATATCATATAAAGAAAAGAATTATATCACTAAATTCTCATGTTATAAAATTACAATTTCGAAAACTATTCGATGTATTTTTTTAGTTTTTAAAAATAGATTTGAAATTGTTACAAATCATAAAATCATTATAATAAATTATTCTAAGATTCGACATATATTAACACGAAATCGTAATCAAAAGCCGACTGCAATTGAGTTTTTTTTAACTAATAATTCATCATATTTATTAGATTTCTCACCTAATACATCTTCTGCTATTATGAATTCATTCGAGTCATATCCAATGAAGAATTTGATATATAAAGAAAATGAACAATATCCACAATTTATATCACATTCGAATATATTAACGAAATGGTTAAGTGGGGAATATACAAATTATGAGTTTTTATTATATTTAAATATGTTTAGTGGCCGAAGTTTTAAAGACCCGAATAATAATATCATTTTTCCATGGATATATTTTAATGAAGTTAAATTAAGAAACTTCGAATTTCCTTTAAATTCACAAACGGAAAATCGAATTGATCATTTTATCGAAAACCTTAAAATGAATAATTATATATTCGGCGCATCGCCTTCTAATGCTATGTTATTATCATATTATTTTGTACGTATTGAACCTTATACACAATTACATTTACAAATCCATGATAATAAATTCGATGTTAAAGAACGAATGTTTAATTCATTAAATAATTTCATTAATTCATTATTAAATGATGATGAATGGAAAGAATCGACTGCTGAGTTTTATTCATTTCCTGAGATGTTTTTAGATTTAAATGAGATGAAAATCGGCGATTTAAAAACTTCTTATTCAACAATTTATGATATGATTTATGAATCACGTAAATTACTTGAAAGTGATTCAGTATCGACACATTTATGTCATTTCATTAATCATTTATGGGGCATTTCACAACATGAATTTGCACAACTTGAAAACATTGATGTCTTTAATTCATATTTATATGAAGACGCATATAAAAATAAGGATTTAATACAAGAAATGATACCGACATTATTATCTAAGCTTGGCTCCATACCACCGAAAGTGTTTTATAAGAATATTCCACCACGAAGAATACAAAACAAAAAATGTTTTGTGAATGATATCATTAAAATTAAATTCCCTCGTCCATGTACAATTAAGAAAGGATTTATCTTTGAGAAAAATGGAATTCGACTAATAACATCATTTCATGATGGAACACAACAACGATTTTTTGTTGATATTAATGCACAAAATATTACTCCTGTATATCTTGCGCCTTTAAGATTAAAGCCACCAAGCGATGCAATATTTGTTGTATCGAATGATGTTGTTTTTATTTTTGATGAGAAAAAAGAGAAAATTCATTGTATAGGATTTGAGCAATATAAAGTTATAAATGTCCAAATTCCTCAAATTGATTTTGCGTTTAGTGGACCGAATGATGAAATTATTACAGCAACGAAAACAGGATCTGTTAAACGATGGAAAGCGCCTAAGTTTAAAACATATCCTTTGTTTTCGATAACATTAGAAACGATTTCTTCTGTGTATGTGAGTGATATTTATGGTATTTTTGTGTGCGCTACGAATGATGGATATTTAAGGATATATTCCATACATCAAAAGAAATTAATAAATTCTATAAACTTGAAATGTATGGTGGAAAAGATTATCATCACTGATGGTTTAGGGTTTATTATTGTTTATAACTCATCTAACGAAATTATGCTGTTCACAATTAATGGTTTCTTCATTAAAAAAACATTCGTCGACTTCCAGATTTATAAATGGAATACGTTTAGAGATGTTTCGGGATTCGATTACATTTGTTGCGCGAACTCTTTCGGTCATATCTTCGTGTTCGAGGCTTATTGGCCTGAAAATGTGACACATATAGCGAGTTGTAATAAAAATATTATAGCAATGAGCTATAATAAATATTATAAGGTTATAGTGGCTTTAAGCTCTGATGCAAAATTGTTTATTATACCTTTGTTTTTAGAATAAAAATTATGTTTATTTTTTGTGTGTGTGTGTGTGTGTAAATTAATATAAATTCACTTTTTTGTAAACATTTAGATATGACAAGAGCTGAAAAGACCAACGAAACAAAAACAATTTATGTAGAAATGCTTTATGAGCTTGAACATGTTATATTTAATTTAACAGAAGAAAATCTTGAAGATTCAGTAATAAAAACAATGAATTTATTTGAAGTGGAGTTTCCATTTTCATTTGAACTTACGATAACTAATTTAATTTATTTTTCGTTTTTATCACGAATTAATATAGATATACATATTTATCTTGATTATTTAGAACTAATTTGTAAAAAAGAAAAAAGCATAAACAAAATCATGGATTTTTTTTGTAATTATATAAAAAATATTTATTCACAAGAGTCATATTACATAATTGAAAAAATGATTGAAAGAAAGTTAATTGACTCAAACATTACAGAAAAATTAATTACAAAATATTTTACGCACTATAAAACAAAGGCAGAAAGCAAGAAAAGATATAAAAAAGATATAATTAATAATAATTTTTTAAGAAATTATGATGTTTTATCAAAGAATGATTGGGAACTTCATAAGAAATTAATTAAAGAAGGAGTTAATCCAAATGAAATTGCTCAAATAATTCGAAATGATGAAATAGAAAAACTTCAAGAAATATCATCACAAACAAATTTTGATTTTAATCAAACAATAGAACCATCACTTTATGAAAGATGTTCATTTATTAATCAAGAAAATGTTACATTAATTGATTATGCAGCATTTTTTTCTTCAGTTAAATGTTTTAAATATTTACTTATGAATAATGCAAATGTAAATAACACAGGTATATACGCAGTTGCAGGTGGAAATGAAGAAATTATTCATTTATGTGAACAAAATCATTCATCATTTGAAGGTGCATATGAAACAGCAATTATGTTTCATCGAAATGATGTCTTAAAATATGTTTATGAAAATAAATTAGAAAAAATGCTTGAATATGACCAACAAACAATACCACATCCATCAAAACGAACAAATTCCAATTTATGTGGTAATCCTGGAGTGAAAAATATAAATAATTTGGGATATTTTTGTATCAAGTATTGGAATTATGAAACGATTTACTTTTTGGAACGTGAAATCATGAAAATTAATGAATATATAATCGATGAAACAGCAAGAGCTGGAAATTTATATCTTCTTGTTAAACATTATCTTCAAGATAATAAACCTCCGAAAAATATTTTAGTATTTGCTTCAGAATCAGGAAATATTGAACTTGTTAAATATATTTTAGAACAAAAAGGAATCAATATTAATGTTGTAGTTATATGTTTTAGTAATTTGATATTTCAAAATCATATTTGGAAAATATTTAAAATATTTAAAACAGCACTTATAGTTGCATCTGAAAAAGGTTATGCAAAAATAGTTAAATTACTTCTTGAACAAGAAGGAATTGATATTAATGCTAAAGATATTTATTTGTTTTATTTAATATTAATTTTAATAATTTGATATTTCAAAATAATATTTGGAAATTATTTAAATTTTTTAGAACAGCACTTATGTATGCATCTTTTAATGGTCATACAGAAATAGTTAAATTACTTCTTGAACAAGAAGGAATTGATATTAATGCTGAAGATATTTATTTGTTTTATTTAATATTTATTTTAATAATTTTATATATCAAAATAATATTTGGAAATTATTTAAATTTTTTAGAACAGCACTTATAATTGCATCTGAAAATGGTCATACAGAAATAGTTAAATTACTTCTTGAACAAGAAGGAATTGACATTAATGCTAAAGATATTTATTTGTTTTGTTTAATGTTTATTTTAATAATTATTTATTTCAAGATAATATATGGAATTTATTTAAAATATTTAAAACAGCACTTATATTAGCATCATCTTCAAGAGGTAGCTCAGATATAGTTAAATTACTTCTTGAACAAAAAGGAATTGACATTAATGCTAAAGATATTTATTTGTTTTATTTAAAATATATTATTATAAATTAGTATTTACAATTAATATTTGGAAATTATTAAAATTATTACAAACAGCACTTATTGTAGCAACTCAATATAGGTATACAAAAATAATTAAATTACTAAAATCCATCTAGAAGCAATTTTTAAACAAATAAAATTCGAATAATTAAGTAATAAAAATCTTGCTATTCTATTTAAATATTATTAAAATAACCATACATAATTGTATTTTTCAATAAGTTAAAAAATTGTTGATGTCTAACATTTTATCCAAAAGTAATTTTACTATTTCTATATTATTATTTTTAACTGCTATATGAAGTGCTGCTTTAAATTTTTATAACATATTCCACATTATTCAAATGAATAGTTTTTGCATTAACATCAATTCCTATATCTAAAAGTAATTTTACTATTTCTATATTATTATTTTTAACTGCTATATAAAGTGATGTTTCAAATTATTAAAACATATTCCAAATTATTAAAATATTTTAACTAGATCAATAAAATGGGGAATCGTTTTCTCCGTCAGACAGACCCAGTCAAATTTTTGATTCAAAAATTTTAGCGGGCAAACCATCCCTGGAATGGTATGACAAACCTACAAGAAATTATCGTCAAATATTTTAATTATATAAGGATATTTAGCTTTATTGTGATTATATTCGACACAATTCCTACAATTGTAAGGCCTTTTTTGCTTTGCTCGACCTAAAGGAACATTTTCATATGGATGTTCTTTAAATTATGTCATTATGACTTCATAACTTCATTATGTTTTTTTATAATGTTATTAGTGTTTCACTTTTATATCCAATGTGTCTAAAGAATCCTTCAGCTCTATTTGAGTTCCATTTAATAGAGCCTTTTCTAATCAATGTAATGGGATTCCAATTTTCTTGTGTTTATAATAAATCAATTAACGCTATTCTTCCTGGAAAATTTTCTGTTTGTGATAATCTCTGTTGGACCAAATCGATCCAACTTTCTGTAATGATTTTTTCTTTCTTCAGAGCATACCAACTTTATCTATATCATCTTCTTTTCCAATATGTTTTCTAAATTTTGCTCCAAAAAAAACTGGAAATTTTTCTCTTTTATATTATTTTATTAATTATTTAAAAAAATTTTATGGAGTCGCTGATAGTGTAATGGTTATCATGTAGGATTGTCGTTCCTGTGATCCGGGTTCGATTCCCGGTCAGCGAGTTTTTTTGGTTTTTTATACACCGAAATTAAAAAACATCGTTCTTTAAATAATTTACATTTTAATATTATATGCATGTTCGTAACTTGACTTTTGCATAAACAAAGGTTTAGCGCTTTATCTTTTTTGATTTTGAATCGATTTTGACAAACCACATGCTAATGATGATACTACCACCATAAATACAGGAGATAAAAATTTGAATGATTTATCAATCTGCTTGATATTCTTAATCGAGCTTGAGAAAACTATATTCAGTTTAACCGAAAAAAACATACAGCCATCCATTAAAAAAGTATTGGAATTATTCGATTAAAATTATCCCTATACATTTAATATTATGATAAGTAACATCGTTTATAATGCATTTATATCACACTAAAACATGAATTTGATATTTACTTAAATTTTTTAAAAACACTTTTAAAAAAAAAAAAAAAAAAAAAAAATCAAAGTATCGATAAACTAATTTCAATTTTTATCAAACGTATATCCAAAATTAACACACAAGAATCATATTATTTAACATGAAAAAACAAATAAACAGTTGTCATTTAAAAAACAATTAATAGAAGAAAAAAATGCTGCATAATCAATTAATGTAACATTTTCTTGATTAATAAAAGAACATCTTTCATAAAGTGATGGTTTAATTGTTCGATTAAAATAAAAATTTGTTTGTGATGATATTTCTTGTAGTTTTTCGATTTCATCATTTCGAATTATCTGAGCAATTTCATTGGGATTATGTCCTTCTTTAACATATTTCTTATGAAGTTCCCAATCATTCTTTGAAAGTTCATCATAATTATCAATAAAATATGAATATTCATAATTTTCTTTTTTAATTTCTTCTGATGTCATAAGATGCGCAAAATATATTCGTTTTTTTGGAAAGGTTGAATCAATGAATTTTTCATCAACCATTTTGGCAAGAAGATATAATGATTCATTGGAATAATATTTAAGAAGAAATTCTTTGAATTGTTCTATAACTTGAAATTTATTTTTGTTAATTTCTTCTTCCTTTTCTTCAAGATATTTTAAATAATTTAAATATATAATTGAATCTTGTTGAGGTTGAATACTGTATGAATATATTAAATAATATATAAGAAGATGAAATGAATAGGGAAATTTTTCATCATAAAAATCAAGAGTTAAAACAGCCGATTCTTCAATATTATTGTTATTTATCTTTGATATTATATTCTCTAAATTTTGAGGAATGTCTTTTTGTTCATAAGAATATTTTTTATTAATTGTATCTTCCATTATTTGATTACAAAAAAAAATATTACTGTCACTTTCCTATAAATGAAAAGTGGATTCAAACATTAAATATTTTTTTTTATAATAGTAATAATAGTAATTTGAAACACATTTATTTTTATTTATTTAAACAAATAACTAGATACAAATCATTTCATTTGTAACAAAATTAGAGGATCTAATTATATTTTGATTTCGATTCATCAACAAATTTTGTATTATTTATAATCACCAAATAAATGCCATGATAGTCTCTATTTCACTGCATTTATTAGAGAGTACTAAAGCTGTATTCCAAGAAATTTTCGGAAATTATTAAACGTACATGAATCAAAACATAAAATGAATGAATTTTCTGATCAACAAAACAATATATTTTATTCACAACAACAAAATACAAGTACAACAAATGATAAATCACAAACTATTCTCGATAAAAAAGATTTTGAAATTTCAAAACAATCTGCAATATTTCCAAATTCTTCTTTCATACAAAGATCAAGCAAGCTTATAAGTATCTTTGGGGACAAAGTTAAAACAGACGAAGAATTTATTTCGAACATCCAATCCTTAAAAAAATCAATTGAAGACAATGAAATTAAAGCTGCCAAAGCTCGATTAGAAATCGAAGATATTGAGTTACAGAATGCAGCAAATAACTCAAAAATTGATACAATTTCAATCAAATTAGAAGAAGAAAATGAGAATCACCTCAAGCTCACACAATTATTTGAAGAACGAAAACTAAAACTCGATGCAATAAAATCAGCAACTTCACAAAAGCAATTCCAGTTACTTAAAATTCAAAATGATTATTCTTTGATTTCTGATCTCATCCATGTTGATAAATCAAATCCAATTTTTTTCACTTTGCTTCATGATAAAACAAATTCATATAATCCAAAGATGATAAAAAGACTCAAAGAATTTTCAACATTTCTAAATTTCGAAAATATTAATTTTAATGATTATCAAAATATCAAATCTTTCTTTGATTCAGTGGAAATTGCATATACAAAACTTAATGAAAAAGTTAAAGAGAAGGAAAAATTCAAAAAATCTGTTTCTCAAATGATAGAAATTAAAACCATAGAACTTCAGAAACAAAAAATGTTGATAAACAAAGTACAACGTGAAATACTTGAAAAGCAAATCTTACTTTCGCAAAAACAGAACGAAAATATAACAATGAATCAAATCGAAGAAATCGAAAAATTAAAAGATAATGAAGTTGATTACTTAAATAAATGTTTAAGCAAAGTAAATGTAAAACACGTGAATTCAAAAAATCCACAGAATTTAATAAAAGAGCAAATAGAAGTATTAAACAAAAAAATTCATTTGTTAAAAAAATCGGTGCTGATACAACAAAAGACAAAATGTTCAAAGCGTTTGCAATTGGTACCAATTGTTGATGTTGAGAATGCTACTGATCAAATAATTGTGTCAAATCAAAAGCTTATTGCGAAATTTTGTAAATAAATTATAACATTAACATATGTGTTACATTTTTATTACGGATAAATGCGTAATTTGCGAAATATAAATAGAAAAACAGTCTCATTTGTAAATGGAATATTTGACATTTTATGTAAAATAAGTTGGTCGTACGCCACTTTTTCAATACGGGTCAAAATTTAAAAATCATGTGAAGATTTTCAGAATCATTTTTAATTTAAAATGTCTGCAAGAAGGAGAGAAAAGTTTTTACCTGATGAGGACAAACGACTTCGTGAGCTTGTAAAAATATATGGGGTGAATTCATGGGAGCTTATATCTAAAAAAATGGAAAATCGAAACCCACGTCAATGCCGTGAAAGATGGAAACATTATTTATCATCAACAAAATCAAAAATCGAATGGACAAAAGAGGAAGATGATTTACTTTTCATAAAGATGCAAGAACTAGGACCAAAATGGACAAAAATTTCCAAATTTTTTGAAGGACGTACAGATATCCAAATAAAGAAGCGTTGGATGGATAAATTCGCAAGTGTGAGTGATCTCCATTTAAAGAAAAATAAGAGAGTGGATATCCATTTACAAAACTTTAATCAAGAACCAGATCAAGATAATAATGGGAGCAAAATATTTGATTTCAATTTTTATGATTCTGTTTCCAATAACGAAAAGAATTTTGGAAACTTTGAATCTCCCTTTTGCTTCTAAGCGCCTAACATATGTTATTATTTATAATTAAATTTTTATTATCTGTTTCATATATTTCAGTTAATGATTTTAATCGCATTTTTATCTGAAGCATGCTTCACTGAGTAAAATTATTTTGTTTAAATTGAATAAAAATAATAATTTTAATTCTAATATGAAATAATTTTAATCATGCACAAACTTCATTTAGATTTAATGAATCAAAAATCATTCTATTTGTTATCACATTTTAACAAATAAATTAATGAATAAACAAACACATTATGAATATTATTTAATAAAAAATATTTTCAATGCGAAGAATACAAATTTTATTTATTGGATAACACAATCTTCTTTGTTTTCTGCTTCTGAATTAGATTCCGATGATTCTTTTGAAAACCCTGCGTGTTGTCTATAAAAAAGTTCCCAATTTATTTGGTTAAGTGATATATTTAATTCCTTTAATATTATCTTCAGTTGGTTCTCTATGTTTGTGTAACTTGGCTGTGAATTATATTTGAGGTTAATTAAATGTTGATAAATCGGACAAAAACTTTTTGTTATTCCTTTACAAAGTTTAGCGGCTGTCATAGACTTCTTCATCTCGCGCATTTCTTCAATCGTTTCACATTCTCTCCATGGAAGTTGGCCTGTTAAAAGTTCAATTGACGAATAATACCATGAAATGAGATCATCGCGACGACCCATTGGTTTGCGTAAATGTGCATATGGTGAGGCATAGTTCTTTGTCCCCTTGAAAGGATTGGATTCTTTGGCTTGAAATGGTTGATTGGTTTCAAAATCGATATGAAGTTCAGCAAGTCCAAAATCGATAAGAACCAGTGGATACTTCCTGTCATTTTGAACAAGGAAGTTGCCTGGTTTGATATCTCGATGAATATAACCTTTTTCATGTAATTTTTTGATAACTAAATACATCTGATAAATAAGAGGGAAAGCAATGGCTGGCTCTAGCTTACCGTTACTTTCTTTGCGGATTTCTGATAATGATTGGCCGTATAACGGCATAATATAGTATTGAACATTTTTAAAAGTACCAGTTTCACTAATTATTGGGAAACACTTACACCTGTTTTTCTTAAGACACTTTGTTTCGTTCTTAAGAAATGATTCATTTACTGATGACAACTCTGTCTTTAACGCAAATGCTTCTCCTGAAGTTGTTTCAATAACTTTATAAACATTTCCAAAGCCACCCCTTCCTATTAGAGAAGCTATTTTGTAATGGGAAATTTTCGTGCCTTTTGGGAAAACTTCAGTTTCAGTATCCATAATAAAAGACGTTAAATTCAAAATTGAGAGCGAAAACGAAAGTTCAATTTTGGAACCTAAAAATACACCCGTAACTCATATTTTCAAAGTTATTTTGGAAAGATTTCAAGCTTTAGTGCTTGTTTTATACATAACTCAGTTTTAAGCAAAACAGTAATTTGTATTTTAAGATTTGATCAAATCAATTTTGAAAATTAACTAATTATTGGTTATTTTAAGTAAAGATGTAATAAAATACAATAAAAGCTTTTTATTACAAAAAATTATTTCCAATCTAAATGTTTTCTTTTTTGATTATTATATCTGTTTGTACTGGATTTATTCTCTTACTTCCGCATACGAGGCACGCCTTCCCATGGCCAGCTGCCAAAAATTCTTTCAGCCGTTCTGAGAAGAATTTTTCAGCCTCATTTTTTCCCATTTTTTTATTTATTTGTTTCTTTTGGTCATTTAATTCTTCTCCAACTTTCGCAATCATCAATCGCAATTTCTCAAACATTCTCTCAACAAGTGTATTCTCAGCTTTACGCTCAATTTTTGAAGTTAGAATATGGTTTTCTTCTTCAATGAATTCATATATATGTGAAATAGTATTTTGTACTTCATTAAATTCATTCGTTTCATTTTCTTCGATGGTTTCAATGTTAGTTGGAAGTTCATTTAACTTTATAGGAGCATGAATTGGTTCAGTTTTAACATTTCTTTCAATTGGAAGTGGTGGATGATAATCAGATGATATCATCTGATCGATCATTTTGTCATTAAGTTGTTGAATTTCATATTTAATTTCTTGGATTTCATCTTCAATTTGTGTAGAAGTTGCATTTTTTTGGTTATTTTGAATGCGATCTTCAATAGATTTGATTTTCTTTATTATTTCGTCATCATTACCTTTTGGATTAGTACCAGTGCCAACTTTTTTGTCAACATTTTTTATTGATTGTGACATTAAAATTATTTCGGCAGATAACGTATCCATCTTTTGAACAATAGTGACATTATTGGATGATATAGTGGAATCAACATATTTTTCAAGATCTTTCTTTAGTGTTTTATTTTTTTGATCAATTTCAGTATGAATTAACCCAAGTTTTTTATCAATATTTGGAATGTTTTCATTTATTTGTTTTATTTCATTCATGCATATATTTTTGAATGCATCAAAGTCATCTTTGTTACATTTTTGGTTAATTTGTTCTTCTAATGATAATATTTGCTTTTTTTGTTCTTTAAGAGTTTTCATAATTTCATCAAGAGTACTTGATAGAGAATCAGCTGATAATTTTATGTTTAGAAGATTTCCTTTCTCGACAATTGCTTTTAATCTTTCTACAGACATTTTTTGGGAAGTCAATAACGTGCATTTTTGGGCTGCCCTATAACGATAGAAATTGTACAATAAGCGGTTATAATATGTTATATTTTTTAGACAAATCCTCATTTATATATTAAAGTACCAAATTTATTACGAACATTTTAAGTCAACAAAAAATTATTTAAGAAATTAATTGATTCCTTTTTATTCAATTCATCACATTTTGAAAATTCAAAAATGTTTTATCAAATAATATTTCATATCATTTGGATTTCCTATTTATTCCCTTTAAATCTTATCTTAAAAGAATACTTGACCATCCTGTTGTTGATACTTTTCCAAATACTTCTTTAATATCTGCCGTTGTGTCATAAATTCACCTGTTTCTTTTTTCTAAATAATGCCAATCAGTTGTTTTTATTCATTTTTATATAATGCAAACGGTCTCCCTACAGGTTTTTAATTTTTTCTTAGCTTTGGAAAAATTTTCCAAACATTACCTTCTGAAACATTAAAGTGTGCTGAGATTAGTCTTGAATTACAGCTTATAAAACAATTTTGGGGAAGGAATCCACTTTTCTCATGAGAAAAAATGGATAACTTTTTTCAATCGAAGGCATTAAAAGTTAAAAATATGAATTCTTCCTGTATAACTGTTATGTAGGATAGCCTATTCAGTATTATTAATTTTGCATATAAATTTATATTCGAAAAAAATTATGAAGGATCATTGGTTGACTCTATCCTAAAGAAACGATCTTATATCAAAGTTATTGATTATTTTATAAATATTCAAAAACAATAATAATCTAGAATTTAATCTTCGCTATGGATATTAGCAAATTATTTGAACACATTAAGATAAATTTTTGAAGAAAATGATATGTTTGAAGAACCGATGCAAAATTACGCCACACATGTTGCAACACCTACAAGCTTTTTTTGAAGCTTCTCAAAAAGTTTAAATACACATACAATTTTGTCTTGATTTGAAAACGTAGTGAATTCAATATTGAATATTGAACTTCATTAACAAATATTGAAATTCCATCTTCTGTTACTTCAATTGGAAGTTATGCATTTTCTTCTTGTACTTCTTTAACAAATATTGAAATTCCATCTTCTGTTACTTATATTGGGCAAAATGCATTTTCTTCTTGTACTTCTTTAACAAATATTGAAATTCCATCTTCTGTTACTTATATTGGGCAAAATGCATTTAGATATTGTTCTAATTTAAGTTGTATTAATTATTATGGTGACTACGATCCATTAGAATATGGATCACATGTTTTTGATGGTGTTCCCGCAAAGTATGTCATGACATTATATACGTATACTGGTGAAACATTTGTAACATTGAAAGTATTAAAAGGAGCTACAGTTGAAGGATGTCCTTCATTAATAATGAAATCTTTTACTCAATCGAATACATATTCACAGTCAAATACATTTACTCAGTCGAATACATTTAATCCATCATTACAATTTGATCTGACATTGATCCATTGCATTAATTAATTCATTATCACTTACAAATTCAGTCACTGTTTCAATTTTCATATCAAATTCAAAAATACATTTGTTTCGTAGAATAACAAGATGTGGTGAACTATATAAACGAATAATATATGTAGATACACAAATATCTTATTATGACTCAGTTATCACTTATTATTATCTAATTTCACTTTTTCTATTGTTAGCTTCCGAATAAGTAAAATCGCGCAATCATTGTTTACATCAAATGATGATAACACATTCGAAACAAGTGAAACTGAAAACAATGATAACACCGTCTCAATAGCTGTTGGAATATGTGTTCCTGTCGTTGTGATATTAATTGCCGTTTTAATAGTATTATTAGTGATTCGTAAAAGAAATAACAAACAAGCCCGCAGTGAAGGAAATTACGTCGAAGAAAAGGATATCGAATTATGAAAAATAAGCAAAACTAATAATAAACATTAGTTTACATTTCACGATTTTTTCTTAAATATCATTTTAAGTATAAACAATGTTATGAATGTAAATAATGCACTGAAACATGTGATGGAAATTTAAAGAGAATTCATTTGTATATGTGTTACATTTAGATTGGTATCATTTCAGTTTCAGAAATTCGTACAGATTCTTCGATAATTATTATAGTTATGTTTCGATGTTAACATCTGTACATCCAATGATTTCCGATTGTAGCACATAGAATTTTTTGATTGTAGAATTCCTTTGTATTAATAAAAATTCAAGATATTATATAATTAAGCTCTTTTCTCGTCCTTATCGAATTAACAGAATCATGTGTTCTTATATATGAAAACTATTCCAACATTTCATTCGTAAAAGTGGCCATTTCTAATAACTACATCCGAATTTCAAATGTTAATGAAGTACCTTTAAGAAATGATGTTGTTATGATTTTAAATAATTTATTGTAAAGTTTAATAAGAAGTGAAACAAATTGGAAAAAATCTAATAAAACAGAAATAACATTGGATAGATATGCATAAATTCAAATGTGAATGTGTTCTGGCGTAATTTAAATAAAAAATTAATATATAGATTACAAGAAAAGTAAATGTTAAATTATATATAAGAAAATATCCGAAATTTTAAGACATTATGATAAAAATGCATAATTTTTTTAGAAGGCAAAAGATATATCAATATTTAAATGAGTATAAAATGTTTACTACTTAAGTAGTCTTTCTTCTGTATGTGATAACATCATATTTCACAGAATAAGAAAAAAATTATTCACATCGAACCGGTCTGATGCATACATAGACTAAAGGAAACTAAATATGAAAATACCAAGTTTCATTTCACTTTTAAAGTTAAATGATTATAATCATTCCATTATTTTTTATATATAACTGAACTGGGTTTGGATGAAATTTCTCAGATAAAATCTATTAAAAATGCGAACAAAACCCCAAAGCTTGGCTTTGATATGTTTTTTGAAGCACAAATAACCAAGATACTCTCATGTCTATAAATAAAGATTTTTTATATAATGATAATTTATGGATTTCAGATTCCGATGTTTTTGGAATTTTGTTATTCATGAATAAGAAAATATGTTCTCAAAGTATTGAAGGTATTATAACTTAAATCAACATTTTTATGAGTAAACAAATTATGTTAATTACATCTTGATCGTTTTTCATTAAAAAATGTGTTGAATTTTCGGATATTATATGTATTCAAATGTCTATCGTATTAATATGAGTGGAAAAACTCCACAAATATTAAAGAATATCTATAATTTCATTACACGTATCAAAGCAGAACTAAACGAAGCTGTTGTTTACCAGAAAGAATGCGAACAAGTTTATATTTCTCTTAATCAATATTTAAAATCGATTAAACAATCAAAACCAGCTAAAGGAACACTTACAACCGAACAAGAGAGTAGCTATGAGAGCTTGCTTTCTTCTCTAACCAAATTGAATAATATTGTTCAAATGTTGAGCAAAGATTTTTGGGGTTCTGTAGCTCTTGAATGGTCAGTAACTAAACCAATTGATGATGTGTCTAGTATTATGGACAACATATATACTATTCTCAACAATCTACAACTTGATGTTAAACCATATCGTCCTTCCCAACAAATTATTTCTGAAGACATTACATCACTGTACAGGATCTTCAAGTCATCCAAGCAAAGCTCATCCAAACTTGAAGAAAGGCTTAAATCGATAACCATCTATATGCATAATAACGGAATTCCAATTCCTTCAAGTGATGAATCAATTTCCATTGACATTTTCCATGGTACTGTTGACTATATTGTGCATCACAATGATTTTTCCATTCAAAAACAGATTGGCGTTGGTTCAGCGGGGATTGTTTACATTGGCACAGATCTTCGTACCAAAGAAACAGTTGCAATCAAACAACTTAAGAATGTTGATCTTAGTCCTCAAGAACTCGAATCCTTCAAACGCGAGATCGCAGTCTTAAGTGCACTTAAACATCCATATTTAGTCCCATTTGTTGGCGCTACAAACATCGCACCATATTGGATCATCACTAAGTATATGCCTGGCAAGTCATTATATCATCGAGTCAAGAACAAAACTGATCTTACACCACTTGACAAGACGAAGATAGCATATCATATAGCAGAAGGAATGGCCTTTCTACATTCGAAGAAGATAATTCATAGAGACTTAAAGACATTAAATATTTTACTCGACGAAAATAACGAACCGAAAATTTGCGATTTTGGAATTTCCAGGAAAATTACACAAGGAAATACTCCAATGACTGGACTAATTGGGACAGTTAACTATATGGCACCTGAGCTTTGTAAGACATCTAAAGCAAGCTATACCTTAAAGGTGGATGTCTTTTCTTACGGGATGATGTTATGGGAGATGGTCACTTGTGAAGTTCCATTTCGAGCTCAGAAATACGATCAATTCAAAATAATTGAATTGATACGAAACGGGGTGCGCCCGAACATTCCGAAGACCACCCCGAAGCCATTGAAAAAGTTGATAACCGATTGCTGGGGTAACGAACCCGAAAACCGCCCCTCGTTTAGTCAAATTCTTCGAAGAATGGAATCGGAAAGAATTTGTTTTTATGGGACAAACAAAGAACTTGTAGAAGATTTCTATACTAATGAAATTTCGGGTCATTCTAATAATAATAATGATGAACAAGAACCGCAAAGTTTAACTAAGAATGAAACTGAACCTGAGAAAATCATTCGATTAATATCAATGAAGAAGCCAAACATGCAAAATGTTAATCAATGTATAGATACAATCTTAAAGAGCCCTGAGATGATAGATTCATTACAACAATTAGGATTTATCGAAACGGCGACATTTGCATTAGGGAAACTGAATGATGTCTCTAAAATTGTTACTTTATTAATCCAAACACTTCAAACGAATGAATCGAAGAAATCATTTTTATTTTCGAATGGTGTCGAAGCGATAACGAAGTTATTAAAATCAAAATCAACACGTAAATATGGATGCGCATTAATCAAACATTTACTTGATACATTAGATAATGATCAAACGGAAATAATTCTTTCGTCGCTATTAAAAATAGGAAAATATAAATTGTCAATGACAGTATTGAAGAAGACGGAATTCAAAGGCTACTCTGTAATCGGAAAATATTTGCATGAAATAATTTCGTACAACAAAAAAAGAAGTCAACTCGAAAGTCGTTCGTTGTTGTTGGCAACTTACTTAGCTAAAGAAGGTATAGACAATGCTTTAGCTTCAGAACTAACAACAAAATTCGCAATATCTATGGGTTCGACAGAACTCGTTCTAAAACTTCTTTCGTTCGATGCGTTTAAGGGTAAAATGGGTAACGATGACATCTTACAAATTTGTAACGTTTTGGCAAATAAAAGCGCTTCAATAGAAAGCAAAACTTGCGCTTTATTACTTATAGATGCAATTCCTCATGACGTGTTAAAAGTGGTAATAGGGTACCCCAAATTCGTTAATGATGTGTTCGATGTAAACGCCGATATAGACTTAAAGGGTAAAATCTTATACAAAATTTGTACATTCCCTCAATCGGCGGCGGTTATCTTGTCAAAAAAGGAGTTCCTTCAGAAAAATATAGGGCACCCGAAAGTATTGGCACTTTTCATCCCGCTGGGCGGTTTCTATCCAAAAGAAACTTTAGAATTAAATTTCGTAATAGAAACTTGTTTAAAGTTCCTCAAAGAAAGAAAGTATGTTGAGGTGGTCCTTAGAATAATTGGTGTACTTTCTTCTTATACACAGTTCGAAGATAGGAAAGAAATAGTTACTGAATTATTGAACCTTTTAAAGGAATCTTATTGCACAGAACTCGAATTGACTCTCCTCTTAGGTATCCTTTATAATCTTTCTAATGAACAAGAACATGAAAACCCTCTTTTCCAATCTATTTATCCACATTTACTTAGATTGGCAGAATCAAACACTCCATATAGCGGACTAGCACTCCAAGTTCTTTCTACTTGTCATCTTCCACCACCAACTTCTCGATTATCAGGTCGAGTATTTGATGTATTATTGAAATCAATCGAAAATGGAGACATGTACGCAAAGCATGCAGCCGGCAAGATCATCATTAAGGCATCACAAAATGAAATATACTCGGCTATTGCTGACCAAAAGAACTTCGAGCAAATAATTAATAATGAAATTATTAACCAGAAAAATGTCAGCGTTTTCACAGTATTTTGTGAAGCCGCATTGGCAATGGAGTATAAGCTTTCACAAGAATCATTGAACTCAATTGATTCATTTGTATTGAATCCACAGATCACAGCCGACAATTCATCTAAGCTAAGGTACTTACAAAGTAAGCTAAGAACGCAGAGAAAATCGGAATTTAGGTCAAAAATTTGATGTTTGATTATCAGTAAATTCAAAATTTACGGTATTTTAAAATTATATTTTCAAAGCGCACAATGTTTGTGGAATTTAATTTGTTTTTGTTAAAGCATTGAACGCCAAATCATTTATGCTCGTTTTCATATTTAAATAAACGGTTTCTACGATTCAAGAAAAGTGTCACGGCCAACTGGGTTATGATCACGCTTTTCTTCTGCTTTGGCTTATCTCTTTTTGGAAACAATAGGCCAAAAAATCAATTTGCTGCAGTTCTTAATGGAAATTGGTCAATTGAAATAATTGACTCTGCAAAACAACAAAAAGACTATTATCTCAGAATTTCACCAATAGGAAACAAACAAAGCGTTGCAAACATATATGAATCAAATGAAACTGAGGAAGAAATTCAATCATTTACATTACAATTTTTGGAGGATGAGCATTCAATGATTTTATCAAATGAAGAAGCAGAAACTGGTATCAAATCCCAAGCACAATCCCTCCGCCAACATGTCACTGCAACAGGTAAATTCCAAAACTATGTTTATAACATTATTATTCAATCAGCTACAATCATAATTATAAATCTCTTTGATACAGAAACCAATCAAAACATAGTTGTCAATCTTATAAAAGACATTGATCGTACACCATTACCATGGTACAAGGCTAATGCACAAATGATCATAATGATCGTTGTTTTCATCGCTGTACAAATTTTCTCATTTTACAATCAAAGCAAAATGATGAAAAGACAAGCAGAGGCTGCCAAGAAAGCCAAAGAACAAAAAGATGCAAAACAAAATGAAAAGCCAAAAGTTGAAGAAGTAAAAGAAGAAGAAGAAGAGACTGAAAATGAAAAAGAAAAAGAACATAAAAAAGAAAAAACAGACTAAAAACGTCATCACATTTTAATTTGTTTATTCGTAAACTTTCAAAAATATTTTTAAATTTCGCTAAAAATTTTATATTTTTAATCTTTGTGAAGCTTTTCATGCGTTTCTTCTTTCGTGTTGGCATTTGCTTTGGTTCGCTGATCTGCATTTGGTGGCGGCGATTGCTTACCAAAGCAAAATGTTTTAACTGTGAATAAGAAAATAAATGTCATTGATACAATATAAGAAATAAAGAATAATTTTTTCATGTTCCTTTGGACAGGAATTTCTTCCCTCTTTTGTGCTTTTAAGTTTGTTTTGATTCCATTGAAGTCAAAAATAATTTCTGCATTTTTTTCATCAGAAAAAGTTATGGAATATTTGCCTCCATCAAATAACCCAGTCGAAAAAAGCTGTTGTGATGTTGTTTGGAAATTAAAATCTACAGATTTTTTGCCATATTTAAATGTGCCTTTTGAATCTGTTTCAAAAAATATTTCAAAAAAGGTAAGAACAAAATCATCTGGATCCTGAACTGTTTTGCTTGGAGTGTTTGTATTATTCCAAATGGAACCAACAATTATTCCATTATCTTTATGAAATTCAATATAATAAAGTGATTTTTTGGATTTATAATCATCATATATTTCCCATTCTCCGATAATATTTTTATTTAATTTGAATTGGAAAGAAATGCAAATCAACAAATAAAAAAATCCCATTTGTTCAACGATAAATATGTAATGTATTCAATGATTCGGAGCCCCCCACCGACGGTTATCGAGCCACATAAGGATTCAATTTTTATTTGTCTGAACAAAAATGCATTGAGAATGAATCCGACCAGACAAATAAATCAAAACAATGTTTGACAGCATCACATCAGCACCAATAACAAAAGCTATTATATTAGTTTCAGTATCGATGTCTATACTCACATATTTTAATGTAGTCCCAATTCATTATCTATCATTTAGTCCTAAAATGATTTTTGAATATGGGCAATATTGGAGATTTCTCTCATCGCCTTTTTACTTTGGCGATTTCAAAATATCACTCATTCTTTCCTTATACAATATCGCACAATTTTCATCAACAGTAGAATCAGGTATTTTTACAGGAAGGCCAGAAAATTTCTTAATTTTCCTCATGTTTGGTATTTTATGTTTTTACTTTTTGTCACCTATTTTTCATATAGTATTTATTGGGCAGTTATTAGTTCCATATATTACATATTATTGGTCCAAACATTTCGGTGATCAGAAGATACAAATGTTTTCCTTGCCGATTCCAATTCAAGCACAATATTTACCAATGGTCACACTCGCAATTAATTACATCGAAAATGGTAAAATTGCATTGGTAACAAATTTCATCGCATACGCTATAGGACATGTGTACTTCTTTGTTCATGATGTTGTTGGCGTGAAATATGGGAAGCCAATGCTAAGCGCACCAAAGTGGGTCTCTGCGGTCTTTAAGAGCATAAAATTTTAATTTGTTTGTAAAAAGTAATTAAAATAATATATTTTTTGAATAATAAATATTATTTTAAACAATGGAATGAGAAAATATTTGTTTAAAAATCATTGATTGTTATGAGCATAATTATCTTGCTAGATGCTTTTTTATAGTATTGGTGATTTATGAATTAACTGTTTTGAAAGCTTTTAGCATTCATAATATGATGTTTGAAATATTTTTTATATAAAAATTTTTAAAGGGAAATGATGTGTTTAAAAATTGCCTGGAGAAAAAAAAATGCTTTTGTTATAATTTAATAAATTATGCATAAAATGTAAAAATGCTTTTAAATATGTTATTACAAATGTGTTTAATGTTTCATGAATTTAAAATTGTTGATTTTTCTTTGATGATACTGAAAGATTTGATATTTTGGAAAAGATACGTATGAATATTATAAATAATGAAAATCATTCATATGCCATATAAATTGTATTTATTATATATGATGTTTCTATGGTAATCTTTGTTTTTATGAATAAATTTCATAAATAATTTGGTTTATTTTTGAAAAACATTGCAATTAAGTATCCTAATAATTTTTATCATATAGGGCATTGGTTTGCATAATGCGTTGATTGTTTTTTCTCTTTACGAATCAAAATATTTTGATAGTTGTTTTAAAAGAAACCCTCTCTGAAATTTGATCCGAATTATTCCAACTTTTTGAGCATAAGATTTTGAAATCTGGATTAATTTCAATGCATTCTGCGGTTATGTTTAATTCCATTCGTACCGATTAATTTACATTCAATTCACAGGCTTTTTCTGGGCATCGGCCGGTAAAAAATGCGGTTGTTATGCCAAAATGACAGATACCATTCTGAATTGGGGTGGTTAGTATTGAAAATTGTGTGTATAACAAATCAAAAGTTTTTGATTCTGCGGTTCCTTATATTGAAAACCAAAAAAACTAAATAATTTGAAATTCACAATCTAACCAAAGTTATTAAGCTCAAAACTCATTAAATTACACAGTATTAGGCTGGTTTAATAGGTTATTGATCTGGAAAAAATACAAAGGGTCGAATTGAGGACCAATTTGCTCATCAGTTTTTTGCTCGATCAACATTTCTTTATCCATCTTATTAATTTTCATGATGAACCCAGGAGAACCTTTTGTTACTAATCGACCACAATAGTAAAAATCTTCTTCTGAGTTCACATCCAGATTTAATACTTTTGTTTTACGCATAATCGAATTCCATCTATTCTTGACATTATTAAGAGACCTGTTTTGGAAACACTTGGAGATGATTGACCATTTCGGACCAAGCATATTATATTTTTCAAATAATATATGATCTTCTTCAGGCGTCCATGGCGAATGATTCACATTTGGGGACAAATAAAATTTCCATCTTTCCCTACACTGTCTTGCACTTCTTGAATTCATTTTCGATGATATAAATTTCCAACTTTTTATTCCATATTTTTCTATAAGTTTCATGAGCTTTTGGTCTTCTTCATAAGAAAATGTTTTCCTCTTTTTCTTATCATTGTTATCTGTGTTTGCGTGACTATCGCTGCGATATTCCATTTTTGAAATTGATATCACTTTTTATGTTGGGTGTCAGTTTTGTTTTTTCAAAATGATAAAATAAAAATTCACATTGATATGAATAAATTTAAGATAATTTCTTGGTAGAATAATTATGAATATCAATAATTAGATATTATTAGATAATAAATTTGCTTAAGAAATGGTATTTATTAAAATATTGATGTTTTTTATTTAATTCACTCAAAAAAGCGTTCAAAACTCTGAAAAAGCGCGTGGTTGTAAAATAATATTTGAAATGATTATTTTGCTTCAGGTAACTTTACTAGTAAAGTTATAAGCTATAAACTCATATCAAAAAATATTACCATTAATTAATTTCTCTAAAATGAGGAAATAACTAGTCGATAAAAAGGTTTTCATTTGCCCATCCAAAGAACAAATCACTGTTTTGAAAACCAAGAAGTTTTGATTGTTTTATAAAAAGTGGTTGTAAAAAAATACCACTTTCCTCAACGTTGAAGAAAGTGGTATGCATCGTAAGACGGTTTTTTAACGTTATGAAAAATGCAGCTTAGGAATTTAACATTAAGATGTGTAATGGAAAACAATTAATTTAAAATATTGCATGCATAACCATTCGAATGGGTGAAATGCATTTATAGTAAATTTTGCTTATTTATTGCGATGTTTCAAAATATTTTCATTCTCAAAAATGAACAAGCAGACTTAGTGAAATTACTTAAACTTTTTGCATGTTTAAATGGTCATATTAAATATATTATTTCCTTTGTTCTAAATTATGAAAACGATTATGAATAATATGAACTCTTCCAAAAATTATTCAACTATAATTTTATTTATATAGTTTATTTTGTGTATAAGGACACTTTCAATCCTTTGCACAATTTGTACACATTGACATAAACGTCTAAACACAAGAATACTGTTACTAATACTGACAGTATTAACCAGTAGTAGAACATCATGTTTGGGTTTTCAGGGAAATTGGAGATGACGCACATCGACCAGAAAACCATTAAAGATAATGAATAGATATCCTTAACAGGTTTATCGAATATCTGAATGAGCAACAATTTTAGTATGACATAGAGAAGGAGAAGTGCTCCGCATGATTTGAAGAAAATATGGTCAAATGTAAATTCGGCACTTCGTATGAAAAGTGTGGGACAGAGAAGAAGGATCGTCACAAGCCCGGGGACAATCGATTGGAAAGCTCGCTTTCGTGCTGTTGCACTCCGGCGAAGGAGTGTATCTACTTGATTAATTGATATGAAGAGAGAGTAGTTAAAATACACTATAATTGGAAAAAGTATAGCATCGTAATTCTTTTGATATATCATAAAAATTGGAAGGATAAGAGATATAAAGTAAATTTGTATAGAGGAAGAAAATTTAAATTTACGGGAAATATAGTTAGACCAAAATACAATCCACTGGCAAATGCAGGGAATTATAATAACGAAATAACTATATATTGGTCTGCTGAATTGGAAAATTTGTGAAATTTTTAATAATTCAAGGATGGTAGTAATACCAATGGAGAAGGTGTCAAGAATGGCAATAATTGGTTGAATTTCTTTTTGATCTTTTAATTGTAATATTGAACAATCTGTAATGAGCTGTTTGATTATCACAAATATAGAATTGAATAAAACTAAGTTATAACTTGGAATTTGAGATAACATATATGTTGTTTTAAATATCATAAATTGAAGACAAATATAGAAGAGATGAAGAAATATTGACCAAACAGATGGAAATATTACAAAAGGAGATAGTTTAGAAATAATCTGCATCATCGAGTTAAACCTTTGATTGCTGATGACCACTGAATCTGAAAAGCTTTTTGCCGTAACTGCTTCAGCAAAACTCAGCTTCATTATATGTAACGATACTCTCAAAAATCAGTTTTATTGGCCGGAAAAGTAAATGATTGAATTAAAAAACGTTCTCTGCAGTAAAACGATCACATGACCAAAACGATAGGTTGCTTTTTCAGTCAAAATAAAACTTACAAAGTATAGTCAAACAGCAATTTTAATCCAAATATTGAATAACGGTGTAAACCTATCGGTTCTGATAATAATCAATTATATTATGTAAACATCAGAAATCTAAAAAGGCTTGGAAACAACTCATTCAAAAAAATATTGTTGGTATAAGATTGCATTTTTTATGTTGCATATCTGGATGTCCATTCGCGTGCTGTTTTTTCAAATTCCTTTGGATCATTTTGATATTGAGAACCAATTGATGCGACAAGTGGAGTTTCCCAATTTGGTTCTTTAAGTAAGCAATAGATAAACTCGATAGCGTGCTTCAATGTATAGTTGGATTTCCATTCGCTCTTTAATTGATCAAGGCAAATTTTTCCGTCTTCATTGATGTTTGGATGATAAATCTTGGTTTCGAACCTGATTTGTGGTGGTGCTGATGGGTATTGTGGTGGAATTGTCATGATCAAGAAGAAAATTCCATCTTCATATGGTGTTCCTTCTGGTGGACTGAGTGTAACACGAAGGTTGCTAATGTCATCTTCGATTGGATCAATTGTGAACTTCAAATCATCATCTTCACTGTATTGAATGAGTTCGCGTTGGATTGCAGCGTTCATTAAGTCGCAGGCTATTTAGATGCCACTTTTGTTGTCATTTTTAAGTGTTCACCAAACAAACTTATTCAAAATTTAACCGAATTTGAAATTGGGTTATTTTCGATCATTTTTCTTTCAATTTTAACTTTTTAAATAATTGAACGATTAATTGTCAAGTGATTCGTTTAATCTTTTATTGATGTAAATAAAAGTAATAAACATCAAACAAATGTTTTAATGTTAAAAACTTTTACAGAAATATAATTTTACCATTATTACATCCCTGTGCAAGCACAACTAGTTTCAAGCATGTTAACTATTTCTTTTTGTTTCCTCTGGTTGGTTTTCATAAGTGCTGTTCCAAGTATGTTAATTAATTTCCAAATATTATTTTTAAATTTTAAATTAAGAAATCAAAAATTAAAATGAATAAATGAATATTTTTATCATTAATATCAATTTTTTCTTTCTCAAGAAGTAATTTTACCATTTCTATTTTACAATTGAGAACTGCTTTCATATATGCTGTTCTAACTAATTTAAATAATTTCCAAATATTATTTTGAAATCCAAAATTATTAAAATAAATATAAAATAATGTGTTTTTCGTCAAAAACGAAATATGCATCTTTTGGTGTATCAGAATGAAAGCAAGAAACCATGATTCTATATGTAAATTCATTAATGCTATTAATAAAGGGTTAACTTTGTTAGGTTGCACAAAAGCGAGTTCATAAAAACAGTGATCAGACACAAGATAACTGATTTTGGAAAAATTATTAAGCGCATTGGCACTTTTTATGGAGAAAATTTAAATGGTTTGTTATTCTAAATTGTAAGGTTTATTTATTTACTTCATTGTTAAAGTGGATCCACTTTTTGAAGCATTCATGAAGGAAAATAGGATTTTCAAAAAAGAACATAAAATAATGATGCTGTGTGCAGCACGTATAACATTAAGCTGTATCCATTTTCTTAATCTCATATATGAGGAAAACAAGAAATGGATCAGTCTGGAATAAATTTTAGGATTTTTTTCGACTTTTATTGAGATTTTAGAATCATTTGATAAAACAAAATATTGAATTCACTTCAAATTAAAATTTTCTTTAATATTAGGATAAGATTCTATAGGGAAATCAGTAACAAATACAAAAGTTTGATAATGTTTTTCCTGTTCAATATAATAGTATAGGAATTGTAGAAGAATTAAGATAATATAATTTCTTTGTTCCATTTGGTTGCTGTAAATCAGTGATTCCTGATAAATAAAATTCATACATATCCATTTGGTTGTTCATCTTTGAAATACATTTGAAATATTTCTTCACCATCAATAACATATATTTCAAGATAACGATAATCAAAAACTTTTGATGCTCCACCTATTGTAAGTACGTTTTTTGCTTTTCCAAGATTTCGAATTGTAAAATATTTCTCCATAATAAAACTAAACAATTTTCTCCTACTTAAGGATTATAAACAACATTATCATCAAGTATATTATAATCCATTGTTGATTCAACAGGTAAACATATGAGGATTTTCTAATGAAAGAGTAGATAAAAAAAGATCTATGTTCTCAAAAAGTCGATTATATTGTGATATAGGGTGCGTGGAAAGTTAGTATAATTTTTTCCGATTTTAGATGTTTTCAAAAATCAATTAAATATATAATTTCTTTACTCAATATACTCTCCATTCATATGAATACATTGTTTCAATTTTCTTATCCAAGAGTAATATATTGAATTTATTTCGTATTGCGTGAATTGATTCAAAATTTTCATTATCTCAATTTTAAGATCGTTAACTTCTGAACACTCGATCCCTACCATTCGTCCTTTAACTGTACCAAAGATCCCAAAGTCGCAAGGGTCAAGATCGGGCAAATAGGCTGGATGATCGAGTTTTAAAAAGTTTGTAGTTAATAAGAACTCTCTCACTTTTTTAGCAGTATGAGGTCTTGCATTATCATAATGCACAACCCATTTTAGACCGTTGGGAGGCTTTTCTTGCTCACATGTATTTCTAAGTTGACTCAGTATATTGTTAATAAAGTAGTCAGCATTAATAGATTCCTTGTCATCCTTAAATATGATTAGTTTGACTCCTTCTCCAGAGAGAAAATAAAATAATCATGATTTTTCTCTTAAAATAGCTTGAAGATTCTCTTTGTATTAATTCTTCAGGTTCAATAACCCATTGAGTTCTGGCGTCATAATAAAAATAAAACCAGGACTCGTCTCCTGTAAGAACATATTTAAAATTTGTTTCAATATGCTTTTCAAGTTCTTTTAGCATCGATTTTGCATATCTTACTCTGGCACTTTTTTGGTCTGGTGTTAAAAAATGCGGCACCAGTTTTGATCTTAGGTTTCTATATCCCAAATTGTTTCTCAATCGATCCCTAACCAACCAATCTGATACATTTAGTTGTCGTGCTATTGAACGAGCGAAACATAAAGGATCTTCTTCTAATAATTTTTGAATAGAATTTACAATTTGATCATCGTATGGTCTTCCTGACCTTTCTTCATCTTCTACATGAAAGTGTACGAAATCTTTGCATCCATTTGTATATTGTGGGAAGTTTGTATGCTTCTTCCCCATAATGTTTTTCTAATATCTCTTGCATTTCTTGTGCGTTCTTCCCTTTTGTGAAGAACTTTATAATTACTCTTTGTTCCTCCATAAAAAAATGTCAAACCTCCATTTTTAACGTACATAATTAAAAATAACTTTTCATGTGTTTAAGATAACAAAACAAAATTCATAGAGAAAAAAAATACTACATGTACAAATACTATATTAATATAAATTTTATTTATATCTTTATCACATATTATTTTTATACGAACTTTCCACGCACCCTATAAATGATGACCAAATACATAAGTTTAGCATCTGGTGCTATACCATTATATGAAGATATTTTACTATTAGGGATTAAAGCTTTGCCTGCAAGAATTCCTGAAACTTCTGTTCCATGATCATTATTATGAGCAAATTTATAAAATTCTTGTTCTGTTTGATAAAAGTTTTCAACATATAAAGTTTTCCTATGCAATTATTTGACGAAATTTAATTGGTACATTTAGATCATAAAACATAGTATGATAATAATCACTGATGAATAATAATGTAGTTAGTAATTTATACGATACAAAAATAAGGAAAACAACAAATTTTTTGTTAAATAGATTTAACTCATTTAGTATTGACAAAACTTATTTTTAATTAAAGAATAGTTAATTTTTCGTGAATCTATTGACAATAACTTATAAGCTTAAATCTACATTTTATCTAAAATTAAAATACTCAAAACTTTTGGCGTTTTTAATATAAGGACTTTTTATTGTTGTAATTTCATTTTCTTTTCGATTCAACAACACCCAAAATCATTTTTCATATAACATGTCTCATATTCATGGGCAAGGATCGGAAACAGTCAAGAACAAAAAAGAAAGAACAACCAAATTCAGACGAAAAATTCACAGGTGCAATGTCACCACGTGAAGCTATTACAAGAAGTTTTCCGGATCTTGTCTTAAATCCCGATCATGCCAATCGTCCAATTTATGTTGCACCAGACGGTCATATTTTTTTAGAAACATTTTCACCGTATTACAAGAAAGCCTATGATTTCATGATTGCTATAGCAGAACCTATTTCTCGTCCGAAGTATATTCAAGAGTATCAAATCACAATGTATTCACTTTATGCAGCTTATTCCATTGGTCTTAAAACCGAGGACATTTTATATTATCTTTCCATTCTTAGTAAGTGTGAACTTACTGAAGAATTTAAAAAGCTTGTATCTGACACAGTCAATAACATTGGTATGCTCAAACTTATTCTTCATAATAATCGATATTTTATCCAATCTCCCAAATTATCACTTCTTCGAGATGTTGCCAAAGCGGTTGGTCCGCTTCGAGTTGAAGATCCAGATCCACTTGATACTGTTGATCCAGATACAGGGTTTATTTTACCAGATGATGAAACCACATCAGTTGATATTGCTGGTGTTGGTAATTCTGCTGATTATAGCTCCACCTCTCGAATGCTTAGTGGTCTTGGTGGCGACACGAATCAATCCACAATTCCTACAGATGATCAAATTAATCGCCGATTTGAAGTACGATCAAATGTGATTCAAAAAGTTCGTAAGTTAATTTTGTTTGATTTACAACTTCCATTTTCCGATGAATATGATTTTCATAATGATCCCAGTCCGAATCTGTTAATTGATCTAAAGACAGTCTCAGCCATTCGTCCATACCAAGAGAAAGCTCTTAATAAAATATTTGGTGGTGGACGTGCCAAAAGTGGAATCATTGTCTTACCATGTGGTGCCGGTAAAACACT
This sequence comes from Histomonas meleagridis, assembly GCF_020186115.1. Taxonomy (NCBI): domain Eukaryota; phylum Parabasalia; order Tritrichomonadida; family Dientamoebidae; genus Histomonas; species Histomonas meleagridis. The sequence continues at coordinate 268,833 of NW_027150770.1, forward strand.
TGTTGGTATCTCTGCAGCATGTACTATCAAGAAGTCTACGATAGTTTTTTGTGATTCTAATGTTCCTGTTGATCAATGGCGGAATCAATTCATTAGTTGGACCACTGTTGATGAATCATTAATATATCGATTCACATCAGGTAACAAGACGCCAATACCTAATGATAAGCCTATTATATTGATTACTACATATTCCATCTTTACATCTGCAGGGAAGAACAAAGAATCGGAAGATATAATTGCGCAAATCTGTGCGTTAGAATGGGGCTTAATGATAATTGATGAGATTCAAGGAGTCGTTGCAGAAACATTTGTAAAAGTATTTGATATGATCAAAGCACATTCTAAGTTAGGACTAACAGCGACATTAATTCGTGAAGATGAAAAGATCAAAAATTTGAATTATTTAATTGGGCCACGACTTTATGAAGCGAATTGGATTGATTTAGCAGAACAAGGATACATTGCACGAGTCCAATGTTTCGAAATCTGGAACAAAATGACCGGCGAATTCTATCGCGAATATATGCATTGTAATGACATGAATTTACGGCGAATATATTCTTCATTAAATCCGAACAAGTTCCAAACAGTCGAACGCTTAATTCGATATCATGAAAAACGTGGCGACAAAATATTAGTTTTTGCTGATATATTATTTGTTTTAGGTATTTATCATGATAATTTAAAGACGTCTAAACAAAACCCGAATATTCATCGTGCGATGTTATGTGGCGAAACTAAAAACGATGAACGAGAAAAGATATTTAATGCATTTAAGACTTCTAATAAATATAACTGTATCTTCATTAGTAGAATCGGTGATAAGGCTATCGATTTACCATCTGCTAATGTTTTAATACAAATTTGTTCTCATTTCGGTTCGAGAATGCAAGAGGCTCAACGATTGGGGCGCATTTTAAGGCCTAAGACTGGAAGAGCTGATGAATATAACGCATTCTTTTATACGTTGATCAGCGAGGACACAAAAGAAATGTATTTCTCCAGAAAGAGACAGCAGTTCTTGGTCGACCAAGGTTACTCATTTAAAGTGGTGCAAGACCCTGAGAACAAATGGCCAACGGACGAAAAGTTAATGTTCAGCACAAAAGAGGAACAAAGGAAACTGTTGGAAATATGTAGAAACGCTGACGCGGATTCCGGATCAATAGAAAAGGATAATGACGCAGAGTCTTCCTCACATGCGGCGCAATTGAGAGTGAGAAAATCAGGCGATTTGACAGGAGCATCGGCTTCTTATACAATGAGAAATAGATAAAAATTATATTTTACGATAGAATTTTGGGAATCGTTTGAAGCTCTTTGAGGAATTTATAATACGAATAAAGAATTTTATGTTTGAATTTAATGGATTTATTTTTAATGTGGGAAAAGTATCCCCGAAGTAATTTCTTAAAATAGTGTTGAAAGTTATATTTATAACGAAGACTATGATGATTTTTTCATGAAATTATTTTTTTATGACTTGTTGTATTCAATAATTATTTATAATATGCAATATTATTAATCCAGTTTTTTACAGTTTGATTCTGAAAACCGCTGATCTCCCAAACAAACATACTCAATTTATATGCCGATAAAATTTCATAGAAGTATTGTATGAGTAAAGCTCACAACCGAGTGACAAACCGAAAACTCGAAGTGCAGAATCTGCATCGGCTTTGTCACTTTCGATGCTACTTTTTGTAAGCTTTTGAATAAAATATTTGTGAACATCGACGGTTTTTCGTACTTTAAAATTGGAAATGAGTGAAGAAGCAGGACCTCTTGCAGCATTACTTGCTCAGCACCCTTCCCAGCAAGAGACAATTTTAGATGTTCACTTCAAAAATTCAATAGCACCAAAAATTGAGATGCAAAATCATGAAAAATCTCAAGCAAATAAAAATTTAAAGCAAGATAAAGATGACCCCATTATAGTTTTTGATGAAGGAGGTGATGGTGATAAACCTATTGGACTCACATTTCGTCAACCTTCATTTACCTCTATTGATGGGAATATGGTTTTAAAAGGTGGAAAACCATATTCAGATGCTCGGCCTACTAGGACTGTACCATCTGAAAAAACTCCCAAAGAATTAACCAAACAAGAAGAAGAGGAAGAAGATAATGATCCTCAAGTACAAATCGTTAAAGAATTAAGAACAAAGAATCTTCAAAGATGGAAAGAGATGGGATATGAGCCACCAGATGATCTTATCAAACTTACACGTGCACATACTCAATCCTCATTCCGACAAATACAACTTTTAAACCAAAAAAAGCCTTTAAAATCATTTCCATACAACACATACGACAACGGCACTGCTCGTAATAATACAAGAAAGAACACTCGTTTCTCTCTTAATATCTCTCATCATCATCGAAGGTGTGGAAGTGATGGGATGAAACTTGGGGAAGCTTCTTCCAACATTTCCCGCATGTCTGAAGCTCTTATGCTCAAAAATCGAAAACCCGATCCGAAAGCTAAAATTGTATACTCCGATGAAGAAAGCGAAGAAGAACCCAAAGAACTCTTTGGTAATCTTGGGAAGATTGTTCGTCATTCCGACAGAGAGATTTATAACACTGTCCTCACTGGCGACCTCTCCAACGTCAAAGATCCGAAACGGGCGTATAAAGTATTCAAAAAGTTGCGCGACAAATGCATCAGTGAATTATGGGCTGATGAAGCCTCATATCTTACTGAGCTTATAGATGGGCTTGATATCGAAAGTGAAGCCAAACGTTCTGCTAACGTTAATGATATCAAGCAACTTCAACAGAAATCTCGAGATTCATTTTTGAAATATGAAAATCGAATAACTGCATCAAAAGAGAAAGAAAACCTTTTAATTGAGATTCTTAATGAGCAATATGAAGATCAATTACTTGAGCTCGAAGCTGAAAGTCGATGTGATAATCAAAATGTTAAAGAAAAACTTCGTATTAAAAAGATATTAATGAGAGAAGAACATGAAATTAGAATAGAGTGTATACATGAAATGTGTAAAATTGATGTTTCTGATTTACGTAATCATCAGAAAATTTCACAGAAAAAATATAGTGACAAAATAAAAAGAGCTAAAAGGTATAAAGCGAACATGAAACCGGGAGTTGTGTACGTGCCGATGAAAAAGGACTTGCTGAAAGTATGCGCACCAAAATTATTAGACAGAAAAAACGAGAAAATCACTGATTTTGACTTTAAATAATTGATAAATTTATCGAAATTATATAATTTTAATAAAGTGATACTTTTAGTAAACTGCTATTAAGTTTTTTATGTACGAATATCTTTTAGAGTAAAAATTTTTTTAAATTGCACAGAAAAGCAAACAAAAAATAATCAAACATTATGAGTTTCAAAAAAAAAAAATGTATTTGGAAATCCAGTTGCTAAACTAAGTGGATTCAAGATTTTCATTAGTTTTTATCAGATCAAAATGAACACAATCAAAATGTGAACCTTAAATGATATCATTTCATTCATGAACATATTTCAACATTTTGTGTGAAATTCGATCGTTCTAAAGGATTAAAATAATTTTATCTCATCGTGTATGAAAAATATTTGAACAATATATGATACATTAGTGATCAGCAGGGCACACAAATATTCATAATTAAATTAAATTAAATCCATTTTTTTGATTTTTTGAATTTTTGATTTCAAAGCTTTGATGAACAAAGATGGAAAACGTTTAGAATAAACCATTCAAAAAAAGATGGCACTTTCTCAACGATGGTGAAGAAAATCATTTACTTATAATTCCTTTCAGACCACCTAGATCAAAGCAAAAACACTGTTGCACCAATAAAATGACGGTTTTCAATTGGAATAAACATACATTAAGCAAAACAAATAGTAAGTTACGAACAATAATCAAATTTTTGTGAAAGGATATGTTTTCAAACATTGAAATTCAAATTGAATTAATAAGGAAAGTTTTTTGTCCTTTGGAACTCTCATAGATTTGCTAAAGTTGACGTGTTTTCATCTTTTTTGTTTAACTTTGAAAACTGGAAGCATGTTTTATTAATAAAATTAAATGAATGAAAAGCATTATTTTTATTTAATATTTATGAAGACCAATACCATAGTCATCATTTATCTGAATACCTGATTAACCACCAGAACTACATTCAGATATGATGTGTAGAAATATAGAAACAAAAAACGTGTATCAGAAGTTACAGATGTTTTGATAATTTCATAACAAAAATGGGTGTTTTTTGCAGAAACTCTAAATATGATATAATTATCCTAATTTGATGCATTTATCTGATGTAACAGAACCTACCTTTGCAGAATACGTTGGAACATTTTGGAGACATACCATAGCACCATAGCCATAATCAAATTGTTGTTTCTAAATCTAATACTCGCTGTCTTCCTTAAATATTGATATCAATTCTAGCGTGAAATTTTGAAAGTATTGCAATAATTTTATCACATTTGCTGAGGAGGAGAAAAGAAACCAAAAACATCCCAAAAAAGTTTTTCTCAAAACATGAAACTTTTTGCTTGTTGCCGAGCAATTTTTCTATGATTTACAACATGTAAACTCGCAATTTTGAACCCAGGAAAATATTTTCATAACGATATCGTTTTAACAAATTTGATTTTTTTTGAAAATGTTTCATGTCACATGTCTATAAATAAAACACGTGAAGTGATTTAACGTCTTTATAAAAAAATTAAATTTACAATTTATGGTTTTATGCTTCTTAACACTCATTTCAAAAATAGTTTTACAATAAATAAACATTTTTAAATTTATTTTCATTTTTATTTTATAGTATTAATTTTTGTTTATATTGAACTCATTAATTTTCTTCATCATTTTAAATTGATCTATTACTTTCACTTTACTTTTTAAATTTGAATATGTTATTTTACCATTGGCACTTATTTTTTTCATGAAAAAAATATTGATTAATCAATTGATTAATAATTGGTTCCATGTTAATTAAGTGTAAGTGTGAAAGTTATAGTTTGTGATGTAAATAAGCCATGTGTTCTTTGATATTTATACTTCATTATTCATCGTATTGAATGTATTAAAGATATTTGATCATATCCATTTAATATCATTATAAAAGTTTTAAAGTTAATATTAACATGATGTCATGCATTAATGTTATGTATCATCAAAATATTTGATTTCATAAGATTCATATAATATTTATAATTATCATTACAAAATATAAAAATATATAATATTGAAAATTATATTTGTTCAATGAATTTTTCTTCTTGAAAATCTTCAGCAAATGGATCTTCTTCAATATTTATGTTACTTATTCCTGTAGTAAATGTATTCGTCGTTTCGTTTTCATTTTGTTCTGATTTATCATTTTCATAAATTTCTTCTTTTTTATTTCGAATATGTGTCAATAATATAATTAATAATATGATAATGACTATTACTATAACAATTACACAAACAGAAATGATGATAATCGTTGTTTTATTATTGTTATTTTGATTATCATTATTATCAGTGTAAAACATTGTAAAGAAATTGGAATAATAATTACAATAAGTCGAATAAATAACAATCGTGTAATTGTAATAAATAAATTCTGTTTCAATGTATGAAAATGTCGAATTGTTTATATATAATGAAAATGTTTTCGTTTTTGTTTCATAAATAGTTAATGAATGTGTAATTGATAATGTAACTGTTAATGTATATGAAAATGATAATGATAATGAAATATCACTTTGTAACAACACAGTAAATGTATTCGAATTAGAAAATGTATTCGATTGACTAAATGAATATAATGCTGAGATTGAAATTGAATCTGAATGTGCATATGTATTCGATTGACTAAATGAATGCGTTGGAAGTGGATTACATGTTCCTTCTGCGTTTTCTTTGGAAACATCTAAATTTCCAAATTTACTTCCTACGTATGTTGGATATGTGATAACATTTGTAAAAACATTATAAAATGCATTAACTCCAATTTTTGGTTCTGAATCTCCATAATAATAAATACATTGAAGATTATAACAATTACCAAATGCTGAACTTCCAATTTCTCTGATTCCATATCCAAGTGTTAATATTGTTAAATTAGAACATGATGAAAATGCTGAATTTCCAATTGTTGTAACTGAATTTGGAATTGTAATGTTTTTGATTGATGAACACAATGAAAATGCACTACCGCCAATTGTTGTAACATTTCCTCCAAATATAATCGTTTCTAATTGTGAACATAACGAAAACACAGAACCTCCAATATTTGATACTGAGTTACCAAAATCAACTGAAACAACTGAAGGCCATCCTGAAAATGAATTACCTGGAATTTCATATATATTTTCACTGATAATTATAAATTTTGTTATGTTTTGATATTGAGAAATTTCATAAAATTCATTTGAATTTATGATTGTAAGTGTTAAATTATCTTCATCATATATTTGATAAGAATTCATGAAAAACATAACAAAAATTAAAATATTTTCAATTTTTTTCTTATCTTTTACTTTCAATATATATTTGGTCGTTAATATTTTCTGAACTGAAATTGTGTTTTTCTGATAAAATTTGATATAAATAACCGGAAATGTAATTGAAAAAATGATGGTTAAATGAAGTAAAACATTCAAAATGTTTGGTCCTTCTTCGTTGTCATTTCGCATCATAAAAAAACGTGAAAATTCACGTTTTATAGGATATACATCTTCATAAGATTTGTTATATGTTTTATCAAATATACCATTTTTGACAAATATATCAATTTCAAAGTATTTTTCCAAAATGTTTGAAAAATATGTTCTTGGAATTTTTTGTTTGTTATTAAAATTCTGATGTACAACTATTGTAGATTCATTATATGGTATCAAATTTAAAAATAATTTGTTTATCAAAACTTTATAATTATTGTTAAATCTTTTATATTTTTTGTTCATAATTTCATTAATTGATGCATCCCCATCACATTTGTAAGTCATGCTTTTCTTGTTTTCATGGTTTTGTATTTGTAATATTTCTTTTTGAATGATATAAGGTGTAATAAGCTTTCTATCGGTTATAAATCGTTTCATCATGATCGAAATGCTGAACAAAAAAAAGATCTTCATGTTTCAGCTTGTAATATATCTATAGACCTTCACCAATTATACATCGGCTATCTCAAAAGTTTAAAATCTCACGGTTAAACTTTTAAAAACCTGTTGTTTTATTGTCGTTTTTCAAACCAATTTTGACATATTTGAATCGATTTTTTAAGACGACAATCAAAGAAACAGCTTTATAACATTATAAATTCACTTTTAAATAACACAATGAATATATGTTATAGAACGGAATTTATGCTTTAATTTGGTGTGCCGTTCATTAATCTAAGATGTTTCCATCATCATAAAATTAACACTTTTTTAAAACATTGGCAATTCAGCTATTAATTGTTTGAATATTTATGATTTTATATAAAATGAACAAAATATAAGGAGTTCTTTATGTACGAAATCAATTACATTGTAACTTTAATATAAAAATATTTTTTGATTGAGAATAATGAATTCAAGTAAAGTTTATTCAATCTCATTCAAAAGTTAACATTTAATGTATTTACAATCGTAATTCAAAATTATTGTTACTAGTTAAACATCATAAAATTCAAAATTTCATATTAAAATAAACTAATTTAAAACATTTTAAAGTAAAAATGATATTATCGTTAATATGATTTCATTTTGTTGAATAATTTTATATTCGTTTATAAAAATTAAATCAAAAAATTTTCATTATGACACATTTTATTCATAGCCAATTGTCTTCATCTTCTTTCACAATATCTTCAACTAAACTATTTACTTCTTCGATTTGCTTTGTACTTGATGTCGTCGTGTCCTTAAATTGTAACTTTGATTTCGATTTTTCTTTCTTATTATTATTTTTCACTAAAAATATAACAATTCCAACAATGATCAAAACAAATGCAAATGATCCGCAAATAATTCCAATCAAAGCATTTGTCGTAATTCCATTTGGTGAATTTTCATTGGAAGTGTAAAACATTGTAAAGAAATTGGAATAATAATTACAATAAGTCGAATAAATAACAATCGTATAATTGTAATAAATAAATTCTGTTTCAATATATGAAAATGTCGAATGATTTATATATAATGAAAATGCTTTCGTTTTTGTTTCATAAATAGTTAATGAATGTGTAATTGATAATGTAACTGTTAATGTATATGAAAATGATAATGATAATGAAATATCACTTTGAAGTGATGCAGTAAATGTATTCGAATTAGAAAATGTATTCGATTGACTAAATGAATGCGTTGGAAGTGGATTACATGTTCCTTCTGCGTTTTCTTTGGAAACATCTAAATTTCCAAATTTACTTCCTACGTATGTTGGATATGTGATAACACTTGTAAAAACATTATAAAATGCATTAATTCCAATTTTTGGTTCTGAATCTCCATAATAATAAATACATTGAAGATTATAACAATTACCAAATGCTGAACTTAAAATTTCTCTGATTCCATATCCAAGTGTTAATAATGTTAAATTAGAACATGATGAAAATGCTGAATTTCCAATTGTTGTAACTGAATTTGGAATTGTAATGTTTTTGATTGATGAACACAATGAAAATGCACTACCGCCAATTGTTGTAACATTTCCTCCAAATATAATCGTTTCTAATTGTGAACATAACGAAAACACAGAACCTCCAATATTTGATACTGAGTTACCAAAATCAACTGAAACAACTGAAGGCCATCCTGAAAATGAATTACTTGGAATTTCATATATATTTTCACTGATAATTATAAATTTTGTTATGTTTTGATATTGAGAAATTTCATAAAATTCATTTGAATTTATGATTGTAAGTGTTAAATTATCTTCATGATATATTTGATAAGAGTTCATGAAAAACATAACAAAAATTAAAATATTTTTCTGTTTTTTCTTTTCATTTGCTTTCAATTTATTCAATAAAAATTTGATTTCATAAAAGAAAAAAAATCCCAAAATAAAAAAGTTATACATTAGAACTTGAACATTTTCATTGAATTTGAACATTTTCTTTATGAAATTATTATTCATTGAAATTGGTAAATGAGCTTTTAATGAAAAATGATTAAATGTCAAAGAAAAGAATTTGAAATAATGTTTAACATATGATATCGGGAACTTTAATAAAGGGGAATGATGCTGATATTCTTCAGTGATGATATTTAATGTATTCGATTCATTCATTTTTAGCATAATAAATTTTGTGACTTTAATGGATACACACTCCTTGTTATGGGCTGAGAATGGTAAATATGTATGCCCTTTGGATTCTAAAGTGAAATAAGGGGAATGTTTGAGAGTTTGAGAAATAGATAATTGATCACTAAAAATCTTTGAACCTGAATTTTTTTGAGAGGTTTGTAATAAGCAAAATAAACACATGGGCAAAACAAAAAAGAAAGAACACATTTGCGAGAAAACTTGAGGAACTTGCTAATAAATCAGTCAAAAACGATACAGAGAGTTTCAACCGCGCCGCATTTTCGTCGAATCATTGGTAAAACTTTTGTTGATGCATGTTTTGTTGTTTTTGCGATCGGAAGATGTTTACAAAGCTGAAAACGTAAAATATTTTTATTGAAAAGTGACAGAAAATTCCCTCATTTCAAACAACAAAAAAATGAAAGAAAGAAAGTGATATCGCTCGACATCAACGAACGTATTTCAAAACTTTACGACCTGAATTAATTAGTCAAAATGAAAATACTTTGTTAACATTAATGCGTTCTTTATTGCCGACATTACAAAATAGTCAACAATTTAATGATTTTATTTTGCAATGTATTAGTTATTCAATTGGCGAAATTAAATATCCAAATATGTTCTCGTTAAAATTAAATAAATTCGGATTAAAAGAAATCATTAAGCCAATGATTGATGATGCACAGAATAAACTTTCTAAAGTATCAATAGAACTTGAAAATTATATAATCAAAAATGAAGTGAAACTTATTAATGATATACCTAACCCTCAGATTCCTTTAATGAAGTATAAAAAACAAAATATTTTAAACCAAAAGAAAATTTGGAAAACAATTTCAAAACATTTTATGCATCAAAACACTTTTTGGAATTTAAATGTTTATTTGTTTAAACGGTCGTCGATCATTACCGGTTTTTCTTCATCGAAACTTAAACGGTTCCTGAGTTTTGAAAACCAAATACCGTTTAATAAAGTAAAAGTGCCAAAAGGTAAAATGTATAAAGTTAAATGTAAAAAGAATAAAAATTAATGAAGAATTAGATTGCATTTTCATAATTAATAATGATAAAATAGAAATTTATTATCAAAACAGAATCCAAACTATTTCACCTTTAGGAGTTAGAAACATTTTATTAAAAAAACGGTCGCAGATTACAACGGCAATTGAATTCATTTCTATTGACGGACGATCAATTCTCATTGATTTCTTAACTCGACAGTTTTGATTAAAAAAAGTAAGACAATACATCAAATTCACACGCTTTTAGTGTTTACTATATAATTAGTGTTGTTTTACATATAGATAGATACATCATATGAAAATGTGATTATCAAATTCATTGTCCTTAAAATCTTCTTCAATATGGTTCAGTTTAATACCTACCACATTGTTATTCGTGACATCTTTTTCACTATTTGATGATACTTCTTCGAAATTTGACGAATCTTTTTTGGATTTTTGCTGACGAATTACCAAAATAACAATTATACAAATAATTATTACAATTACAATTGCGACACAAACAATTATAATAATCATCGTTTGTGTATCATTTTCATTGGTTTCATTATTTTCAGTCAAAATAAAATGAAAATATGAATAAAAACTATATGGAACTGTATATTGGAGAACTGTATAATCATAAAATATGAATTCAGAATATGTTAAATAACTATTTAAGTTATTAAATGTTAAAAAAGAATGAGTGTGATAAAAAATGTATTAACAATGATTATTGTTTCTGTTATAATAATGGTTTGCGTCAAAGTAAGTGAATAAGTAAAAGATTTATGATATGAAATATTTTCGATTAATGCTTGAGTATTAAAATTTTTTTGGATATCTGATTTAGTAAATGCATTCGATAATGCATTAGATTTGACAAAAGTATTTGAAATCGAAAACGTATTAGATAATGAAAATATATTTGGTTTAGTAAATAATGAATCTGAATTAGATAGTGTATTTGAACTAGAAAATGTATTTGAGTTAGAAAATGTATTTGATTTAGTAAATGTGTTTGAATTAGAAAATGTATTTGAATTAGTAAATGTATTTGAATTAGAAAATGTGTTTGAATTAGAAAATGTATTCGATCTTGTAGTTGCATCATTCTTACCCACAAACACCAAATTTGTGTGTTCATATCCAGATAAAAATTCATCATCGAAGGTCTCTGTTATATATGTATCTTCATTCAGTACTACCTTAAATATAAAATTATCTTTCATCCGTAATTTCAGGACAAACCTTGTATCGAAATATAACGGAATGAGTAATTACTCTTTCATCAATGCTATATGCCCGCCAAATTATTCACTTTTTGATTGATATGTGTAAAATATTCGATGCTCATCTGAAGTTTTTGTATCACCTTACATAACATATTCTGTGATATAAACGTTCAGAGAACTCAAAAAAAAAGTACCCTAACAGCGGTTAGTAATAACGATCATATTTTATTGACGATAAAATTTGTATCACAATCTAATTGTGTTACATAAATTATATATCATATTTATAACATATTTTTTGCGTTTATGATGAAATTCATTCAATCACATATGTATCTTCCTAATCCATAAAGTTATTTTTATTTGATATATGTTTATTTTTTCAATAGATAAGTGTCCATATTTGAATGTCAATAACGGTTTACGGAAAATTTTAAAATTTCGAAAATGTTCAATATAAACTTTTTTGAGGCAATTCTTCTGTTTTTCATAGGTTTACGTTCAAAACACCGATGTTTGATAGGAGTTGAATTGATTTACTAACCTATGAATTTTTCTGAGAGTTTCTATGTGATTTTTTTGAATGGAGCTCAAACCACTTAGGATGACTGCCTTAAGAATCACCGACTTCTACGATCTCATCAATGATTTAATGCGGGAAGCTCTTAGTGCTACTGGCACATGGTCTCTCGCTTCCATACAGAAATTAAAGACGAAGATATTTGCTTTTTCCATGAGAGAATCAGAAATATTCATAGAAGAAATATTAAAAACCCTTACAGACGCAAACACAAGTCCTAACTCACAATTTAAGATCGCTCAATTACTCACAACAGTACATTCAATGAGAATTAATACAGTTGAACTTGCATTCCAAACACACAGAGAAAGAATTGAAGCAATATTTCCAGACATAGACTCAAAGCAGCCATTTGGAAGGCTTACAGTATCACTACTTAAGTCAATTTATCAAGGTTTTCAGCAAATGCCAAGAGCTGAATCACGTACACCCACACCACAGATACACAGAGAACAGCCTATTGATAGGCATACTGTATCTAAGTATTCTAAAACACCGGACCAAACCTTCTTTAAGAAAGACTCTGACATCTGAAAGAAATTGTATTTCTTCACAAAATATAGAGAATAAACTTATCAAAATTTCGAAATTTGGCCTTTTTCTTTGAAATTTACAAATGTGACACCCTGTGAAAAAGCAAAAAAATGGATAAACTCAAAAGCGGCACCCGTTTCCTATCATATCGCTTGGATCGGTGTATAGGGAAGGGTGCTTTCGGTTGTGTATGGTCAGCTCAACAAGAAGGAAGTGGTCAAATTGTTGCTATTAAATTCGAATATCCAACTTTAACAAAATCTTTTCTCAATGAAGAAGCAGAAATTACAAAGGAAATTTCTTCATGCGAATCATTCCCACATTATTATGGGAATGGAATAGAACAAGGATTTCATTATTTAATTATTGAAATGTTGGGAATGAGCTTAAGAGCGTTTCAAGAAAATCACACAGGAGGAATATTATCATTAAATGAAGTTGGTCCAATTGCTGTTTCCATGGTCAAAGCAATCCAAAATTTTCATAACATGGGATTTGTTCATCGTGATATTAAACCTTCAAACTTTGTTTTTAGAGGAAGGCCAGATCAAAATGAGTTATGTCTTATTGATTTTGGTCTCGCGAAACGTTGGAGATCTCCAGATGGTGAAGTATACAAACCAAGAGAAAACGTTGGGTTTCGAGGCACATCACGATATGCGTCCATTAACTCACACGACGGCTATGATTTAGGCCGTCGCGATGACCTTTGGTCATTTTTTTACGTATTGATTGAATTGTGTGCTCCACCATTACCATGGAAAACGCAAAACGACAAAGACGCCGTCGCACAGATAAAGAAGAGGGGCGTTGCCCGTCTGTGCACAGGGCTTCCTTCGCAATTTGAGGATATTGCAAATCACATCTCAAGTTTGGGCTTCGCTGATGATCCCGACTACGACCTCATCATACAGAAGCTGGACGAGGTGATCGAGGGTGCGGAGGCCGGTTCGGACAATGGCGTTTGCTTGAGCGAGGAATACGGATCAATGGCGCTGATTGTCGCGCCAAACTGCGGAAGCGTGTTCGGAAGCTCGAGCGCGGTGGAGGGAAGCTGGGACAACGGAGAGCCCGCCGCCGCGCAGGAGGCGTACTTGGGCGATACGGATAATGGGGAGGCCCAAAAAAAGGGCTGCTGCAACCTTTTGTGATGTGTTTGTTTAAATGGTGTTTGTTGTTCACGTTTTGTTTTTGAGAAATTCGATTAATAACTTAATAAGGAATCGAATGTTATTCATTTTATTTATGGTAATTGTTTAATGAAAAATGTTTTCTTTTATAAATTAATTTAAAATCGCAAATAATTTTTATCTAAAAAAAAAAAAAAAATGCAATTTGAAGCATATCATATTTTATAAATTTTTGTTTGTAGGAATTAATTTGTAAATAAATATAAACTGTTTAATAGTTTTCCAATCAAATAATTTAGTTCGTGTTGTTTTATATGGAAAAAATAATACAAAAAATGTATATTTATAATGTCAAATTAAACATATCTCACGCTATATAATTTATTGATTTTCAACGCACATAGAGATTGCATTTTCCAAAGAGCCTAATATGAAGTTTGCTTCATCCGTTTCTATTTCGGCCAATGCATCTAAACCCTCAGCTTCGATTACTTGTCTTAGCAAACAACTCATTTCATTAATTGCGGTCATTTTCTCTAATAGCGCATGTAATGATTCCAACAAATATTTAATTGACACATCGGATCCACTATCCACGACATCGAACAGTAACCCCAAACAATGCGAATTTAACAACTGAACGCATTCGTCTGGAGATGCCGAGACGAAAGTTATCCAATACACTTTGCACAGGTTACACAACTCAACATAACTCATTAACTCTTTATATTTAAATGTACACACGTAAAATCCCAAATTTATTAAACGTTGAATATCATTTGGATATTTATAAATATAATTCGAACAATATACAAAAAATTCGGATTTATATTTTGTCTTTCGTTCTAAACTTTGGATGAAAAAAGGGAAATTTATGATTTGCATTTCATTTGTCTTATAAAAGCTTAAATTCATGATCTTTAATGCAAATTGTATTATCGATGGCTTTTGGAGATGAATGTTAAGGAAAATCGGATGAAGATTTCTGATGACAAATAAGCAATTGTCGGGATACTTGTTTAAAATATATAAAACAATGAGAAGTAAGATTTTGCAGCCTTTGACATTTTGTTTCGCAAATATTTTGGTGAGAAGTGAACTGTTTTGATTGATGAAATCTGTCGAAATTTGTTCAACTTGTATAAGTGAATAAAGGAAAAAACACCCGATTTCACGGAACTTCACGTTCTTGTGGAAACAAAGATCAAAAACAAAAGATTTAAAGTTTTGTGTAAGAAATATATCAAAATTTTTGGAATTGACAATAAGATTAGTCAAAAGTTTTAACTGCGTTAAAGAAACTACTGATGAAATTCCTTCAAAGTTATGAAATACAACTTCAATAAAATTATGATTAAGTATAATATTTGATATTACTGGATTGGTAGAGAGTTTTGTTAAAAAAAGAATTACTTTTTGTTCTGACGTGTTTTCATATATTGTAAATAAAAGAGAGATTAGAGAGGAATTATGGATTAATTGAATAACTCCTGGAAGAAAAATAATGTCTTGCTTTACTAAATGATTTAATGTTAAAAGCATAATGTTTATGTTTTGATTTTCCCAGCTTTCATTTAGTTTTATGATAGAATTTTGAAAATCACCAAAGTTAAAATCGGGATTACGAACAAAACAACACGGATTTTCATCGAAAACATAGGTCATTATTTCAGATAATGTTAAGCCTTTGGTTTCTTTGTATGTAGTCATTCATAAAATTTTTAGAACTGTTTCAATCATTATTTAATTTGGCGGTTATTTGGAAATGGAAAAATAAAAAATGATGAATTTGGACTTGTCTAATATGATCTTAAAATTTTTTGGAAAAAATGATTGTCTTTTAAAATATTTTTTACTAAATTCTCGAAAACATATTGAAAATATTCATTCTGTTTTCATTTATAGAATTTTTTTATTCTTAAACAACAAGATTTGCTTGAATTGCTTTTTGCTTTTATTTTCAAATTCGTTTTCAAGCAATTTTAGTCGGATTCAAAAACAGAAAAATTCAAGAAGATTAAATTTTCTTTAGTAAGCAAAAGCAGATTAAAGGTCTGACATTGATTCATTTTGGAAATCGAGACATGCTTCAGGTTTTTCGACTTGGAAATTAGACATAATTTTTGATTTAATTAATCTCATCATCCATTTATCTCTAGCATTTTGATCTTGTACTCTGAAACAAATCTTTTTAATTCCTGATTTAATAACTGGCATTTTCTTTTGGAATTTTACGAACTGAATTTGATTTGATGTTGTTTTTATAACAATTTCTGTTGGATTTTTTCCACAGAACACATCAACCTCTGTTAATTGTATCATTCCTTGAGGGGAATCATCACTTAGCCCTGAGTTATCCTTAAAATAATAAAGACATGAGTTTGTGAGAACGAAATAATGTTTTTTCCATTTTGAAAACATTTTTTCATATTTTATCTCAAGATAACCTCGTAATTTTGGTGCTGACATTGCTAGGAATTCATTTGAAGAGCCCGAAAATTGAAAAGGATTCGATTTTAGTTCTTCATACATTTGCATTAACATTTTGTCTGATATTTCATGATCATTTAATGATCCTTTAATATTGACAATAAACTCACTACATGTCATCTTCCTTTGAACATTAGGGTTATGTAAATCTGAGTTAAGCATTATAAGAGCAAATGAAAGTATATAGGCAACTTCGGAATTTTGAAATACTTTTGGATTTTGGTTAATATAACAAGTTGAGAAAACTTGCATGATTCTATCAATTTCTTGTGCTTCACCTGGTAAATGTAATGGTCCACCTAATGCTGTTCTCATTGCAGTGATGAAATTGGTTTTAAGATCAAGGTTCATGAAATATGCATTGAGAATTGGTTCGTTTCCTTTTATGGCGAGAAATTCTCCTATTTTCTTTCTTAATAAACCAGGTACATTCATTAGAAGAAATGCAATGTTTTCTGGTGTTTCTTCTTTTTTATAATATTGGCATAAAATGCTGATGTTTTTCTTGGGATTCTTATTGAATTGATATATTACTTCGATTTCTTCATCTTCTTCTTCAATTAATGAAATCAATTCTTCCGTTGTTAGCACTTGCACTGAACTTGATGAATGTAAATTATAATATGATTTGTTTACTCTGACCGTATGATTCTTTCTATATTTTCTTTTTATTTTGGTATCACTATCCATTTCGAACGTTGATGCATGAATGTTTGGATTTGATATTGAATGTGTTGTATAGTTTCTTCTTTTACGACTAGATTTATGTTGACCATGATAAACTCTTTTTTTCTTTCTTACTACCTTGCGTTTTGTTTCTACAGTTGGAATTTCTGAAATTACATCTTCTTTATTTTGTCCAACCTTTTTGGAATTTGGTTGAAGTGTTTCACTTCGAATTGCTTTAGCTTTAATTGTTTTAGTAATTGATTCATGTCTACTTGAATTCATATTTAATATGCTTTCATTTATTTCTAACTTATCCTCTGTTTTGGTTAATGAATAATTTATTTCTTCAAGTTTAATTGGGATTTCGATAATGTCTTCTTGTTGTTCTGTGTTAGTTTGATTATCGAATTCATGTTGGTCGATTTTCTCCAATGATTCTTTATACGTTTGATGAACACCATCATTTGGAGAGTTCATTTTAATAACAAATTCTTTCCTCCCAAAAAAATTCAGATAAAATAGTGGTTTTTCGTAAAAGCCTAAAAATAAACTTTTTTCCTAAGTAAAAATACCTTAAAATGAACTTTTAAACTTTATTTAAAATTTTTTTTACTTTTTTAAATATTTTTAGAATAAATTAATACTTTAAATTATTAAGTGAGCGTGTAATAATGTATGAATTTTTTTATTTTTAGGATGTTAAAAATTTATAATAAAATTATCTCCTGAAAGTTTCATGTTTTATGTCTCCAAATAAAAAATGAAAATTGACTAAGTTTGTTTAATTTCGTTTGAATTGTTTTTCATCTTCATATGAAGAATTCCGATCCGATTACATATACAGGAGGAGATCCAGATGTTGTTCATTTCAAATTTTCATAATAGTTTCTTTACTGTTTTTAATATTTATTTTCATTTTACGATATTTCTTTAAATTTTTTAAATCACTTCTTCATTATTTCATTCGAGAAGGAGATATTGAACAGGTTCGTGCACTCTTAGATAACGGAGTTGATACTGCAGCATCGAAATGTCAAATGCATCTACCACCATTGCATTTCGCCATCAAAGTTAAACAAAACGAATGTGTTAATCTACTTTTAGAAAACAACGCTGATCCGAACATACAAACTAAAGCAGGAACTACACCTCTTATCACAGCAATTATTTATGATAATAATGAAGCGGTTTCATCTCTTCTTGATCACGGTGCGGATCCCAACATTTGTAATAACAATGTTTATCTTGTTTTTTTGGTATTTCTTTTTTTGTTTTGAGATTCCATTATTTTTTGCAATTCATATGCATAACGCTAAAGCTGTTCAACTCCTTCTTGAAAGAGGCTCTCAAACAGCAGTTAATGGTATGACAGCGCTTCAATATGCCATAAACAAAATGGATCCAGAATGTGTTAGAATAATATGTACATTTCAAAACACAGAAGATGAAAAGCTGGATTTCTATGGTACACCAGAGCTTGAAGCCGCCATTAAGCAGGATGATCCATCTGTTGAACTTCTCCTCACATCAAAAACGCCGATACAAACCGCCGTCGGCTTTTCGTTTATCGCCGAATTAAATCACCAAATCAACAACGAAGTTAAAGATGTCAAAAACTTCATTAACACCGAGATTGAAGAAGGATTTGACCATATCTCTGAACTTCTTATTGATATAACTCGTCTTGAGCGTCGACTTTTAAGATTTGATGAAATTATTCGAAAGAAGATTAGTCAATATAACTCTGATATTCGAGCATTTCGACTTCAACCACGTGGTAATGATAATGTTGAAGGTGATGAAGTCGTTAAGCAAATTATATCTGCATGGAGTACCAAACTTACAGAAACAAATGATATCCTTACAGCTCTTTGTCCTCACTTATTTACACCAGAAGGGATAAAGATCTCCAACCAATGGATGCAAGTCATAAAAGAACGAAAAAAGTTTATTGAGAATTTATTAGATCGCGGAATTGATGAAATAAATTCCATTCGAACCATTGAGACACAAAAGCATCAGTACTCACAAGATTATAAGACATTAAAAGTATTAAAAGAAGATGAAACGAAACGTGCAAATGAGCTCCAACCGATAATCACAGATTTTATAAAAACTGTAAACTCAATAATAAATCAATTCGACGAAGATATTAAAGCTGTATTTAAGAAAATGGTTCAACAGCATATGGATACATTCGAACAATTCAAAAAAAAAACTGGAAAAAGAAAGAAAAACGTTGAGCCCACCGAAAGGTTATCAAACGAAAGTGATGATAAGCATAAGAAGTCAATGAAAATCGCGTTCTCGAAAACTGTCGTGGATTCTTTACCAATGCCAAAGAAAAGCCAAACGAAGGCAAGCAATAGCGAATGAAATTGTTGTGATTCAAACTCGTATCGTTCATTGAAAAATATATAAAATATACAAAATCTCACTTTTTCATTATATCTGCGGTTTTTGTGCACAAACGTTTTTACAAAATTTAAACGTTTAAATGTTCGATTCGAATAATAGTAATAATGTGAGTATAATGAAGAAATGATACATATTTCACTGCTTTGATGAAAAGAACATCTGGTTTGCTTGTTAAAAATTATGACAAAGAAATGAAAAATATTTATTTAATATGATTAATAATTCAAGGCAAAAAACTCATGAGCGCCATCCAATAATAAAAAATATTTTTTTTATAATAATAATATTTAAATAATAAAAAATATTTTTTTAAGAAATAATAATAATAATAATAATATTTAAATAATAAATAATAATAATATTTAAATAAACTGATTCAGAATTTTAAAATGCTTATGCTTTCACACAAAATATGAAAATTGATCAGGTGTAACAAATCATTTTTAATAGAAATAATTAAGTTATACTTTAAATATAAAAAGTTTATATATTTATTATTAGATATTTAAATATTGCGTTTCCCTGTGACTTCATCAACATCAAGTCGTAGGATGGCAACCATTTCAGCTTCTTTGGCAGAAAATGTGTGGTTATTGTTTGGAAAATGATGTTTCATTATTTCTGAAAGAGCAAGACATTTCTCATTTAAATCAGATTCGCCAAGGAATGTGACTTTGCCTGTGCCGCAGACGCTTTCATATTTCATTGTTGATTGACAATCTGGTATTCCTTCAACAATTTTCCTTGAACATGACATAGCAAAAGAAACGTGTGGATTTTTCCTAAGTAAAGATATTTTTTTTCCTGCGTTTGCACCATGAAAGTACAATGAAATAGTTGAATCTGGTTTTAGTTTTACAGCAAAGTTAAGTGGGACACTATAAGGATATTTTTCATCAATCATGGAAAGGACACATGAATCACATTTTTTCATAATTGCAAAGATTTCACTAATAAGTGAGACTTTCCTTTCTTTTCTCCTCATTTTGATTTTTTTACATTTCAATAAAGTATACAAATCGAATTGCGTGTTGTTCTAAGCATGTTTAATCGGCATTTTTCATGAAGTAATTCATTAAGCTAATGATGAATAATAATATAAAGTTTTTACAGAGGTTGTACATATATTGTTCGAAAAGTTTACATAAAAATTGGGAATTGATCAATTTTCTCAGGCCAATACTTATTAAAATTTCAAGTATAAAAAATGCTATATCATATATATTTTTGGTTTAAAATATATTAATGGAAATACATTGAACAAAACGATAAATTTGGTTCATATAAATATTATAAAAAATCTCAATAATTTATTTTTAAGTTCAACCTTTACTGAGGATCATTCGTTTTCAAAATGAATGAAAATTATTAATTTTGCATCTAGAAATGCTTGGTTTTTTAAAAAACTATCAAAATCAACTCAATTATCGATCGTCAAAAGTGGCAATTCACTTGAACGTTACTGTATAAGAAATGCAAGCAATCAACTTGCAAAAACTTATTTTTAACTTGAATGATGAAAACATATTGATAAATGTGTTTCAATCTTGTTAGGAGAAGAGTGTATTAAAAGTAATAATTTTGAATTATTATTCTTTTTAGAAGATAACGGAATGCGTGTTAATGAAAGTATTTTAAAAGAATTGGCTCGAAATGGAAACACATTAATTCTTCGATTTTTCAATGAGACATTACCTCTTACAGATGATATTTTATTTGATGCTATAAAGTCAAAGAATGTTGAAATGGTACAATATGTTCTTCAACAAAAAAATATTAATATTAATGAAAAATATTTTGTTTCGTCTTATTTTACTTTGGGTTTCATAATGATATTTCGAAAATCAGCACTAATGTATGCATCAAAAAATGGTCTAAGCAAAATTGTGAAGATATTACTTAATATTGAGAAAATTGACGTAAATATTAAATCTATTTGTTAAAATGTTTTGATATATTTTTTGTTTTTTTAAAGTTTTGGATTAACTTTGGGAATTACATTAATTTTTTTATGACAGCATTAATGTTTGCTTCTCAAAAAGGTTATATTAAAATTGTTAACATACTTTTAGAACAAAAAGGGATAGATATTAATATAAAAGATAAAATTTAATTTAATAATTTCAGATTTCATTAAAATATTTGGAGTTTGGATAAAATATTCCATACAGCATTAATGCTTGCATCTAAAAATGGACATACTGAGATTGTAAAATTGCTTGTTAAAAAAGAAGGAACAAATGTGAATGAAAAAGATATTTCTTTTATATATTTCTTGTTATTTTTATTTATTCCAAATTTAAAGTAAATATTTGGATTTTATTTATTTAATTTAGAACAATTCTTATGTTGGCAGTTCAAAATAATCACTATGAATTGGTAGAATTCCTTATTAATCTAAATGGATTAGACATAAATGCCAAAGATATTTATTTCTTAAATAAAATGAAATTTATTAATAACGTTCGATAATTATACAAATAATTAAATACAGCATTTATGATTGCATCTGAAAAAGGTTATAATGAATGTGTAAGTTTAATTGCTGATCATGAAAGCGTTGATTTTAACTCAAAAAATACTTGATTTTTCTATATAATAGTTATAATTTTGCTTTTTTATTTCAATATAATTTTTGGAATTTATTCAAAATATTTATAACAGCACTTATTAAAGGAGGTCATATTGAAATTGTTAATTTTCTTATTAATCATAAAAAAAATAATATAAAAACAAGAAAAATTTACCAATTATTTTCAGAGTTCATTTAAAAAACTTCCAATTTCAAATGAAAATTACGAATTTCATCATTTTTTTCCGTATTGCTCGTAAGCTTGCTCCTAAGTATGGAATAACACAGAAAATATAACATTTTTTTTTTTTTTTTTTTTACAATTACAAAATTGTATCCTTTTTAACATTAATAAAACATAAAAATTCAAGAAAAGTTTTAATTATGTATCATACATTTATTCATTAATTGCTTCTTGACCATTATTTAATTCTTGCTCATTGTTTTGTTGTTCTTTTCCTTCATTTTCTTCTTGTTTTACTTGTTCTTCATTATTATTGTCAACATTTTGTGCAGCTTTCTTTGCTTCTAATCTTCTTTTCCTTTCTTCTTTTAACATTTTCCTTTTATTTATCAAAGCGGTCGCTTTTATATTCTTAAACAAAATCGCATCCATTTTAACAGTTAATACGCATTCGCATAATGGTTTATTTTTTGTTAATTCAAAATACTTTTCTCCAATTCCTTCAGGACATTCGAAATGATTTAACATATTAATGCTTTTGAGTGTTGGACTTTCAATTATTCCATCATGTATCGCAATTAAAGCATCGCGATCAAACCCAAAAATATTATCAGAGAGGTCTATCCGTGTGAGGCTTTTGTTTTTTCCTAACGATTGTCCAATTGCCGTTGCTCCAATTGGACCGATTTTATTACCGTTTAAAAGTAGTTCCTTTATTCTGCACGTATCTTGTGTAAGCCATTTAGAAATTGCTATGGCACCTGTATCTGAAATATCACAAAATCGTAAAGATAATTTCGTTAATGTTGGACAATGCCCGTATGCAGTTAATCCGATAACTCCTTCATCGCCAATGTTAGGATTAAAATCTAACTCAAGAATTGCTAAAGATTTTGATGTAATCATACTCCGAGCAAAACCTCTGCAGCCAGATGAACTCACATTATTTGCATGATAAGCAATACCTGCAACTTCAAGAGGTGGCTGAAGTGCATGAGCTAAAACATGAAGTCCATCATCACCTGTATTTGTATTTAAAAAAGATAAAAATCTGACCCTTACATCTGATTGTTGAAATGCATCAATAAGAGGACGAAGGCGTGTTGCTGCAACTGTTTCTTCAGCAAATTGAAGAAGTTGTGGAATTCTTTTTCCATGTTTTTCAACAATTGGACCATATAATTCTTCAACATCATTTAAAGTTGGAACATCATAAATACTAGCAATTTTTTTATAAAGATCAAGGAAGTTTTGAACCTTTTCATATGGTCTAAGTCGCCTTGGCCTCTTTCTTCTTCTTGGTGGCATTAAATACGTTATTTTTTTAACGTATTTTTAATTAAAAACATACTGGGGCACCCCTAATTTTCAGCAAATAATGAACGAACTTCTTAGAAGAAAAGCAATTGCAATAATGGATAGTTTATTAAAGCATCCAAGCGCAATGTACTTTTATGATGAACCCACTTTAAAACTTCCAGGAAGTGACAAATGTATTGATTTAAAATCAATCCAAACTCGTTTACTTGAAAATAAATATTCTACATTACAAGAATGGGCAGATGACATTGAAAATTGCTGGTCATATATTGAGAAAGAAAATACAGATCCAACAGATCTTGCTCAATTGTCTGAATTATCCTTTATTTCATATGATCGTTATATTTTTGAGAAAGAAAAAAAATCTATTGGTCTTCTTTCTACACCAAAATGGATAAGTGAAATTATTCGACTTCGAAGCAAACTTACAAATTTAATGTCCAGTCCACCAACAAAAGTCAGAGAAATTCCTCAAATTCAGAAGTACTTAAACGCGAGTTCACCACCAATTTCGCAGCATGAGCTACAATGTTTTGTAACAGCGACTGAAAAGCTTCAAACTAAAGAAGATAATAAAAATATATCAAAAATTATAAGTGAATTCCAACCTGAACTCTTTGATGAATCACCGAATCTAATATTCGATGTAACAAAGCTGAACAAACAAACATTTCAGGCACTAAGGACTTATGTAAAAGCGGCTATAGAGAAAAAAGGCGAAAAATATCCTCAATAATAACAACAGAAAAGTATTTCAATAAAATTTTATATATTATGAAGTTCAATGAAAAAGCCTTTGATTCAATCGTCCTGTGTATTTGCTTAACACTCGCTTTAAAAAAAAAGCTTTTTCAAATTGCAATTAGATGTTTTTCATTTTTTGTGTTAAGAACAATTTATTGAATTTTAATTGCCAATTTAGTTTAAAAGATATCATAAAGGAAGTCTTTATGTAAGAATTTTTTGCTTAATTTTATTTTAATACATAGGAAGGCTCTATCTTAATGAAATCGTGACTTTGTTAGGTAAAAATTTAAATAATGATTTCTTGATTTTAATATTTTTATGATCAAAAAATATAAAAGCATTCATAACCTTATTCTGTTGCAAATATAGTGCATTATAGTTATGTTTTTTTTAATGTTTTCATTTGTTTGTTTTTGATTTTTTTGTGTTCCAAAAAACCGTCACTTTCGGATGGAGTCTTCAAGAAGTTCTTCATCATTTTCTTCAAGTCTTTCATCAAGAACTCCTACTCCTTTCACAGCCATTAATAAGCCAGATTATAACAGATCTTTTGGATATACATTTGCAATTATATCATTCATATTAATTCTTCTAATAATTCCGATCACATACAATCCAAAAACGTATTGCCCAAGTGGAGAAGTAAGGTGGAACTGTAAAAAATGTCCTAAGCATGCAGAATGTCCATTAAATGATAACCAACATTTCAAATGTCCTAATCATTTCATTCAATTCAAAAACATTTGCTATAAGCCAGGAAGGGTGATCGTTTCAGATAACAGAGAAGTTCTAAAACATTACCAAAAACAATTACTTAATTTGACCAAAGTTTTCCGTCTTAATATCCAAAACCTAACCAAAATAAGTACAACAGATGGAGAACCATTTGATGAAAATGATATTCGTATTATATGGACATATAACGGAAAATATGAGATCGACGAACATGGTGATTTGATAGTTCCTTCCTCAAGGCTTACAAAAGCAGCTGTTACTTTTATATTGTCTATCCTTTCTGCCTTCATATCATATAACTTTTTCAAGAAAGCTAAAATTTCCAAATCATTGTTTACTAAAAAAGATTAAAGAACGAATCCTCCACATAAGTAATCCAAATCTAATAACATTTCATGTAACATTTATATTAAAACATTTTCATTTTTTATAAATTTTTAAAAATTTATTTGAATAAATTTCGATCGTTCTGTATTCAAAATTTGAAAGAAAACAGTTTAAAATTTTTATTTCCTAATTCACATTTTTAGGTGTAAATGCCGTGACCTGTTCATCGTTAGAAGTTAACATAGAATCTCTTGGAGGTGTCCCAGGTCTTTTCAAGTCATCTATTTCTTCATCCCAGTCATTTGGTTCGATCACAATAAAAGTACACAATAAATCCTTATCAACGCTCATAATTCCACCCTTATTATTATACTCATAACAATAATTAGGCGCTGAAAACAAAGTTATCAATGATTTGTTTTCACCAAATGTGAATTCGTATCCGTTCATTACTGCTTGATGAGCTCTACAGACCAGATCAAAATGAAATGTTTTAAGGAAGGACTCAACTTGTCTTTCACCGAAGACATAAGATGTTCCTCTTCCATTTGGTTCCCATGTATCGACAAGAGGATCTGGATCTGACCAAAGAAGATCGCATAAAAGACCTTCTTCTGGGACATCAACAGGCCTTCTAATGCTCCGTATGTCATCAAGAGATTTAAGGTCTGGTGATAGTCCTCCATGAATACAAAATATCTTTTCTTCGATAATTGCTGCGATTGGGAGATATTTGAAGACTTCACAAAACATATTCCAAACACCTATGTTAAAATATTTCATACATTCGTCATAAAATCCGTAGAGACGATTAATAGCGGAACATTCATGGTTGCCTCTAAGCATGAAAAAGTTACAAGGAAACTTGATTTTGAAGGCAAATAAAAGACAAACAGTCTCTATACTCTGTTTTCCTCTGTCAACGTAATCTCCTAAAAATAAATAATTTGTGTGAGGAGGGTATTTTGCAATTTCGAAAATACGTAATAAGTCATGGTATTGTCCATGTGTGTCACCAACAATAGTTAAAGGAGGAGATAATTCAAGTAAAATAGGTTGTTGACTAAAGATTTGCCGAACTGTTTTACATAGATACTCAACATCAGCTACTGTCAAGCCTGCACAGTACCCTGGAGGCTTTGTTCTGATTGCTATTAATTTGCTGAGGATTTTATCCAGTTTGGATTCCATCCAACCACAAATTTGAAAACCGTTGACTTTGTGTAATGTTTTTCTATCGCTTAACGAAATAATTGAATAGTGAACGATATATCATTCAAATAAATTTGAGAGAAATTAAAAATGGTAAATTTTCACTTATTGAAAAGGGAAAATTGAGAAGGAATTTTTCTTTGATATCAAGAGCGGTGTAAATACAAAAATTACCAATCAAAACTCAGTTCCAATGCTAAAAATATTGATATTCAAGATAAATCAAATTTTATCGTTAAATAGATATTAAAATGATATTAGGGTCAAAAAAATGATTAAATTTTTTATCAGAATAAATTGCGAAGGTGGAGACACTTTTATTTGAAAATTGAATAAAAAACAATCGTTTATCATTCCTAAATATATAAATAACAAAGCAAAAAAAAAAAAATTGAAGCTGGTTAGTGCTTCTTTAATCGTTTCACTCCATTAACTGCTCTTAGCACAATGGCGAACACTTATTTAAATTTTTCCATACTATAATTTCACCAGAAGTTATATGAAATTCAAAAAGATTTATTATAGATAATACAACTTATACATAGCAATAAAAGAAAAATATATTTGTTAAAATATATTATTAATTTAAGTAATTTCTAAGCAAACAAAATTTCATTTTCATTTTTATCAACTAAACAATTTTGTGTGATTAAACTCTATTGCAGACAGGCTGTGCCTGAAAACAGTTTTGTTATTTCTAAGGCATATCGGAACGTACGATGCGTTAGCTCTATATTGGTTATATATTGCATTAACATAATTCATTTGATTTATTCCTTTTATTTTTTGCATTTTTTCATCATTTTCATTATTTAATCCGTCTTTACCTCTCATTCTAAATGTTAAATTTCCATGTTCTATTCTTGTGTTACATAGTGCATTATTCGTCAAAGATAAATAAATATCTTCGCCATGTACAAAAGTAATAGTTTTAATTCTCGCAGATATTTTGGCATGCATTGGTGTATACATCATTGGCGATGCTACATGATCCAATTTGGTGCAATTTTCTACAGATCCTTTTCGATGATTCCATGCTATTCTTCGATCAGAAAATCCATGTAATCCAACAATAGCATCGTGTTCTTCCAAATATTGTTTAAGGTTTCTTTGCGTTTGATTCCCAAATGGTCTTTGGTCATCATCATAACGCATTACAAAGTCAACAGGTAACATTCCGGAGACATATACAGGAAACATAAACAATGGACTCCAATTGTAACACCAAATATGATATACTGGAACTCGATTTTGTATTTTCGATTGAACAAGTCCCAATTTTAACGTAAATCGATTCTCGCATTGAATTAATACGTATAAATTTGCTTTACTTATTTCTTCTTCATACGCTGAAATGTATCGATAAATGTTCTTGCGCTTAAATAATGGTATCAGAACTGCAAAAGAATGATTGGTTGCGTTGGATACTTTGGAACATTGTTGATGTCGAAGTTGTTCAACTTTTGTTATATAATCATAGTTTTGGAATGGTTTAATTCCATCGAAATGATTATAAATAATCCGAATTTTATCTTTGGGAAGTAATGAAACAGAAAGTAATGGAGGAATAGATGTAAATGTGGAATTTGTGTAATAAAGAATTTCACGAACAATTGATGCTTTAAGTATCGCAACGCCAATACCAACAGTTTTGTTATGAAATGTGGTATTACCACCAAAAAGAATATCCGCTTTATGAAATGTAATGTTAGAGATTGCAGAATCAATCCATGAAATCGATGGCATATAATTAACATTGGAACTATTAACATAAATTACATAATCAGGCATATCCATTAAATACAAAGCACTTTGGAATGCAAGATAACCATTGTCTGGAAATGTAGTAAATGTTATGTTGTATCCATATTTATCATAATTTAAAAAAGATTTATCTTTAACAACAAGAAACCCAGATACTACCTCAAAGTTATGGAAATCTTTTATATAGTTAATGGGCATTTTTTCATTAAGATCAATTGCAATTGAAACTTTGAGGTTTGGTATATAATATAATAAATTTAAGTTCGTACTTGGCGTGAACAAAAAGAAGAAGTGGGCAGTTAAATAAATTAAAATAATATAAAACCAGATATATCCTCGATGAGTAGAAATTAAAAATTTAATTTGTTTAATAACTTGAATTGGTTTCTTTTTGGTTAATGTGTTTTTTAAATTCAACCAAAAAAATTGTATTGAGAGTGGCATCTTATGCCCTTTGAGTTTCTGTTGACTTGTTCGGCTTGTTGGCGAACAACGGCCAAAAAGTGCCAACATTCAAAACTCTCATCACAATTTTTGAAAGCAGTAACTATTCAAATCCAGAAACGTTCTATTTAATTATTGAGTGGATTCCTCGAGCCAAGAAACCATCAAACTAGTTTGGTGCACCAAATGCTTCCTCAAGAAAAATTATTTCTAAACATAATTAGAATTTGATACGTTACATATAAAAATTTTTCCAAAGGTTCGTTTAAAATATTTAATAAATGAAAACGAAAACGTTAATTATCGAAATGATACAATTATCAGAAAATCGATATTTGGGAGCTGGATTCATAGGGCCACTAACTAGCGTGTCAGGAATTTGCGCGCACTTTTGCACGCATTTTTCGGAGGCTATCAATTCAATTGTAATTTTTTATGCACAAAGACGATCAAATAACCGCAGTTTTTGAAAATGAATGATTTTTGGGAATTTAGTAAAGCACACTTCTAACGCTCAATTTTTTAAATACATTTTTCTCAGTAGATGATATAATAACTCAATAACAGCAATTGGATGTGAGAAGTGCATTTCTCGTCAATTTTATATTAAAATTTCGAAAAAAATTGAAATCACAAAAAATATCAAATAATTTTTTAATATGATTTTATTCAAATTTAGACATTGTATGTGTTTGTTTCATTTTATATGAAAAATACCATGCCTAATGATGATACTGCAATCCCAAACACAGGAGATAAAAATTTGAATACTTTATCGACCATCTTTAAAATTACTTTTGGATAAAGAAGGAATTGATATTAATGCAACAAATATTCATTTGAATAATTTAGTATATGTTTTAATATTTGGAATATGTTTTCCTAATTTGAGACAGCATTGCATAAACACTCAAACATATGAAAATCATCAAAAAATACATTATAACATTTTACATATTAATAAGTATTCTCACAAAATACATTGTAATATTTTACTTTTGAAGATATATACTCACGGAAGTACTTGAAAAAATAAATTAAAAGAAACAAGAAATTAAATCTAAAGGTGATTTTGTTCTGCTGTTTATTCAGTATGGAATTCACTAGATCAATCAATGATTGATAATCTTGTTCGAGATTTCAATCGTCGGATTGATCTTGTTGTATTGGTCAATAGGGCCTCAATTAGTCAATATTTATCTTCTCATATGACCCAGTCTAAGTAAGACCACAATTACATTAAATTTTCGAAAATATATCGATATTTCAAATTATCGAGTGTTTAAAGATGAAGAAGGGCAAAAAAATAAGATTTTTCGGGATGTTATATCATTCAAAAAAGCCTGATTCTGGACATTATACAATAGCTTTAAGATTCAAAAACATATGCTATTATTATTATGATAAAGTCACATTTATATGTAATGTTAATTAACATCAATTATAGATATAGAACACCTGAAGAACAACCAGGTGCTCACATACATGGAAGTATGGATATTTTGAATACAATAAATCCTGAAGTTTTGAAAGAGTATATTGAAAATGCTCCCTCAATTCAGTCAATATCCGTTCCTTTAAGAGAGGCAGAAGAAATTGAATTTTATCCATCACCATCCGGTAAACAAAAGACAATTAAGGGTCCCAACGAACTAACCATTTCTATTTCAAAAGAAAAAAGATCATACCAGAAAATGATGGATTCCCAGAAAGAAAAACTCATTAAACTCTTTAATGAGCATGGAGAAAGACGATGAAAATTCAATGTGGTACGCTGCAAATGTTGGTATACCTGTATCAAATTTTAAGAGATAGCTGAACAAACCTAGAAAAGGAGTAAACATATTGGATAAATCATAAAAGAAAGGTATACCTAGAAAAATTGACGAAAATTATGGAAAAGTTTTGCTATCAACATATGAAGATAATCCAGTTCAAAGTATTGAAGATTTTGCTTACATACGAAATATACAAAGATTGCACTATTACGCAATCGACAATATATCGTTATCTAACACAAAAGGCAGTGGATGATAAACTCCCTTTATTTTCATATAAGAAAGCAGTAAATAGGACACCTCTCGAATAGTTTAGAAAATAAGGAAATAAGAAAGAAGGCTTGTAGCAAATTGATTTCATATATTCAATCTGGTTACGAGTGGGTATGCATTGATGAGACATCATTTGAAATTGGATATGTGAATGTTGAAGGTTGGGGCAAGAAAGGGGAAAGGATATGAAATACAAAAAGGATTAAGGGGTTTAGAGGAACTTCCTTATTTGGCATAAGTTCAACTGGAATGGAGTACTGTTTATTTGTAAGAGGTTCCTACAGGACCTGTAGCACAAAATGTATTTAATGCATTTCTCAAAAATCCCCTATTTGAGATGTATGGAAAGGAAAATATTGTCATATGGATGGATAATTTTTCCGTTCACAAACAGGCGATAAAAATGATTCAAATTAAACCAACTTAAATATTCACAGTTTTTTACTCCCTTTTTCAGCTTTGACATAATTCACTACGAAATATTTATATTTCATCAAAAGCCAAAAACTTTTTCATTAATTTTTTGTACACAAACCCCAAAAAAAAATTATTTTTTTTTAATAAAAATTTTTACTTTTGACCAATTTCCTTCAAACCATCCACGCAGTTCACAATTTGTTTAAACAAATTTTCTTCTGTCACCGATCCCTCGTAAATACCAGCGCAGACGTCCTCATCGATTACTACTCCGAAGAAAGTTGCTATCACAGATGCTACGATATCTATTCTCTGATAGTTTTGTTCAGACTCCAACATCTTCCAACACTTCTCCAACACGAAACCTTGTACAGGAGCGAACACGTGAGGGAATTTTCTCATTCCATATATCAAACATTCGGAGATTGTTTCTATTTTATTTGAGCAATTTAATCCGAAGAATTTACTACCCAAATAAGTTGCCACTAGAGAAATTTCATCCAAATTTCGTTTATCGAAAGAAGAGAATATAATTTGAGGGAATGAAGTTGGGTTAAAGTTCTTAAACTTCAAACGTAATATCCAATTACAATCTTCTGTCGAATAAGCTATGAATGGTAATACGAAATATGCAGCTTTCGATGGATAATTAGTTAATTGACGTAAACAAACAGCAGTACAATCAAGTGCTAATTTTTGGGTTTCATTATCTTCATATACTTTATTTAATGTCTTAACTATAGCATAAGGAATATTATCAGTAAAACTAATTTCTAATGAATCACCAAACTCTTTAATACCTTTCGATATTGATGGTGATTTATCTAAAGTTTTGGTTAGTTCAACTACATTCTTATACCCATGTTTAGGTAATATCGTGTCTAATATTCGATATAATAATAGTAATGAAGATTTCCGTAATAATGTTGATGAACTACAAGTTGATAATAATGTTGGCCAAAATAATGCAATAGGTATTATCGAATCTAATGGAAATGTATCAATTAATTTTGTTAACGTAGAAAATGCTAATGATAATTTTAATGTAGGAAAATCACTTGATAATAAAGAAGGTAATAATTCAACATATTTTTGAGCTGTTTGATAATTCATCGAATCAGTTACTTCATTATATACTGCTGCTGCTGCTTTAATATACCAAATATTAGGATTATCCCCAATTTGTTCTTTAGTCATTAATTTTTGATATTCTTTATATACTTTGGTATCAATAATTCGTGCAATATTACCTCCAATATTAATTAAATCAAATGCTGATAAGACACGTGGATTTCTTAAAAGTTTTTCTAATTGGTTTTGAATTAATGTAAAACTTTGTGTAGTTTGATCAATAGATTCTAATGAAATATTAATAAAAGTTTTAACATTTTCTGCATTTTCTTTATGTGAATGAATACCGGCAACTACACTACAAAATAATAAATATGGTAAATTTGAAGAGGACATAAAATCATTACAACGAAATGATAATGAAGGTATTAATTGAAAGATCTTTTCGATGGACATATAATTATCAAATGATTTCCTTCGAATTGTACCATCTAAATAATGATCAATGATTAATTCACCCATAATCTTTGAAGATTTCTCCATTAATGATTGTAATATACAACGTAATGTAATAATTGGATAATTCGATGTAAATATAATTGGTAAAATAATTTCTAATGATGTACGTGATTCAATTTCATTCCAAAATAATCGATATAATATATCACAAGTTTCTTGATTCATACAAAACTTTAACATTATATGAGTTACAATTGATATATAACATAAATTAGTAGATTTATTAAGGAATTTAATAATTAATGGTATCAATATTGTTAATGTTTGAATATTAATAGTTGTTAAAACTACTTTAGATTGATTATTATAACTAATCATAGATTTAAGATATTTCATTAAACAAATTATTACTTCATCTAATAAACCAGATTTTTCTACTTCTTTAAATAAGATATTTAAGTTATGACTCTTAGTAAATACATCACAATTAATTAATGAATTATCATCATCATTTATAGCTGCTTCAAATAATTGTAATGAAGGATTAAAGAATACATTCTCAGCATTTAATAAGAATAATGATAATGCTATTAATTCAGCTTTATAATTTGGTGATATATTAGTTTCAGTATCAATACAACTAAATCCATGTACTAAATCTTTACGACTTATCATTGATTCATAAGCAGAATTAATATAATTACCTGCATTAGTAATCATTTCAATAGTTTTCCCTCCATTAATATTAAATGTTACTTGTTTTCCATTTATATTAATATTCCTAATTAAATTTACTTCAATTTTTTGATTAGTTATAATTGTAGTATCATTTACATTAAAAGGGACTTCTAATATAAATGAATTTACTCCAATATATAATATACAATCAGTATCATAACATTGAACATTAAATTGACCTCGATAATAATAACTATCACCAAATGATTCTGCTGGGAAATATAATAATTTATCACCATCAAAATGATTTGTAACTACACATAAATTATCATTATTTAATGGAAATACTCCAAAAGCTTTCATAACTTGAGGTGAAGGATTTAATATAGTTAATCGAAAGATTTTCTTAATGAATTCTGGTGGTACATATTTAAAATGTTCTGTAAAGAATTCATTAGCTCGAGGTGATAATTCTCGAGCATTAATAAAGAATTCAATTGTACGTTTCTTCATATGTGAAAAATGTGATATATAATGATATAAATTTAAATTAAAACTTACATTAGGGATTTGACTTGGATACATAAAATATCCATGACAATCATTACTAGTTTTACCTAAATATTTAAACCATTGGAAATTACGCATTTTAATTTGATCTTCAATAGATGGTTCTGGTATTTTCTTAATTACATGGGTAACATTATGTTTAATATATTCTCTTTTATTAATGATTGGTGGTCGATCTGATAAAAATGCTAAGACTACATCTTTATCTGCTTTAAATGTATTAGTAGTTAATGTAGGATAATAAGGTTCGGCTTGAATAATTGATTTAATTAAATTATCAAATAATTGATTCTCTTTTAATAATGTAATAAATTCTGTTACATTAAGTCCCATCTTTTTAGTATCATAAGGTTTATTATATAATTTAGGTTCTGTTAATATTGGTTTAATGAAACATTCAATAAATAAATCTTTTAATATAGTTTCATCTTTAATTATATTATTAAACTTTTGGAAATAATATACAAATGCTAAATTAGGATTAATGGCTTGTATAAATTCTTTAATTTTCTTAGGTTTTGCTAATACTATAAATTCTTCAATTTTCCAATTTTCAATAATCTTCTTAAACCAAGCAGTATAAAATAATGTATATTGATTATTCTTTAATAAACTTGATTTCTTCTTCTTAAATTTCTTCGTCATCATTAGAAATACTTCATCATGAATATGAAATGTAATACAACATGAAATAGCAGATGTTAAAAAGTTTATATTATTTGTAGGTGGTCGATTAAATACTTCGAAATTATTTTGTATTAATAAATTATAAATATGTTCTTTTCCAATAAGTTTTGCATATTTAGGATGGAATTGATTATTAATATGAATTTCATCATATACTTTAGAAGCTTCTTCAATAGTCATAATTTTAGGTTCTAATATAGATGTAGGTGCATGTGATGAACTATCTAATATTGATGATTTACGAGACTTATTAAAACTTAATCTAGATTTCTTAGAACTTGCAGATTTACCACTTTGTTTAGAACTTATTGATTTACCACTTTGTTTAGAACTAATTGATTTACCACTAGCTTTAGAAGCTGTAGATTTTGTACTTTGTTTAGATGACGTAGATTTAACACTAGTTTTACTTGATGTTGATTTTTGACTTTGAAATGAAGAAGTTGATTTTTGACTAGATTTAGATGATGTAGATAAATTAGAATCAGATAAATTATCATCTAAATATGTTTTAATATAAGATTCCGTTTCATCTCGAACTATATTCTTTTGAATAGAATGAAATTCTGCTTTAAACATTAAACTTAATGATTCAATAATAATTAACTTTAATAATTGATTAGCACTGGATAAAAATTCAACATATAATTGCCATACATAATCAGCATTATTAGATAATATATTCATTACACATTTTTGGATTGATGATACATAATTATTATAACCTGCAATATTTGAAGATATATCTTGTAATAATAAATTAAATGAACAAAGTACAAATGAAAATAATTGAATCGCATCTTCTTTAGAACTTGATTCACTTACTGATGGTATTAAATCAGATAAATCAAAATGAAAATCTGTAAATAAGACTTCTAATATATTACCTATAGGGATTGTAGTCATTGAAGGTCGTGTAACACGATTAGATAATGATATTTCAATTAATGTAGTAATTATAGATCTTTGTAAAAACAAATTTTTCTTTATATTTAATGAATAAAATACTTGAAGAAATCGTGCTAATGATTGAATTATCATACGAATATTATCACCAAATGCTGAGATTTGAATTAAAGAAACAAATACATAAATAATTTTTTCGATTTCTTCAATGATTTTTGTTGTATCTTCTTGTTCTTGTAATTGATTTGATTCTAATAAAGATGTTAATAAATTAATCATATTAATCCAAAATGTTCGATTAGAAAACTCTAAATTTTTATATTTTGTGTTTATAAATTCACATGCACTAGTAATAAAATTAGGAAATGTATATTTGTTAATTTCTTTAAATGAATTTGTAAATTTCTCATTCCTTAATACAGTTATATCCAAATATTTTAATGTAATATCAATGAAACTTTGTTCTACTGGTATATTTTTGTTGTCAGATAAAGGCATAGTTTTTAAGAAATGAATATATTTACATAAGAATAATGTATTTGATGAAATCTTTTCTTTAATAGTATCTAATAAATAAGGGTTTGAAGATTGATAATTATCATCTTCATTTGAATTAGCTTCAACTTTATTTAATTTATTAGTAATATTTACCCAATGTGAAAAGATAAATTGTAATGAAGGTATTACTACATCGTCATTCTCAGGTAATGATTTAATAGGAAATGTATATTGATATTTAATATTTGCGATTTTAAGTTTCTCTTCTAATAATTCATTACATGCATCAATAACTGAATCTAATGTACAAGATTGTAATAAAAAGATTGTAATTTCATTAGCTTTAATAAACTCTGGTGAATTTGCTAATAAATCATAAGAATTAGTTGTCTCAATTACTAAAAATTCCCATTTCAAAAATCGATAAAAAATAAATGGAACTGATATTAATGTAGGTGATGGTATAACTATAGCTTTTTCAACTAATGATCGAAAATTAACTGATAATTCTGTAAGTTGTTTCATTGCTAATTTACTTGAAACTGATTGTAATTGTTTAACCCATTTATCAGTAAATGTTAAAAATTCTCGTAATAAATGTACTAAAAATATCGAATTATCAATGAAATGTTCAATATAAACTGGTAATACCATATTTAAGATAGAACAAACTTGATCAAAGCCATAATTGGAATGAATGAACGCATTTAATTGCTTATTAGCTTTAACACTCTCTTGATTACCATATAAATCCATCATACAATAGATAGAAAATGGATAATCAAAGCCTGTAATGAAATAGGTGGTCATTCGTACAAATACAGAATATGAATATAAGTCATTTTTGTTATTATCACTAATCGTTTGTAAATGTTTCATTGCTTTGGTAAACCTTTGTGATAATAAATTAAATAAATTCGTTTGATTCTCCTTTAAGACTTCTGAACTTGGACCTGCTGAACAATAATCATAAACCGTCTTAATAAACACGACTAAACCAATATTCCCATATTTATGTTCAGCTAATTCTAAGACTTTCTTACACGCTATACCATCTGGCTTTTGGCGCTTATAAAATTCTAATGCGGCATATCGCGGCAAAAATAAATTAACAAGATAACCCGTGAAAAATGGTTTCTTTCGTGGCTTGAAAAGCCATTCTTCAAATTTGGGCCGATATGTGAACAGAAATTCATCAAATGCACGGAATAATTCATTCTCATTAGGAGTAACTAATGTAACGCAATTGATGATTTCTAAGATCCCTAAGGCAACTGCAACACGGGCTGATTCTTTACTTTGCTTAAACTGTGACATCATGTTCAATATATTGGAAAATTGATTTCCTTTCTTACGTGCTTGAAGATCTTGAAGTGACGACCTACAAAATGGCATCAACGCTCCAAACAATGACATGTATTCGATGTCAATACTTTTCCATGAGAGTATTGCATCCATTAATTTTTGAGCATCATCAATTCCTTGCTCTAGAAGTACCTTGTGTTCTTTGGGACTACGAATAAAGAATCTGAATATGGCATGATAAAGTTTGTCAACAAATTTTGATCTCATATCAGCTTGAATATTAGGTGCAAGTACTTGAGCTAAATGAATTGTAGACTTAAATGTAGCAACAGTATAGTTGACATTAGTACAAAGCCTAAAGAGATTGGAAAGTTCATTAACAGAAGAAACTGGATATGTAAATGGAATTGGATTTGCTCCATGCATGACTAAAACACGTGCAACCTCACTAACGGATTCAACGATAAGCTGTCTTGCTGCATCTCCGCCTTTATTGAAAAGACTTAATGAAAGAATTGCGTTTAAAGATTCCTTTGATTTAGAATTAATAACATAGACAGGCAGATGTAAAATTAGTTGGCATATGATGAGAAGTTTCTTAATTTGTATTGAGCTTGTGCAAGAATAAGAATTATTAATTAATTTACAATATGCTCTTAACTTAAGAAGAAGAACACTCAAAGCTGTTTGAGGTTTTAACTTCGCAACACCTTGTAGAATTGAAGCATATTTTCGACGCGGAGACTCTATCCAAGCAATTGCAGAAAATTCAGAGTAATCTCCATTTATCCCTTCTGTGTTCTTAAGATCTTCCTCAATTTCATTGAGCATAGTTTGAACCATTTCTTTCGCAAGGCTCGGAGACATCTTCAGCTACAAGTCTTTTTGAGCCCCTTCAAAAAGTTTCGGGTTTGAGCGTACCCCCTAAGAATGACGGTTTATTGAACATAAAAGCATTGTTGTTTAAATTGTTAACAATTATTTATTATCAAAAAGTACATACAAACCTGTCAAAAACCGAGTGTCAGAACCAAATCAAAACAAAAAGTGGGGTTTTCGGGGATTCATAAAGTGGTTGTAAAAAATAAGCGGCATTCAAAATTTAACAGCCATGCGAATTATCCGAAATAACAAAGACATGTGATATAAAATTTGAGAAATTCGAATTTCTCATTATCCAAGTAATATGGAACTACTAGCAACATAATAGGTGCAAGTACACATCAAATTCCCAGCATACATCTTAAATACTTCGAAGGTAGAATGAAATTACAATTTTTTAATCATGAAATATATCAAATTGATATCTTTTGTTATCAAATATGGAATAAAATGGAACAGGAAAGAGATCTTTTGTTTGGTGTGTAGGTTAAATTGATCACCAAAATGCTAGGTCGACTCTCTTTCAAAAATATATAAAGATGACAATTAACTGTAGGACAAAAAAGTTGATTCAACACTATTAATGGCCTCAACTGAAACGATGTATGAAGCATGCTTACATGACCAAATCAGATTTCTTTAGTTTGGTAAAAAAAACCAGTTGCATTTGAGTTGATTTTGATCGTGTGTTTTTTTTTTTCAGAAATTTCCTTTTTTTCGGATCATTTTAATTACATGGTTTTCATTCAAAAGTTCTACATAAATTTACTTTTCTGCATTTTGAAAAAGCGGATCAACTTTTGAGAACGATCGTTAAATCAATTAAAAATAAATAAATTCAAAAAGTGAATATTGGCAAAAATATTTATTCTGAAAAAAGTTACTTTTTCAATGATTATTGAATTGTATTAACGGTCGCTATGTATTTGGTCATGAACCACTTTTTGAATATGTTTCAATCGTCTTTGCTCTAAATACTTTTTCAATGTATTTTAATCGAATTTAGGAGCTTGTGTACCACATATTTTTGGATTGTAGTATGTTATTTGTGTCGTATCAAATTAATAAAAAGAGATAAATCTTGTCGAATAATTTCAAGCATATGTCCCTAAATTCATCATGATGATTATGTACTATATATTAAATTTTTATTAAAATGAATTTAATCTGAGAATGACAAACAGAATGTACCCGTCCTTTCAAGAGATGTTTCCAACTCAATTTTAGTAAAAAATTATTTCAACCCCAGGTTAAACCACTTCAAGTATTAAGGCAATATTTTTTAAGAACTGAATAAGTATCTTTCATAAAGTTATGGCTTAATTTCATGGTTAAAATCATTCTGAGATAATATTTTTTGAAGTTTTTCTAATTCGATTAGAGTTATTTTTGAAATTTGGATTAAATCCCATTTCTGCTTTATAATGTGCTACAAATTTCGAATTAATACCTTCAGTGATATGAGTAAATAAATTATACCTAAAATGGAATTTATAAATTGTTAACAAGGCTTCTAATTCAAAATAATTTGTTAGATTTACCAATAGCGGCCGTTTAAACTGACATTTTTTACAAAGATTTGTTAAAAACGGTTATTGGATAATCACGATCATATTTCACTGAAAAAGTCGGTCATAAAGACAAAATTGTATTGTCACTTTTTTCACAAAGTGAGTAAACTAATCAAAAGAATATCGTTAAACGGTTTTGCCAAATCCATACCAATTTTCTAAAACAGGCAAATGCTCGATTCAATTATTAAAAAAATAGAAGATGGTGGTTTTCCAACAGTCGAGGAAATTAATTATGTAACATCTCGCTCCAAAAAGCTCTTTGAAAAACTTCCTAATGTAATTAAAGTAAATCCGCCAGTCACAATTTGTGGTGACATACACGGCCAATTTCAAGATCTTGTAGAGTTATTCAAAATTAATGGTCCAGTGCCATATACTGAATACTTATTTATGGGTGATTATGTTGATCGTGGGAGTCAATCAGTAGAAACTGTGACATACTTATTTGCACTTAAGCTCAAATATCCTGATTCGATAACACTTCTTCGCGGAAATCATGAAAGTTCTGGAATATCCCATCATTTCGGTTTTCGTGATGAAGTTGTTTCTCGTTATGGCAATGACGAAGTGTGGCAAACATATACCGAGACTTTTAACTATCTTCCATTAGCTGCTCTCATCGGCTCCAAAATCTTATGTGTCCATGGAGGTCTTAGTCCCGAGATCCAGACCATCAATGACATCCAAAAGATCAACCGCTTCCGGGAGCCACCACACGACGGTCCTATGTGTGATATTTTATGGAGTGATCCAGGCACGATTCGCGGATTTCAACCTTCATGTCGCGATGCAGGCTATCAGTTTGGCAACGACATTACAAAGCGCTGGAACGAGAAAAATGGTCTCGAACTTACTGCACGTGCACACCAACTTGTAATGGGCGGTTTGGAATATACGCACGAAGATCAACTCGTAACCATTTTTAGCGCGCCGGACTATTGCTTAAGATGTGGTAACTTAGCAGGAGTGCTAGAGTTGGACGAGAAGCTGAGGAGGAAGGAAATTCGTTTTGCTACGCCAAGGCTTTTGGAGGATCGATCGCCTGACATACCCGACTATTACAAGTACACTTCTGCATAAACATAATTTGATATTATTATAATAATGTGGTGTCAATATTATCAAGGAAAAATTATTGGAGCTGAATTCATTGTTTGTTGAACTGATAAAGTGATATTTTCATTTGCCAAATGATACACAATTTGAAACTGCTTTTATGGTAAGGCTTTAAATAATTATATCAATCTTTATTCTAAAGCAAGATTTTTTGGCTCAGTGAAATAGGTTCTTTTTTTAGGTTGACGATGGTGCAAAACTTCCATGGTTCGAAATATCGATAAACCATAATTTTATGTAATTATTATCCATAATAGATAAAAAATATTCTTCATTGTGTTTATGAAGTTCAGCATCCCAAATTTGAAAGAAAGATTTCTGCATTTGCTGAAGCAGAATCGGCAACGATAGACTTCCATCCATAACTGCTGGTACGATAGAGTGAAATTTTTAATTGAATAGTTTACTCATAAGAATGGAAAACATGAATATTTCAAGTACTGATTTATTAGCAAGTTTCAAGTGCTATTAAAAAATATTTATCACCTTATGAAAACTTCATAA
Source organism: Histomonas meleagridis (assembly GCF_020186115.1). NCBI lineage: Eukaryota > Parabasalia > Tritrichomonadida > Dientamoebidae > Histomonas > Histomonas meleagridis. The sequence goes on from NW_027150770.1 coordinate 310,185, forward strand.
AGATCAATTGGTTTCTTCCTGTATTTAGTATCAGTGGGTTTGGAGATGTTTGTTGAATTTATTGACCAATAGTAATCTTCTGATGTTTTCATCTTCAATAAAATCTATGCCAAATGAATCACCATTATCTGAGAAATCATATTCAGATGAAAATACATTCATATGATTTTTTTAAGTAGATCAATTGTATTCTGAACAAATTTATATCAATCCTTATTATCTCAAAATCATTAATGATTTGATAATTTTCTGGTAAAATGCATTTAATTCTTATCGTCTTACACATTTCAACGATTCAGGATCGTAGATTTAATGTGTAAAAGTTGCAGCTGTAATAAAACATGTTTTAAATTTTTGTTTTTATTTAACATATTGAATCTTCAAGTGTTGAACTAATACTTCCAAATAATTGTGAAACTGTTTTGATAAACTGACGAACTGATTCACGTGAGTTTTCGAGTGTTTCTTCCATAACAGGTGTATAATATGGTGCTTGTTCAAAGAGATCTTCGAGATTTTGTGAAAAGTTATTTGTGATTTCTATTGTTGTTTGGGCAGCCCTTGGTTCAAAAAGAACTTTTGAGCTTGACAACAAGTTTTTAGTTCCTAAAAGCACATTTTCTTTGTAGAGTTTGCGGTCTTCTTCCAGCATTCCTATCTGTTGACAAGAATTCAAAAAGTCGAAAAATGTTGACATAATGAGAAGCACCAAGAAAATCAAAGAAGACTGGAATTATTTTTGTGATACGCCCTACGTTCTGAAAAAACTTTTCCCTAATATTAGCAATTTTGATATATATTCGTTAGTTCCAAATATAAATTGTGGCTGCTTCATCAAATTAAATCAATATACAAAATATTTTGAAGTTTATAATAGCGCAAGGAAGAGAATTCTTACATCCAAATGTAATTTCCAGGTTGAAAATATTCTCACTATTTTTTGGTGTCAAAATTGTGATGTTGGAATCTTATTCCAAAATGGAGATATAACAATTACATCTCTTCATAATGAAACAATTTCTCAAATTCATTCGCCTGATGGAAGTACTGTTCTTTCATATCAATCTGTTCCAAATGGAATTGGATTTTATTCAAAATCCAAACAATTCTATTTTTTTAATTCATCAACATTTTCAATTGAACAATATGCCAAATGTGAAAGTTATGGTATACCTTCAACCTTTACCTTTTATGCAGGAAAATTTTATACAATTTTTAGTAATGGGTCTTTAGTAATGATTGATCGAACAATTTGTAAACATTTTTATGTTCTTAACTTCATTCCAGATACTCTTCATGTTTCGCCAGATGAATCGTATATAGCAGCACGTTCTTCAACATACATTGCTTTGATTCCAATTGATGGACAACATGATGAAATTTTAAAATGGAAAATAAACTCATCATCTTTTGCATGGGCTACTAGTGATTCATTTCTAATTATTTCTAATTCAAAACTTTGTTTATTAAGCACTACAAAACAATATAAAGAAATGTACCCATTTTTAACCGCCAAAAGCCTCATTGAATATGACGGTTATATTCAAATCATGAGTGATTCAGATGTTTACATTTTTCAAAAAGTTCCCGATTCAATAATTGAAGTCATTGAGAACAAAGACGTTAAACTTTTAACGGAAGCTTTATTACAATATCGACAAAAATCAACAAACTCATATAAGATCATCCAAAGTATTATTGATGTTTCTGATGTCACATCTCTTATCTTAGATGCAGCGTCTGAACTTTTAGATCCATTTTCACAAGAATATTTATTTGAAATTGTATCTTTTATAAACATTTGTACATTTGATCTTCAAATGGAAAAATATCTTAAGCTCCTAAATCAAACGAGATTAGTTAACACATTAACATCAGAAAATATTGGGTTTATTGTCACCACAAAAACAATCAACAAAATTGGAATCGAATTTTTCATTGAAATCTTAACAAATTTACGACTTTATGATATTGCAATTGAGCTTAGCAAAATATATAATTTGGATCAAGCTAAAGTTATTGAGCATTGGGCATTCACAATGATATTATTACATGGCAACAAATCAATAAATAAAATCATTGAAAAACTCCGAAAATATCCGAAAATTAATTATTACAAAATCACAAAATTTGCCCAAAATTCGCATATTAACAAAGGAAATCTTTTGTTATTAAGTGATAACATTAATGATCCATTCAAACAAATAACATTTTTGATTGATATTAATTATGGAAACCCATTAAGCATAGCAACATCTTTAAAAGATGGCGATTCGATATTACGTATAATTTATTCATATAAATATAAATCGAATAAAAATGATTTTTTAACATTTATAAACACAACTAATGAAGGCGCAAATGTTTATTCATTAGTTCGTAAATATATAAAATTGAAATTTTTCGGTGACATCGAATCTTTTGATAAAAAACAATTTTATATTTTATCAATCATCGATAAAATGAATAAAAAAGATTTTTGGAATAACAATGAGCATTTGAAATCTTTAGTAAAATTGACCCCGAATTCTTTATCATTAAATTGTTTTAACGATATAATAAATGAACAAATGGATATAATTAATAGCATTAAAAGTAATTTAAATGAGCCAACATCAACAAGAAAAATAATCGAAAACGCAATAAAAGATAAAAAATTCGATTACGCATTGATGTTGTCGAAGAAATTTAAGTTGTCAAACCATTTCTTCGCAATGATAACTGCATTAGTGTTGGCAAAGAATAAAATGTGGATCGAGTTCCAAGTGATGGAACAATCGCAGCATCATTTGAAAGAAGAAGAATACGCAAAAATATGTTTGGACGAAGAAAATTTAGAATTAGCATTAAAATACGCTAAAGGTATTTTGCCGATTGAAAAAAGAAATAAGTTTTATATGGAAAATGATCTCGGAGAATATGTAATGTGAATTAATAAAATGTTTTTATCTCATTATTTTGAATTTATTAGATTAAAATGAAGAAAATCTTCACAAACAAAAATCGCACAAGTTAATTTGTCATTGTTTTGTTTTTTATAAATAATAGTAGGGATTTATATCGATTAGTCGATCTATTGTTACATTTAAAATATTTATTTAATATAATTAATCTTTTATTTTTTTTTTTTATACTTGCTTACATAATTTCTATTTCAAATAACTTGAATAATTTTCAAATATTGTTTTAAATATACAGTAACATAGAAATTGTTTTATGTGTTGTAGCATTTTTCACAAATGTAAACATGAATTATTGCTTTTATTTGGTGTTCTGTGTTGTACAAAAAACGTTAAAAATCATAAAATCGTCACTTTTGAGAATGAACATTCTAGAGTTTCTAGAATCAGCTTCATCAGAAATTATTAAGTCATCAACACAGCCACTCACATCAGAATTTAATGAAAGCATTCTCAAAATTGGGAGAGAACTTCCAAATTACAGAAAATCTTCGGATTCTCAATTAATTTATAGTGTTATCACATATAAATTTATAAGATTTCTTCAAGAAATAGATGCACGCAATATGTTAAATTTTTTTAGTAATCGTAAAGAAGATAAATTACTTCAAATTGCATCTTCAAATTTAAGAGGAATTTTAAAAACTCTCTCTGACGAACAAAAATCAATTTGTTCTCGTTGCGGTAGGGAATTTCTTCGTTTTGGTCTCGACAAACAAATTGTTTCTGATTATTCCTTTGATTTTGATATCAAAAATTATTTTACCAAACCACAGAAAGAATTTGTTCATCTTATTCTCCCTGAACCAATTCGTAGGTTATTCGAAAGGGTCATTTCTAGTACCAATCCCATTTCCATAGATGAAGCCACCATACAAATCTTTTCTAATGCCAATCCGAGCACTTCACATCTTTTAGTTTCTGACTGTATTCGTTTTGTTTTTGCCGATCCTCGTTTTTCATCAGTTCGTACGGAACTCATCAAAAGTATAATTTCTCAATCTCCAAATTCGACACAAATGACGAATTTATTTGAAGTTTGTCTTTCATTATCGCTTGATATTCTTTCATTATCTAGTGAATATCCCGAAGAACGACATGATACAATTGAATCATTTTTGGAACTTCTTGAAACATATCCAACATTAATTGGATTTATTGAACGAATTGCATCCGATAATAATGAAATGAAGCTTTCTATCAGCGAAGCCTTATATTATGCAAATGTGAAAAATCCGTTTATTAATTTAGCTTTACCTAAACATGAAGAAACTACACCGCACATTGATACGCGTTCAGCCATAACAACGGCGTTACAAAAGATGAAATGGCAAACGAAAGAATCGAAAAACATTGCAAACGAATTAACTACAATCTTAATCCAAAACATGAAATTATATGAATTCGAAATCCCATTAATCGACAACAAAGATTTTGACATTGTTATGGAATGTTCTAATGATCAAATCTTATCAGAGTTATGTTATAAAAGTCCATCATTTATGAAGCGGATGATATTTTATATGTCCGATGATTATAATCGAATCATTAAAGTTCTCGAATTGTTATTAAAGAATCATGAAGATTCAGGAACATTAATATTCTCATCATTATCGAAAACATTAGTTTTGTCGCCGGAATTACTTGAATACATTTTGCCATTCCTTAAAAACATACCAAAAGATGCCGACTCAACACCTTTCATTCGTTTTCTTTCATATAATTGTGAATGTGATAAAATTTGTGATATTTATTCGGATATAAATGTGATATTTCCAACTGATGATAAACAAGTAGCACAATTGTTTAAGCAATCATTAACTTGGAAAGATTTGCCTCAATCCGTTTTTTGGTTAATTGTGAATTGTGTTTTAGCTAATGGTAGATATAACAAAGCGATTTTTAATGGAATTAAAGCAATTTTACAAAAGATTTATCCAAACGGTTCTAAAATTGCTTTTATTAATGTGAAAATGATTTTGAGTAAAGTGTTGCCTGGTCCTGAAATTAAACAATTGATTGTGCAAATATTTAATGAGTTTGATACAAATTGGAATCCAATTAGGTTTAATTTAGTATTGGATTGGTGCTTTGTTGACTTAGAAAATACAATAAAATTTGTGAAAAAAAATAGAAAAATATTCCAAGCGTTTTTTAGCTGCTTATCTAGTGAAGATAGAGCTAAATTACCCAACGAAATGTTTGCTATAGATAAATAAAAAATGTTTTTAATGCATTTGCATTTGTTAACGGTGTTTCTCTTTTTCAATGGTTAACAAAAGCGATTTTTGTGTGTGGAAACCGTTTGAACTGTTCTCAAAATTGTGAACTATAACGATCACGGCGTCACTTTTCCGCAAAATTGAACAATGGCAGGAGCACAGAAGGATACTGTTTTCCAAACAATAATAGATCAAGCAATTAGAGAATTTACTACATTCGGATTCCCTGAAGGTTCTATTTGTATTATTCCAGAAAATTTCCAAGGAAGAATTAAAAAATTACTTACTCCAACACGTATGAGCCGTACATTTAAACAAGTACTTGATATATCTGAAGCTAAGGGCTCCAATGGATCTGGAACTCTCGTGTCAATTCTGCCTAACGATCATGAACTCGTTCGAGATGTATGTGAAGCGTTTAAGCTATATCCAAAATTCAAAAGAACGATTCTTATCATTCCTATCTATGGTAGGCTTTCACAACTCGCTGTTGAAGAATCAGGGATTGAAAAAGAAATTACAGTTTCCGAATTTCATGCTGATGTTATCACTCTTGAGAGCTATGAATTTTTAGTACCAGTTCCTCGTTGTTTCAAGCGCGTTTTTGTTGAACATGACATTGATGATCTTACTTCAATTTCCCGTGCACTCGTCAAAATAGAAATGTTAAATGGAGTTTTTCAGAAAGTCCATACATTTGGGCCAATGTCCGAACGTGTTTACCATATCTTACAAGAAATGAAAGAACAAATATCCACAAATGCATTTGTTGAACCACCATCGTTTACACATCTTATCATTCTAGATCGAACGTGTGACCTTTATACACCGCTTATGACCCAATTCACATACGAAGGCATCCTCGATGAAAACCTTCACACGGACACTGGCATCCTTAAGCTGCCCGAGAACGTCAAGATCCCCGACGCGGAGGCGCTTCCCCCGACGATAGACCCGAAAGCGATGACGATTACGCTTAATGACAATGATGGAGCATTCCAAGAGATTCGAGGAATGCAATTAAAAGACGCTGTTGACAAAGTGAGTACTGAGGTATCAGCGATTGGAAAAGTGAAACAAACTTTGAGAGCTGGACTTGATAACAATCAATTTAAAGCGCAGAAGGCAAACGCTGAGCGTCTTAAACTACTCAAACCACTTCTTACGTTGCATCTTGATCTTATGGATTATCTGGTAAAAATGAAATCAGCTGATCCAGACTTCAAGACAACCATTGAATTCGAATACCAAGCACAAATGGGTATTGAGATTGCTCCTCCACTTGCTGACAAATATATGATTCTTGATAAGAATTGGGATGAAGCTGTACGTCAATATTGTATATCATGCTTGTACCAGCGTGGCCTTAACGAAAAGGTTCTTGCGAACTTTAGACGTGTTATGATTGAAAGATTTGGTTTCCAAATCTTAGACGATCTAGATAACCTTGTGCGTGCCAACCTTGTTCTTGCTAAGATCCCTGCTTACAAGATATTCACTGCAAAACTTCCTACATGGGAACAAACGAACAAAGCTTTCCACGTAATGACAAATCCAAACGATAAAGACGTTTTTGGCACTTTTTACGATGGCGGTTATGTGCCACTTTTGTGCCGGTTGGTTCAGAGTGCAGTTCTTGGCGAAATGACAAGAGCTAAAAAGAACGTAATGGCAAAGAATAATACGCCATATACACCACCTGTTGAAAAGAGAAGTTTCTTCAGAAAGTCCGGAATTGATAAGTCAACCTCACAGAAAGTAATGATATTTGTCATTGGTGGAATTGTTCCAACAGAAGCCTCAATAATTAGATCAATGGGATTACATCTTTTCCAAGGAGCTGTTGAGTTCTATATCGGATCAACAGCCATTTTAAACGGAAAAGATTTTGTACATGAAATTTGCCCAACGATAGGAAAAGTGGCAAAGGAAGAAATGAAGAAAGCTCAAGAGCAGCAACAAGAAAAGAAAAAATAAAATGAAAATTATGGTTAACTTTTGGTATTATTTCTTTTTGTTTGTGAACTAAAAAAAAAATGAAAATTGAAATTTTCAAAATTCATATTTCGAAACTTTTAGAAATGTGCTTTATTTATGAAACCTTACTTGGCGCGACCGAGCTTTTGAAGTGCCTTTTCGCGATTTTGACGTTTCTTTTCGATGAGATTCTTGCGATATTTGTCCATCTTGATTTTTGTGATTACAACATTTGATGGATGAATTGGAATGAAAACTGTTTCATTGCTGATCTTTTGCTTGGTAACTGACTCAACATTGATACGCATTGTTGAAAGTTTGACTGCAACAACACGTCCTGTACGCTTCTTCATCTGACCTCGAACAACTTCAACTTCATCATCACGACGAATTGGAAGACGCTTGATTCCATATTGTTTTTGCAAATCCTTGCTAAGAGGAGCACTCATTGCGATGTGCTTTTCTTCCTTGGTGGCATTGAAGAAAGCCTTACGAACTTTGCGTGCTTGAGATGAAACGAATGGATTTGTCTTCATTTAAAAGGGCGATCATGGCCTGTCAAAACGTAAGCCCTATCGTTCTTTTCACACCATTGAAATTTTGTCGTTCAATTCTGGTATTGATAGATCACATAGAAAAATTTGTATTATATTTTTTCGGGAACCAAGAGTTTTGAATAAGTCACTTTTTCGCCCCAAGGGGGAGGCCTTGTCCGTTTCAACCTCATCACCAATGTCACTTTCTTCATCCCAATGGGAGAAGTGCATTGATGTAATGAATCAACTCTTCAGTCGGCAGACATCAAAAATGTTCGCACAGCCTGTAAATCCAGTTCGTGATGGATGTCCAAATTATTTTAAAATTGTTAAAAACCCCATGGATCTTGGAACAGTCATGAAAAAACTAACAGAAAATCAATACAAATCAGTTGCTGAATGGAAAGCAGATGTAAATTTAGTATGGTCAAATTCGTTATTATACAATTCCAAAAATGTTTTATTAAATTTAATCACAAAGGACTTAAGCGAATTCTTTCAAAAACTTACAGTTAATTTAAGCGATTCAGTCCTTGCTGGTTGGAATGATCAACTTCAATCACTCCTTCAAGAAATGAATGGAGTAATGCGGGATATGCCTGCAATTGATAAGCGAACGAAACAAAAAGCAAAGTCCAAGCCAAAATCAAAACCGCGACCCATTACAGGAACACAAATCAACAAATCTAAACCAAAATTCCAGAAAAAAGATAAAGGCAAAGTGAAACCGCTTTCTCGTGAGCAATTAGCACAACTGACAAAAGACATAAATTCAATTACTGATGAAGCACAACTCAACAAAATTGGCGAATTGCTAATGGAAGCAGAAAAAGATGACGAAGACAGAGATAATGATTTAGAGTTTGATTTGAAGACACTCCAACCATCAACACAGCACCTGCTTAAAGGACTTGTAGAAAGATTCTTGAGTTAGTGCTGTCAACAAATGTTTGTTTATTAAAATATATATCTTTTTTCGAATGTAATGTTTGCATTCATGATTTTGGCACTTTCTGAGATGGCTCTAGCCATACTTTTTGGAGGAGAAGATGATGAGTCTTGTCTCTGAATAATGTGTAGTTTTGAAGACATAATTTTTCTGAGAGAACAAACAAAAATACTTAATGACGATATAATCTTCCATTTTTTTGGAATATGTTTCATTTATACAATGCTTTCAAAACAGATGCAGAAGGTTTTTAATGAGAAAATTTTAAGATCGACTCAATGATCATTTCCCTTATAAAAAAATTTAAGTGAGTATGTTCGTATTTTGGCTTAAAACCGTCATTTTAGGCGACCGTTAATGAAATGAAGAAAAAGGACTTACTTTTTTATATTTCTATATCATCAGATTTTCATTGAGCCTTTGCAAATTTAATATATAACTTAATTTGTGCATGTGTAACCAAAAAAAGGATAAGTTTGGTCTGTATTTGTGTTATTACAATCAAAGAATAAAGCACAATTTTTCATATCACATATCAAATAAATTCTTTCATTGCTCAAATATTTTTAGATTTTTGAGTTTAGTTGAAAAAATAAAGGGCCTTTCCACGAAATTAATGAAAATTGTTAAAAATATTATTAATACTTTAGACCATAAAATTTTGATATTTTTATGACACAAATTTGTATATTAGTTTAATACGTTTACGATTATATGCTATTCAAATTCAAGCCACTTTCCAAGAAAAACGAACGAATATAACCGTGATCGATAGAAGTTTTTCAATAAGTCAACACCCAAATCGAGAAATAATCACGCAACAATGTCAAGGCCAAATAATCTCGTTTTAATCGGGCTAAAGGCAGAAGGTGGGTCAGATTCGGATTTATGGGATGACTTTTCTGATGATAGTGAATCAAATAATTTGTTAATTTCAGGTATTGATATTAATCCAACTCAAACTCGCTGCGCATCTCAAGAACAATTTTCAGAAACGATTACCTCCTTTACGACTGTTCTACCAGAAATTACATCACTTTTAACAAGTCTTGACAAATATGAATTTACTAAGCCAGTTATTTCCGAAATTATATTTATTCCCGAAAATATTGCACCACCAGACCTTGAGCATGCACTCAAAAAATATATCAATGATACAACCGACCAAAAATCATTCAAAAAATTAATTCAAAATATACATTCCAAAGATCTTCCTCAAGTTATCCTTGCACAAATTGAACTTATAAATTATTACAAGACAAAAGAAACAGGCCAATTATTAAAATATTCCAAAATGAAGATGGATTCTCGAATACTTTCATTAATTCATTTTGCGCTTATAGGAGATCGTACAGACAAATCCAAATCGATTTATCACCTTGTGATGTCATTAAAAGAATTTTTTAAGACTCCTTCACCATCACCAATTAGTATATTATTCCCCGATTTTACCGTTGAGTCGATGATCTTAATGTTATGTAATGATTTAATCTTAAAGTTTCAAGCCCATCCCCTCTTACAATCAGCGTTAGAAAAGTTTAGTACATATTTTCCGAAAGTTTCTGAATTATTAAACAACATATCTGAAGAAGATGATGAAAGTAGTGGCGATTTATTTTCATCATCATCAGACGATGAATTTTTCACATCATTACAAAGCATAGCACAAAATAAATCACGAGTATCACTTAAACTTGGTAATAATACTGACACAAATCCATTAGGTACAGTTCCGACATCACAACGTTATCAACCAATAACATTAAGTGAGCCACCACAAACAGTTACATATTTATTAAGTGATGGAACTAGTCAAATGTCGCCTACGCAATTCGAAAGTTGGATAATTGCAACTCGATGTGAACGTACTGATTCGATCAAAATAATAAGTCGAAATTCATCACGAGTTCAAAAGCCAGAAAACATTGCAAAATCAAATCCTATACATGCACCAGCATTTGGGCATAGTGATGATTCAGGTGATTTTGAAGAATCGAAAGATCATTACATAAGTTTAATATCATATTTAGAAAAGCCACAAATGTTAATGCAACAATTACCTTCAATGGTATCACCACAATATTATTCGATTTATTTGCCGACATTACATACTATTAATATTAATTCAAGCTCAACAGAAACGAGAGGCGCTTTGTATACAAAGTTATTAACAATGGAAAGAGAAGCTCATATTGGATTAAAAAGAGATGGGAAAGATATGGTATTAAGAGCTTTAACATATTTTAGTGAACATTCTACACAAGAACAACTTGAGAACATTGAAATTAAAACTATTAATGAGAAAAGAAAACAACCACCATTAATCAAAAAGATATCGAGTTCATTTGTATCTATATTATCTGTTTGTGATTATGAGTTTTTAATTCATGGGAGATCACCATTATCACTTGAATTATTATCATTACCAATTAATACAAATATTATTAATGGATTAATTAATGATAGGAAATGGAGAGCTAATTATTTATTTAAGAATTATATATCACATAATTATTCACCTTATATATCATTTAGAATTGCTTTTGCATTAGCAATAAATTTTGAAAATATTAATTTACAACTTTCTACTAATTTTATATTTGAAGCAATATATACATTATTAGCAAATATACCTATAGCAAAGAAATTGCCTTGCGTACGTTCAGCATTTTTATTTTTTGGTGAAATGCTTGAAAAGATGAACAAATATTATTATTGTGCATCGATATTAGATAATTTCTTTTTAATGAATATTCGTAATTATACATATACATCACAAATAGCACAAATAGCATTAAGGAATAATGATGCAGTTCGTGCTATCTTTCATTATACACAAGCTATTCGTTATTATGTTAAAAACAATTTAGTTGATGAAGCTTTATATGTAGGACAAACAGCAGCGAGTATATATATTGATTATGGATGTTATTCATTAGCTTCTTCTTTATTATCATATATCTTATTTTCGACATATAATATTACTACTGGTAAATTAAGAGATAAAATAGAAGTAACTTCATTAGGTTCATTAAGATTACCTCGTCCTAATAAAAATAGACAAATAGAATCAACAGAATTTAAACCTAATGGTAATTCAGTGAATACTATAATTAGTGGAATTGCGTTATCAATATTATTTTCTAAATTACATTTATTTCAACCTTCTATTAATTTATTGGATAATATTGATTCACAAACAGATAAAATTCAAATGAAGAAAATCATTAATTATTGTAAAGCATTGACTTATTTAAGACAAAATAATTTTAATAAAATGTTAAGTTTAATACCAAATTTACAATTTGCTAAAAATAGTATAGTACAAAATACTTCACATTTCTCAATTACTTCAGCAAATAATTTTAATCCTAACATTGCATTTTTAAAGATATTATCAAGAGGTTATTTAGATCGGAAACAATTTCGTTATTCATTATATTGGTCTGAGATGTATATACATTATTGTAATCGATTATCATTAAATGAATTAGGTAATGGTTTTTTATTAAGAGCAAATAGTTTATTTATAGCTCTTAAATATTGTCATAATGAAATAAATTTATTTGAAAATGTTAAAACAAATTCAATTGGTAATATTATTAATAAAAATAAAAAATATAATTTGGAAGAAATTGTTAATATGACATTTTCTTCTTTTGTTGCTGCAAAAATTTGTTTTACACGAGTTGAATCTCAAGCTAAACTTGCTTATACTGATTTAATGATCTTAGATTTAATGTTAGATTATCCTGATTTAATATATGAACAACCAATTTTATTAACAGAATCAACATTAAATGGTAATTTCCAATTTCCTTTTAAATTCGAATATCAAAAAGAAGATCAAAATATCTTTTATAAAAATGTCGAAAGTTTAACAACGTCAATATTAAATCCATTTTATATTATACATACTGAATTATTAGCTACTATTATGTATATAAAAAAATCGAAAGAAAATCAAGCTAAAACACAATATGATTTTGCATATGAAAATTTCTTTAAATATTTTGTATGTGGATGTCATTTTATACCAACAGATTTACCATTAAAGCGATTAAATTATATATATTATTTATTACAAAAAATGTGTTTATTATTATTAGAATTTATGCCACAATATATTAATGAGAAATTAATAGTTTTCGATGTGATGAATGATTTATATTATAATATTAATAATCGTTTAAAAAGTATTGAACAAGATTCTTTAACACCTATTGATCCATCATTAAATATATCACAAAATATATTAAACTTAGAAAATGTTAAATTTCCTTCATTTTCATCAATATTACAAGAAAATGGTTTCTTTGATGATTATCTTGATAATAACACACAAACTATCACTGATTTATTATGTTCGATTCATTTTAATGTCAAATTATGTAAAGAAGAAAAATTAACACATGAAGAAATGAATCATAAAAATCGTTCATTATGTCAACAAATCGAAGCGTATTCAGAACGAATTCGATTACAACATTCATCACAAATACCATCGACGACATCATTTGAAATCTTAAGTCAAACGCATCCAATATTAAATGGATTAGTATTAGTACAAAAGTTATTTAACTTAATAATTGTATATATTCCATCTAAAAATTATTTAGAAAAGATACCGATCTATGATAACACAATAAATATTAATCAAACAATTTCATATCATAAAAAAGATTTACATTTTATTTCACATTCGAATTTATTTGATCCTAAACTTATAGAATATATTATTACGTTATTAAATATTGATTCTAAATCACAAACTAAACTTCCAAGTAATAATTATACAACAACATTAACAAAATTATCAACATCATTATTTAGTACAATATTTGATGATTATAAATATGATATTATTAAAGATGATTGTGCTTTATTTGGTAAAAATAAAAACTCACGACTAAAAACACTTAATGTAGGATTTAATCCAATAATTATTGTTTCATCGATTGATTTACAATTTATTCCTTATGAATTCCTTTTACCTGATTCATTAGTTATTCGACAACCATTTTTATTACGTTCTTTATTACATAATTCTACTTGTAGTATCCAAAATACTCCTTCTCCAATTTCATGTAAATGTCAACAAAATAATAATAAACTTATCGAAGAACAAATTTATAATATGTTCGAATCACTTTGTGGTTGTGATAACTTAATACCTTCTTCTGATAATGGACAACGTTCATTATGTTATCAATCGATTTTATATGAAAATAATCACGACATATCTGCATATAAAAGAAAATATGGATTTTGTACTTTCGTCGAAGTGCAACCAAATGATTTCCCGAAGATATTAAACGCGTCTTCTTCTTTGTTCATATTCACTTACGCTGATCTCACTGAAATGTCGAGATTGTTATATAGACTGTTGACGGATTATCCTTTCTCTTCGTTCATGTTTATACCCGCGTCGGTAATCAAAAGAGCTTTTAAAGAGCTCAAAATGATATTCCATAGACATAACAAAAGATTCGAATTCGTGAAGAAAAATGAAAAAGATGAAAACTTAAAGGCTCATTTCGAATTGGCAGAAAGTTCGTTCCAATACGTAGCAACGTTACAGGTGACATTGCAAAAGAAATTAAATGCTCCGATTCCATTGATCATTCCTTTCATTTGAGGAAATAATTAATTTGTAAATATGTTTCGTAATAAATTTTTTTTTTGTAATTTTCCAAGCAAACAAACTTAGTCAATTGAGTTGTGGAATGTCAGTTTTTGTAAATATGTTAAAATTTGTTTTCCTCGAATCTATATCCACTTTTTGAGTGTGTTATGATTTCGTGGCTCTCAAAAATGAATCGTATCTACCTTCCCTCACAAAATTGAAAACGATGCAAAAATTTCTGTGTTGAAGATGTGATTTTTTGACAAATAGGATCTCATAGTTCTTCAAGTTATTTTGTTGTATTGGAACCGTATGCATGCTTTTTATTTATATGCTATGACTTACACTCACATGATACAATGTTTACCTATTTTATCATCAGAATTTTCACTCTCAACACAACATATATCTAAATTTAATAATAATATTATCACAAATAAAAATTATTCGAATTTATTTTGTATAACGAGTATGGATTATGTATTTCTACCTACATTTTATTTATCATTTTATAATTCAAATATGAATTATGATACTAATTTTCTATTATATGATATTAATTTCTCATTATCTCATTCTGCTACTCAATATAATTTAACATGTACAGAATTCTCTCTTTGTTTTCATGGAAAATATTTATCTTTCTTACATTTTATTTATATTTCGATTATTATTTTTGTTCTACTTATCTTTGTCATTCTAAAACATGCAAGAGATTGGATAAACAAAATCAAAGGAATTTATTATCGTAGAAACCTTATTTTATTGATTTTATTTTTTGTCTATTCTTTTGAGGAATATGATTCATCAACACAAACACTTACGATAACTAATTTGGATGAATATAACAAAAGAGAACAATATCAAAACACAGCAAAATATGTTTATGTTGATGGAGTTGAAGAAATAGAAAACTTTGCTTTTTTGAGATGGATTAATTTACAAACATTTGAAGTTGGCGATTCAGTCATTATCATTGGTGGTGGTGTATTTAATTCATGTGTTTTATTAGCTAATGTTACTCTTTCAAAGTCAGTAACTTCAATTGGACCAAATACATTTTCATCGTGTATAAGACTTAAAATATTTAAAGTTTCTGATGAAAATAAATATTTTTCTACAGATAATGGAATTCTTTACAATAAAAATTATACCACAATTGTATGTTATCCAATAGGAATTTCTGATACATCATTTTCAATACCAAACACAGTTATCACAATTGGAGGCTATTCTTTTTCTTTATGTTTATATTTAGAAAGTATTAATGTTCCAAATTCTGTCATAACAATTGAAATTCAAGCATTTTATTCATGTAAAGCATTAAACAATATTAATATTCCAAATTCAGTTAAAACAATCGGAAGTAATGCATTTTATTCATGTCCTGCATTTTCTAATTTAATTATTCCTGATTCTGTTGTTCGTATTGAGAGTTATGCATTTAATTCTTGTTCTAATTTAGTAAAACTTATAATTGGGGAAAATGTAGAACAAATTGGAATTAGAGCATTTTATTCTTGTAAATCATTGACACATGTTACAATTGGAAAATCATTACATTCGATTAATTCTGATGCATTTTTATCATGTTCTAGTCTTCAATTTTTTGAAGTATCTACTGAAAATACTTATCTTTCTAATGACAATAATGGAATTCTTTTTGATAAATATTTCACATTACTCATTACATGTCCATCAGGAACTTCAGTTGAAACATATGATATTCCTGATTCAGTTACTCAAATTGGAGCTTATGCATTTTATGAATGTTCTTCATTTACTTACATAAAAATATCTGACTCTGTTACTCAAATTGAAAGTTTCGGATTTTATAAGTGTTCTTCTCTAAAAACAATTGTTATTGGAGCAAGTGTTAATTCTATAGGAAATTATGGGTTTTACTATTGCACTGATCTTACTTGTATTTACTTTAAGGGATATCAACAGCCAACTTTAGGTAATTCATATGTTTTTGATAATGTACCTGCAACATATGTAATGACATCAGATCTATATTCAGATGCAATGTTTGGTACATTTGATGTGTCTATAGCCACGCCAATTGAAGGATGCGACGCATATTCTTGGCCAACACACACATTTACAATGTCAAATTCATTTTCTAATTCGAATACATTCTCAAAATCAAATTCATTTTCGCAATCACAAACATTTTCTTTTTCATATTCATTCACTAATTCAAACACATTCTCTAATTCGAATTCTTTTACTCAATCAGAAACATTTTCTTCTTCGAATACATACACTAAATCGAATACTTTTACTAATTCTAACACATTCTCAAAATCAAACACATTTTCTCAATCAAGAACATTTACACATTCGAATACATTTTCTAATTCAAATACATTTTCTCAATCAAGAACATTTACACATTCGAATACATTATCTAATTCAAATTCATTTACTCAATCAAATACATTTACAAATTCGAATCATTTTACTTCTTCTTTACAATTTGATTTAACATATGTGAAGACAATAATTTACACTGGATCATTTATTCAAACAATTATATCCGAAACACATTTCACTAATACTATTTCTGTTTATATGTTTGGTTCATTATATTCATATATTGAGACAATTCTTATCTATTACGAGTATAAATTCGTTGCATATTCAACATATATTTCATATTACTCAGGTTATTACACAGTTATAAATCAAAAAGAGAACGAATCAAATAATCAAAACAAAAACAATCAAACAATTATAATAATTATTTGTGTTTGCGTTGTTATCGTAATAATTATTATAATTCTTATCATATTAATAATACGAATCCGTAACAAAAAGCGAAGTACTGAAGAAAGTATTGCTGAAGATATGGACAGTAAAGATATCGCAATGAGAAACTTTACAAACATATCCAACATCAAAGAAGATCCATTTGCAGAAGACTTCAAAGAGAACAAATATTTCTCTAATCTTTAATGATAAATACATTTTGTTTATTAATAAATAAAATTTTATTTATGGTTTACAAAGTATAAGTGCTGTACCTCTTTTAGTCCAATGTTCGGGAGGCAATTCCGTTGGTAAGTCCACCGGTAATATAAGTGATGGCTTCTCAGAAGTACCGCCTCTAATCGGATAAATATAAGCAGGGCATTTATAAACCCCCTTTTTCACAGCTTTACTTTTCTCAACGGGCAAAAAGTGCACTATCGGCATTTCACATGACAATTGTAACGGTTTCTGATTGGTTAAAATTCCTTTTTTCTTACTCCAGTTAGCACCTTCGAGATATAATCCTCTAATTAAGACGCCTTCGTTTGGTATCTTTCCTTGTTGCTGTAGCTCATGGATTGATCTTGTTTCCATTACATTAAAACTCCATTCAAGTTGATCAATGGAAATATGTTTAATTCGTGCAACTCTCTGAAGAACAGCAGTCAAGAACGAAGTTGGGTATGTGAATCTTCCTAACCAAAAGGCAGAAGGCTCACCTTTTTCCAACCATTTTTTAAAGAAATTAATTCTTTTCGTCAAATCCTTAGTCCAAGAGCTCAAATTCATCAACGATGGGTAAGTATTCTTCCAAAGGTTTGGTACTATATTGTCATATAAACATTGAAATATGATATCAAGTTCATTTGACATCACGACCAAACCTTGAATTCCTTTAATTAATCTTTCTAATGAGTTACGAATAACTTCTATTAGTTTATTATAGCGTTTAATTTCTTGATATAACACAATTTTCAAAGGATCGTTCATTTGCTGATTTTGATTTTTGATTCTTGGAACATTAATTTTTAATGGAATATTCAACAATATGTCCTTTGCTATCTGTAAAACTATTTCTTCACGTGAAGCTCCGATTGTTGAAACATTTGTTGGTTGCAAAGATAAAATTGTCGACAACAAAGCGTTCGATTCTTTAATTAACTTTGATATATCTGCATTTGGATGTTGTCCGAATGCGTCTGGTAAATCGTTTGTTGGTAATTTATTCACATATTGTATATAATCATTTAATGAAGTTGGATCAGGCACATAATACGAAGTATTTGTTGATAATTGATAATTTTGCGTGTTAATTAATTCGGGACAAAAATATTGATTAATATATACATTAAGTAAACGTTGATCATATTCATCAGTAATTCGGCCTCCATAATTAATGTCGCCAATTAAAAATCGTAATGCTTCCCATGAAATTTTATTATTGTTCGAAATATCCAAAATTTTAGAAATTACTTTTGTTGATATTTCGAAATCACTTCGATTAAATGAATATGGAATATTCCAACCCAAATTTAAGAATTTGCGTCTTTCGATTATGATTGAATGGAAGAAACATAATGTGAATATTAATGTTTTATAATTATTTGAAGCCTTATCAAATGTTTCAGCGTTTAATGTATTAAACATTTCAATCATGTTAGCTCGAATACCTGTTGGTGATTCAGTAGTAATTTTAATTGACTTTTGTAATATCGAAATAGGGAATTTAGGATTTGGATCACTTGATATCCATAAACGAAATTCATCATTAATTTTAGTTAATGAAATCTCTTCAATTAATCCTTCGAATTCTTCCATCCAACTTAACATTAAATGACAATTACCTAAATATATCCACCAACCTTTTTGAGATCCTTCAAGTATTAATTGTTTAGCTGCTTCTGATTGACCTTGCCCTAAAGCTAAGTCATGAAATTCATCAACTTTTTTGTTTTGAATAACAAATTGTTTTAATTGTATTAATGGATCTACACCAGGACTTAACACAAATAAAATTGGTGTATAACAATCGGAATCCTTTAAAACAGAATTAAAATCTAATGTCGGCGGTATAATGAATTCTTGTCCTAATGTTTGTATAATATATGTACGAATACATGATAATATTCGATCTGGTCGTAAACATTTGATGATAATCATTGATTGTAATAAATTACATTTCCGTGTCCATTCTCCTGGAAATGGTAATAATTCTGGTTCTTGTTCTTGATACCATTCATACCAATCATCATTATATTGTTCGAAACTTGTTGAAATACCTTCAAATGTAGGTAATTGATTAAGTCCGATAATACTTTCCCATTCATGTTCTCCTAACCATTCAGGTTTAGTATCAATGTTTTCACTTATATTAATATTAGTAGGACCACGTAAGAAATATAAATATTCTTCTTGATTAATTTTATTTTGATTACGTTGTTCACCAATTTTTTGGATTTGTATAGCTAAACAAAATGAAAATAATAATTTATGTTTTTCAAATAAAGCTCGACAAGTATTATTATATACTGCTAATGTATGTACTGATTTAATGTTTTCATTACGTTCATTAATATCATCTGAATGTTGAGCTCGAATTAATGAATGTGAAAATAATGTTATATAAGAATCTAATGAAAATTGATACATAGGATCAATATAAGCTAAATCAGATAATACAAAGAATAATGATGAAGCTCGAATCGCAACTGATCGATAACCTTCTCGAGCTAAATCGATTTTCTTTTCAGTATCTGCAGCACTTTTAAGTTTTTCGTTTATGTTTTGTGATAAAGTTTTACTATTTTCTAATGTTCCTACTAAAGCATCATCATTTAATAATTCATGACTTTCTTTACTTGCAAGTAATTGTAATATTTGTTGTTCTGTTTCATGTAATGTTTGTTTATCTAATGTCATTTGTGTAACTAATCGAACTTTCTCACTTTCTAAATCTGGTCGTTCTTTACCTACTACAATTCCTAACATTTGTTCTTCTAAACCTTGTTCTTTAACAGAGAAATTAACAATTGTTGTTTTAGAAGTAATTTCTGGTGTTAAATTAGGATTCGACATTTTTGTAGTTATAAATAATTTAAATTTAGGATTTAATTTAACTAATCGATTACCTCCAAGTTTAAACATTTTTTGTGTTCCACGTTTAATAAATTCACGATTTAAAATTGGCATTAAAGAAGGATCAATATCTTCTGTAATATCTTGTAATAAACAAGGTTGACCATTTTGTAAAGCTAATTCTAATATATTAATATAATTAGGTTTCTTAGTTGTTAATATTTGTAAGTTATCTTTATACATTAATTTAATCCATTTATTTGCTTGGTTTTGTGGATCAATACATAAAGGCCAACGTTCACCATGTAATACTAAAGTAGCATTTTCTTCAGAGAATTCATCTTGTGATAAACCATATACATGCCAATTTTGTATATCAATTGGCTCATTTAAAAATGTAGATACATTAAAGTTAGGATTAAATATTATTTTTTGTGTACGAATATATTTCTTCCATTTTTGCATTAATGATTGTCGATAATCAGAAGGAAATGGACCACTATAACATAAAAATGCTGATGATAAAAAACAATCTCCTGGTAACCATTTTGTTAATTGATCGAAATTTTTAATTGTTTCTTCCCAACGAGTTCGTTCACCTATTAATCCATTAATTAAATGATTAGCTCTTTCTAATCTAATTTCAGTTTCTTGTGCTTCATTTTGAAGTTTCTCTCGTGTAGCATTTACTTCTTCACGTTGTTTCCTTAACATTTCTAATTCAAGTCGAAGTTGTTTTAATCGATCTTGTTTTATTTGCATTTCACGTTTCTTTTCATCATATTCTGCTTGAATTCTTGATACTTCTTCTTGTAATGGATGTACATCTTGATAAATAACTCCGAATTTATACATTGCATTAATCCATTCTGCTAATAAAGCTCCTGCACGTGAAGAATTCGCAGCTATTTTCGGATTTAAATCATTCATTCGCATATAACGACCTAATTTCTTTAATGTAGCTTTCGATATTTCTTCTTTAGGAAACTTTTGTAAGTTTTGACAAAATGATGGATCTTTCATTTCTGCTTTAGCTGCTGCTGTACCAGTAGGTTTTCCTAATAATACCATTAAAGCTTCAACAATCGAAGCTATAGCACCATGAAATGAAGTATATTTAGCAATTTCATGGATTTGTGTAATGTTTGATTTGATTTTTTGTAATGCTTCATCTGCTGCATCTAAAACTGGCTTAGCTTGTGCATATGCTAATTCTGCTTTTTGTTGTTTCTCTAATATTCGTGCTTCATCTTTAGCTAATTGTTCAGTATCTAAATTCACAAGTTTTTCTTGTTCTTTCATTTGGTTTTGATCATGAAACATTTTCTCAGTCATTTGTTCACATTGTGCTTGAGAAGCAGAAACACTTTGTTTTTTCTTTTCAAGATCAATTGACATTTTTTCTATTTCTTGTCTAGTCGAAATTAAAGTATTTAAACCATTACGATATATATCACTTTTATGTTGAATTTCAATACGTTTTTTAGTTAATAAATTACAATAATTATTAATAAATTCTAAAAATGTTGTAGGAGTTAATTGGAAAGGTCGTTTTAATTGTGTTTTCATCTTAATACAATCTTTATTAGATATTTTATGGAATTCGACAAATGATTTAATAATTTTTTGTTTTAATTCTTCTTTATTTTCTTCTTCTACTTCAACAAATTCTATATCTTTCATTAAATTATTAGCGACTGATAATAATGCATCTTCTGGCCATTCATTAAACCAATTAATTGTAGTATTATTAACTATTGGTGGATACATTCTAACTCTATTTCGAAGTCCATTACCTGAAGGTGACATAGCTAAAATTATATGTAAATTTTCTTTCGATTTTTGTATATATAAATCAAATAAACTTTGCGTAGTTTCGATTAAATGATTTTTCTTAGCTTCTGTTCTCATTGATTCACAACGTTGTTGAATTTCATCATCTTCAAAAAGATTTGGTATTTGTCCACTTGATAACAAAGAATTAATATCTTCCATAAATGATTCTTGTATAATTTGTGTGTCTTGGAAATAAAAAACAACTTTCTTTTGTTCAATAGCAGTCATATCCATTAATTTCTTCATATCTTCATGGAAATCTTTTTCATTATAATTTTTGGACATTTGAATTTGATAAAATTCATATCCTAAAATATGTGTAGCTAATCGAGTTAAACTTTGTCTACCACTACCACCTAAACCTATTAATAAAGCATGACCAAATTGTCGACCTATAATTCTCATGATTCTACATATATGATATATAGCTTCTTTAAACATTACTAAATTCATTGGTACTCGATTACCTGTTTCATTATAATCGATTAATTGTTCATTTAAGAATTTACGTAATTCTTCTATATCTGGATATTCTTTATAAGGGAAATCTAAACCTTCTTGTACAAATGCTCCATGAGGTGTAGGCTCACCTAAATCTTTAAATAATGCAGTAAATGTAGTTGACAAAGTAATATTTAATTGATTTTGTATTAATCGATCAAATAATTGATGATCTTCATTATCAATTAAACGATCTGAAAATACTCGATAACATTCATGACACCATAATTTAATAAATGAATTCCTATCATCGAAATATGTAGTATTTGAATCTAATAAACCTTGATAAACTTTATTCATATCACGTAAATTAAATATATAATGACATTTCTTAGGTGTTGGTAAAAAGTTCTTTAAAATTGATTGATATAAATCTAAAGTAGCATTAGTTATCGGTTCAATTATTGATTTAACTTCATCACTAAAATTATTTAAATGATTCTCTAATAATAATGTATAAATTCGTTTTAATTGTGAATCATTAGGTTGAGGTACTGATATTAATATAAACTTCGATTTTAATCGATTAGAAATTGGTTGTCTACCTCCGGATGGTGGACACATAGCACCTACTATTTGCATATCTAATAATTTCTTTAATGTACATTTCTCTCGATCATACCAAGAATTAGTTTCAATCCATTGACGTAATAATTCTAATGGTGGTTGAGACCCAAATAAATCTCTTTGTGGCATATTAAAATCATCAATAAAAACTACTAAATGTTTACCACCGATTGGATAAAATGTACCTTTAGTTCTAATTTCAAAACCATTTTCTATGATTTGTTGTAATTTATTTGAGGTAGTTCTAGATGATAAATTTATTGTCATTGATGAAGTATTAGAATCCAAATTATTTAAAAATGTATTTTCAATAAATGAAGTTTTACCTGTACCTGAATTCCCTATAAATAATATATTCTTCTTTCCTTGAATTGCTGTTTGTAATATAAATGAATTCCTTAATGTATCAATTGTAGGTACTAATATCTTATTAAATGGTGTATTTGGTGGTCGTTTCCAAGTCGATGATAATTTATCTTCCCAAGAAGATAAACAATGTTTATTTATATCAACATAATAATCATAAATTGTATCTTTAGGTGGAAATGGTGATTCTAATTCTCGTACCCATAAATCTGCTTCTTTCCGACTTTCTTCATCTAATAAACCACCTACGGACCAAACTAAACAAAACCAAAACCATATTTCTATCATTGGATCAAATTGTAATTCATCAGAAGGATCTAAACCATTTTCAGGTGTCGCCAAAATTTCATATAAATTACAAAATGATATTACAAGGTTTAAATCATTAGTTGATATTATATCATGTAAAACTTGATGTTTAAAGTCGATAAATGGAATTAAGAATTTATGAATTAATGTAGTGATTTTATTTCGATGTTTTTCATTATCAATAGTTTTTAATATCCAAGATTCTATATATGATTTATAACTAATAATTGATTCATCCATATATATCATACCACAACGTGATACAGTAGCAGGAGAAGCTACAGATAAATCTTCAACTTCAAATAATAAACCTACTTGTGGAGGTAAAGAAATACGAGAAGAATTAATTAATGTTAAAACTTTGTTATCATCAAGTACAGAATTCATAGATTCGATCCACATTGTATCGACAGGTCCATCAAATATTACCCATCTTAAATCATCACTTTCCATAGTTGAAGCTTCTTTAATTAAAGTAGATAAAACTCCTTCACTCCATTGTCTAGTATTTAAATCATAACAACCATAAAGTTCATTCAATGATAAAGCTTTTGGATTTAATATAAATTTAATTACATTAATTCCTATTTTCTTTAAAGCTTTAGATAATATTTTCCAATTTGTAGTTTTACCACTTCCAGTTTTCCCTACAAGCATATTACCATGTCTAGTTTGCATTGTATCATAAAGTTGTAAAATTTTTTCTATTAAGCCAGGTTCAGGTTGTAAATATTTCTCAGCAATAGATTCGATAATAGCTTGTTCTAAAGTACTTTGAGGCTTTTTCTCTAATGTAATTCCAGGGAATAAATCATTCATTATTGATTGGAATAAAGGTTTATCTTCAGCAATAAATTTAGCGATATTCATATCATATAAAGCACGATATAAAATTAATTCATCTGATTGTTCACTAAATTCACGTTTAATTTTACCTGCTTGTATTAAAACAGATTTAATTGCACGTAAACCAAAATCATAATGATCTTGTTTTGATAATTGTCTTTTTGCTAAATCATATAAAGTAACAATTTTCCTAGCTAATGATTCACTAGCTCCAATACCTTCTGACATTAATTCTATTTTTACAATTAATGAAGAATCAGGTACCATCATAGATATAGGTCTTAATAAAGTCTTTAAATTATCAGGTAATTCAGATCGTCCTGCATAACCAGGATTCATTGTAACAAATATACCACAAGTCCTATTTAATGGTACAAATGTATGTTCTAAACATACTTCTAATGCATTAGAAGCTATAGCATCTAATAAACGTGAAACTTCTTGTGCTACAACAGATAATACTTCTACTTCTATACGATTAAATTCATCAAAACATGACCATGCACCTGTTTGAGCTAATCCATTAAAGATATTACCCATTGATTTAAAGTCTAAACCTTCTGAACAATTATATACGATACAAAACTTACCTAATGCTTTAGCTAAATCTTTGACTGTTTCTGTTTTACCTGTACCTGCAGGTCCTTGAGGATTACCACCACAATTAAAATGTAAAGCAGAAGTTAATGTTAAATAACATCTATCAGTTAATGGAGTTATAACTAAACGTGGATTATTCCCTATATATTCTTCATCATAATTAAATTGTGAAAATGTTTGTTGGATTTGACATTTCGATTCTTCTTTTAACCAATAAAAACGTAATTGCATTAACCATATAAAATCATCTTTAGTTACTTGACCTTCATGTTTAATACCATATTGAATCATAGATTGTATTACATCTTTAGCATGATCTTCAATGATTAATAAAGCTTTAACTTTCTTACGTAATAAAGAATTTAATTCACCTCGAACTAATGAAGTTAATTCACCTAAATATAATATTTGATTAGCTATTAATTGGGTTAATGGATGTGATTGTGCTGTAATTCTAACATTAGATTTTTGTGCTAAATCTAATGCTCGTTCACAATCAGCAGTCCATTTAATTTGTGAACTTGTTAGAAAGACTTGTCCAGGATATTGATCTTGAGTTAAAATTTGCATTTTTTGTTGTAAATTCGATTTAAGTAAATCCGTTTTACATTTACCTAATTGAATACGTATCGAATGACGCATTTCTTTTTCAATATCTAATAACCATTTTTCAACATCTCCTTGAATAGGTACAGTAGGTTTAAATTCAACAATTTCTCCTTCTGATGAAATCATTTGAGTTGCATGAATTTGTGATTTACCATCAATAGTTATTGTATCGAATTTTAATGAATTAATTGCTGAAAACATTTTCTTTAAATGTGGTAATACACATTTTGGATCTTTTTGTTTCCCAATGATTTCAAGTAAATCATCATTAGATATAAAGTAAAATCGTGGGAATAAACGACGTTTTGTTTCAAGAAATGATTCAAGAACTTTTTGGATTTCTTCTAATTTCTCATTCATTTCTTGTAACTTCTTAAATATATCATGTTCTTGTGCACCTTTTAAAGCAGTTGTATTTTCTCTCCGTAAAAATTCCATTACTTCTCTCCATTTAGTATTAACTTTACCAAATTCACTAGCCTCATTAGGTATTTGTTTACGTATACTTTCAGAACCATTAAATATTGATTCCAAATAAATCCATTTTCTTTGTACAGTAAGTAAGAAATCTAATAATTCTAAAACTTTTGTTAAGTTTTGTTCTAATTTCATTATAGGTTGTTGATCAAATACTATAAATACACTAGCTTCTTTCATTGATGATAAAGTAGCTTTAAAGTTTGATAATGAAGTTTGATCTTTTTCGATGATTTCAAAGATTTCATCTGATCCAACAACTTTATATGAATTTCGATGTGGTTGAATATCGAAATGTAAAGTTTCCCATCGATTATTAATAACTTCTAATCCTTGTTCTACTTCAAATTCTTTTTGTGCTATCATTGCTATAGTTGCAATTTTATCTGAGTATTCATTAAATTTCATTTCAAAGATATTATTTAATGTGAAATTATCAGAATAAGGATCAAATTGGATACCAATTTCATTCATTAATATATTCCAATGTCGTTGTCTAATTGCAGGTTCTTTTAAATTAGATATTAATGGCATTGTTCGTTTAAATAATTGGATTTTCTTAGTTAATGAATCACATACATCCCAATTCTTAATACCAAGTGATAAAATAGATTTATAATGTGCTTGTGCTGCTGATTCCATTGAAGATACATCGATATTCTTAAATGATTCTTTCTTCCAATTCTCCCACATTATATTCCATTCATCTTCAAGATTCCAAATTTGTTCTAATAAACCTAAATCTGTTTCAACAGTAGAAATTTCTTTATATACTGGTGGATCAAGTTTAAATAATTCACAACCAGGTCGTAAATTAGCTTCTCTTTCACGTAATGATTTAACTTGTAATTGATATTTATGTATTATATTACGAGCATTTTCGACACCTAAAGATGATTTAAATGGTTCATCTAATATAAAGTTATTATACATTTCTACTTGAAGATTACGAATTTCTTCAACTTCTGTTAAATGTTGTTTCTTAAATTGATCTCGATATTGTTCTATTTGTTTTTCAGATGAATTTACCATTTCTTTAAATTCATTCCATTTATTAGTTAAAGAATTCAATAATTCGGAATCTTTTGGATCTATTTCATATTCATATTTAATTAAAGCTTCAAAGTTCTCATTTAATGGTTGGAATTCATTTTCAATTTTAGGAATTTCTTCTTTAATATTTGATAAATATTTAAGTAATTCTGAAAGTTCAGGTATTGTTGTAGGTATTTTACTTAAATGAATTGTATTATCTTTAAACATATCATATAAATGTATTAATTGATCATGTGAAACTTTATTTAATAATTTAATTAATGAATTAATCCAATCAGAACAATGTGAAAGTAAAGTATTTTGAAGTGGTGAAGAATCCAAACGTATAAATGAAATTATATTTAATGATTTAATATTTTGGATTTCAATACTTTCATTTTTATAATAATTAATTTTAGTTTCAAAATCATTTAAAGTCTTTGAAGTTTCAATTATCTTTTGTAATTCTTCTGATTTATTAATTCCCCAAATATTATAATATTTGCTCCATTTATTAACATGATCTTTAAATGGTTGATCAATAATTTGAATAATGGTATTAATTTCATTAATAATTTGTTGTATTTCTTCATCTTTTTCAATCTCTTCATAAAATGAATGAAAATGTGTAACTTCTGCTTCAATGACTTCATTTTCTTCTGATGAAGAATCTGAAAGATAATCTTCTTCTTCTTTTTTATAATTAATATTATCTTTTAATTTCCAATAAAGTGGTGCGAAATCATTTGATATTAAAATAATTTCTTTAACAAGATTTATTATAGTTTCATTAATTAATTCATAAGAAGGTTCTATTATACATTTATCATTTAATAAATTAGTTTCTGCTATAAATAATTGAGTTGTTTCATCAGTAATAGAATGTTTAATATCATTTAAACTTTTAATAATTGCATGTTTAAATGATATTTTAATTTGGTGATCAATATTTATTAAATAATTTAACCAATATTCTTTAACTTGTAATGAACTAACAGTGAATTGTTTAAACATTGAAATTAATGTATTTGAAGCTAATTGATAATTTTCTTGTATAAAATCAAATGCTATTTGACGTTGTTTATTTTGTACTTCATTAAATTCTTTTAATGTATAAATATGTTTATTAGTTTGTTGTAATTGTATGAAATTAATATGAGAAATATTTTTACATACATTAATGATATCTTTTTCTGTCTTTTTAAATCCTACAATTATTATATGTAAATTATGTAAATCTTTAACAGTAGTATTAACAAATGTTTGTACTACTTGAGGATTAGCCCAAATAGTTTTAGGTATTAAAGCATTTCGAATTTTTTGTTCGATTAATTTAAAATGATCAGTAAATAATTGTTGTTCTTCATTACTTAAACATTCATAAATAGCATTATAATCACGTACAACTAATAAAACAGATTCAGAAAGTAAATGATTTCGTTCTCTAAGTTGAGTTAATTCTAATGCAACTTTTGATATTTCATAATCCATAAATAAAAATCGTGTCGATTCTTCAGTAGATATAATGAATTGTGTATCTAAATTACAACGTAATGATTTTGATGTTGGCTTCATTAAAACAGGTTTATTTAATGATAATTTAATACTTTCTTGTAAATTCTTATGGAAATCATTAAAAGTATTCTTAATGAAATCTTGAATTGATGACATTATACCTTTCGATGATTCTATAATTTCATTTTTATATGTAAATGGTGGTAACCAAGAAGAAGAAGCTTCAATTAATTCAAAAGGTTTTTGAATTCGATATAATAATGATTTAGCCCATAATAATGTACCTGATCGAATAGGTTGATATATAGGTATTGGAGGATTAGTTTTAAGATTTTCGAATTCTCGTCGTACTGATATTACTTCTTGTTCGAATAATTTCCATAATTCACCACATTTAACAGATACTATATGTTTAACTCTATCTCTAATAGCTAATGAATCAAATATTTCAAGCAATTGTAAAGCTAATATTGGTGTTTTAATAGCTTCGAATTGAGTTTGAATTGTGTTTAATAAAGTTGACTCTAAATTAGTACAAGATTCACAATATTCATTAAATTTAGTATGCCAACTATTATCCGATACGTCAAATACATTACAATTACCTTCTTCAAGTTTCTTAAGTATACTAATATAAGAATCTTGAATTTCTTGTAATGAAGCCGAAATAGTATTACCTAAAGAACCAGGAAAAATTGGAATTGGTTCAATTTCAGTACCTTTTTTCCTAGTAAATTGTATAGTGTTTTGACAAATCTCTTTTAAATCTCCACACCTTGAAATAAATGCATCGAAATTAGCAAATAGTTCAGTGTGATCAAATTTCCACGCATTTGGATCTTTAGCTTGAACAGCTTTCATCGCTATTTCATAAGTTTTATTCCAACTTGATCCAACAGTTACAGCTATTGTTAATATTTCTAATCCATTATTAACATCCCCATCTAATTTAAATACATTATCTAAGTTAATTTTAGATGTAATGAAATGCATAACTAAATCACTAACTCGTTTTAATAACGCTGACAATTGATTCTCATCTTGATAATATTGACATCGTTCCCATATAAATCGAATTGCAAATAATATCTTCCGTAAATAAATGGTACAATCTGAGACTTCCCCATTAATTAATTGATTACATGGCTCAATTAATACTTGTAAATGTTGAATGATAGATTGCGCCATTGTACTTTCTTCTTTCATCTTTAAATAATGAGTTTGAAAATCAGTTAAATATCGAGATTTAACATACTTAAGAACTTCTATAACTTGTCGTGCTGGTGCACTTTCGATTTGTTGCTTTAGGAATTGTGAATTTTTATATCGGAAATTCCAATATTCAATCTCGGCAAGTGGTCCAACAGAATCATATTTAAATGGTACTTGCGTCTTAAGCTGAGAGGTCCATTGGATGACAACTGATTCAAGACGTTGAATAAGAGCTCTGTTTTGTGAACATTGTACAATGTTGGAGAGATCTTCTTGTGGAATATATAAAACTGTTTGCCCATAAAATAAATTGGCGGCTTCTGTGGCATACCCAAGAAATTTGTTCATCCCAGGCATAAGATCAGAACGAATTGACTCATGAAGATAATCCGATTTGACAAATAATGGCATCATGAAGCTTTCTAACGAGTTAAGTAATGTGTTAAGAGCTCGCCCATGAATTTGACCCCATTGAATTGAATTGGTAAGATCTTCAAAATTGATATCTTCTTGATTTCTTTTTAAAAAATATACAATTTCGCGTGTTTCAGGTGGTGGAGGAATGTCTGTAAGATAGAAGTGAGTCCCACGTATTGTGGCAAAGAGACGAAATTTATCAGATCCTGTTAAAAAATCATAAACTGCTTGATCATGAATTTCTGTCCACATATTTTCTCCCTTAAATCCTGTTAATGTTATATGTGATTTAAACCAAGCAATTGCACGTTGAAATTCATCTCGTGATGAATTTAAATTTGAACTAAAATTATTTTGATCTATTTCACTGTTAGAAGTAACTTCAGATCTATTGGTTGAGTCATCATTTAATCTTTTAGATTCTGGGGATTGGGGATCTTCCATTTAAATTTGTTCAAACGGTCACAAAAAACGTATTTAACCGTAAATGAAAGAAACAAAAGAGTAAAAAATGAACATGATGCAAATAGTTGTGATATCCAAAATTATTAAAATGAATAGTTTTTGCATTAACATCAATTCCTTTATCTTCAAGTAATTTTACTATTTCTATATTGTTGTTTTTAACTGCTATATGAAGTGATGTTTCAAATTATTAAAACATATATAAAATTATTAAAACATAATCCAAATTATTAAAACATATTTTAAATCGAATAAAAAAAATTCTCAAAAAGGAAATACAACAATAAATAGATGTTAATATTAAAAAATAATTAATTCAAACATTACATTTATTAAATTGATCTATCAAACCGCAATTATACCAATTTTTCCAATTTACATGCATATCTTTGTATCCTTTCGTTTTTTGATTTCGTAAACTTTGCGAATATTTTTTTCGCGTTAATTCTTTTCAAGTATTCGCACGCGTCTTTATACTGGCAGAACACCGCAATCGGCAAAATTGTTTTTCCCTCTAATTCGGGGAAATTTTCCAATGATGAAACCAGCAGTTCCAAGCACCCATTAAGGATCAACTTGGAAACGTATTTATCCGATTTCCTTACGATGTTTGCCAATAATCCCGCAGCGTTTTCCACTGCTTTCGCATCGTCCGAAGTTAGAATCGACTTAACATCATCGATATTTTCCATTATTAAGTCGCTAACTTCAGGTGACCAAAACAAAACATTTCCAAGTGCAAATGCAGCCAATTTCCGACAATTAGCTTCATTGCCGCCTAAATTCTTTATTAAAAATGGTACGATTGTCTTAATGTATTGATCAGGCAAAGCTTCATACTTACAAATGTTCCCAATAAAGTCAATTGTTCTTGATCGAATTTGATGTACATCGGATTGTATAGCACGTTCTGCCAAGTTTAATGCGCCACACTCATTCAAAGCTGGTAAAAAGTCTTTAGAAAGCCTTGCGAGATGTGACGCTATTATCATCCCGGACTCAACCGCCAAATCAACAGAAAAAATTGAATTCAGCATTTCGGTTGCTTCCTCGATCAATAAACGGGTCGGTTGCTTGAACGATAGAATGATTTGAACTAAAACTATGACAACGTTTGGGGGCACATCGGGTCCCATATCGCAGATCAAGCTCGAAATCGACAATATGATACCATTTTCACATAAGGGCTCCACTATATATTGGTTTGACTTCTCGGATAATATATTTAAAACATATTCACTAATTATGTTAGCACAAGACGGCTTCGAAAAAAACGAAATGAAACTTGTCAAATATTTGATGCTCTTTTCAGGCTGTAAAGCAAAGATAGAAGATAAGAGCGAAGGCTGATGGAACGGTATTAATTTTATAATGTATTTTGAACATGGCTCGAGAAATTCTTCTTGAATTGGTATATGACAAAATGGTGAAGATAAAACAGTGCCATAACATAATATCTCAGACTCCGTTTTAGGTTCCATTGATCCGATTAACAAAAAGTTTTGAAGTCGTTCATATATTCCATGCTTCCCTTTAAATACCATTTGTAAGAATGTTGGCAATGTTGATAATGATTCACGCACAGAATAACGATTTGAAAACTCTTCCATTTGAGACAACGGATAAATTGACACTGCTATGAATGATAAAGCAGCAGAGAACAGACAAAATTCTTCAATAGTTTTAATGTTTGAAGAAACGATTTGATCAAAAGTTTCCAAAAACTTGGAGAATGGTTGAATATAATGTATCGCATCATTATTTGCTTCAATGATTTTCGACAGTATCGAAAACGCTGAACATCGTATTAATATTGATGTTTTGGTATATATTGCGGATGTTAATATCGGTATAATTTGTGGTGAGAATGAGCCGGAGAAACTTTTTAACATTATTTCGGAGTTCTGTGAGAAAAACGACATTAAGACAAATGTCTTTTCGATTATTTCTTCATCAGAAGAAAACAAGAAACTTAATAATGAGTCTCTTAACTTTTTGCTTTTCTTTTCGTCGATTTTTAAGTCGCCGATTTGTGTATCGATTGAGTTAATAACATTTTTCGAATATGGTATAGCTAAAAGTTGTACGAAAAATGTTATTGATAATGGTATCATATTATTCGTACCGAATAATGAAATCGATGATGAAAAATAAGGCGAAAATTTTTCGCTTTCTTTCTTGAGTAAATTAGTCGCTAATATTAACGTTTGTTCTAAAATGGAATTGTTCGATATAAACGATTCGAAATGTAACGCAAAAGTTGTGGCTAATGGTGAATCAGATGAAATGTCTTTTTCGATTAAATACTTCAGAGCTTGTGATAATTCATCATTAGAATGTTCTGATGGATTCATAAAGATCATTTGGTAATCAGGAATTTTCGATTTAGGGGGATGGAATTTAAGCTTTCGTGAGCCTAAAAGGGAATCATGTATAGCCTTTTCGAATTGCTTGGTCTTAAATTGCATCACGTGATCATCAAATTGATCTAATTGAACATTAGCGATAAACGGATCAGATATTAATTCTTGACACGAAACTCGTTTGGAGGGATCCTTTTGTAACATGCGATTAAGAAACTTTTTGAACTGCGGCGATATTTCGTCAGGATATTGGATGGGTGAACTAACGATCATTTGAATTAACTTATAAATTGAATTGGTATAAAATGGTGGTTTCCCATAATATAGTTCATACAATATGACACCTAATGCCCATATGTCAACTTTTTCGTCATATTGTTGTTCTTGAACAAGTTCGGGTGCCATGTATAATGGTGTGCCTTTAATGGATGTAAGTACTAATGTAGTCTGTGAAAGAGCTCGGGCAAAACCAAAATCACATAATTTGAGCGAACTTTTGTTCGCAATTAAAATATTTTGTGGTTTCATATCTCTATGGATAATATGTTTGGAATGAAGATGGGCTAAAGCAGAAACTAGCTGAGCTGCTATGTTCTTTAGAACACTTTCAGGGAGTGTTTGATTATCATCAATAACTTGGAATAAATCTCCTCGAGCTAACTCAGAAACAACGCAAAAATCTGTATCAGTCTCGAAAACATGAAGCATGCGCATGACGTTTGGATGATTTACTTTTTGGAGAAGGTCAATTTCTCGTCGGAAAGATTGTATATCATCAGGAGTTTGACCTAATTTATTTATCATTTTAATCGCTACTATCCTCCCTGTATGCTTCCTTCTTGCTTTGTAAACACGTCCAAACGATCCTTCACCAATTTGATTGATTAAATAATAATCTTCCATGGAAGACTTGCGTATGGATGAAGTACACTTTTTGAATTGAAAACTGCGTGTGATATGGGGTAGCCCCAAATTTATTGGAACGTTCAAAATGATCATTAATCTAGATGACTTTCAAACGACATATCTGCCTTGTAATATATTATAAGCTCTAAAAAATTTATAAAAAGATAATCAAAAAGCAGTAACACTTAAAAAATGATTTTATTTCGAATATATGAAATTTATTTATTCAAATAAAATGAAACAAAGTCACATTTGTTCAATGAAATTTTCTTCTTGAAGGTCAACCGCAAATGGATCTTCAGCAATACTTGTTAGAAAAATTCATGTTCCAAATGTATTCGTGGTCTCTCTACAAAATACCAATAAAACAGCAATAAAGCTGGAAATTATTCATATAAATAATCATATAGTTATTTATTAGTGATTTGCTTTGCTAAATTACATTGATAATGAGATGAAATTTAAAATTCATTTATTGTCATATAAAATTAATAATTTTTAGGTTTCATAGAATAAAAACAACCAATGTATTTAAAAAAAAGCTTTTTTTATTTGATTTTAAGAAAGAATTATAAGATACTTAGAAATACATTCCATGATTTTTCATTTTTCCTTAATGAAAAGTAGAATCAAAATTTTATCCCGATTTACAGAAAATCGCATGTTTTATTATTCTAAATTATTTTATATTAACACCTGTGCCTGCTCATGTTTTTCAAGACATATCCCAAATTCTTAAATTTGAATATTATTAGAATTGTTCTGTAATTGATCCATTATTTTGAAATGTAAATTAGTTTACATATATATTTATTAAGTTAGTTCGCAATTTTTGCTTAAGTTTTCATTAAAACAACAAGAAAAAATAATGCAATTTGTTGAATCATTTTTCGGTATGGCTATACATTATTATATTACATCATTTTGCAAAATGCAAATGAAATTAATTCGAATATTGCGATTAGTTATATATCAATATTCTTATTAGTTTCGAATACTTAAGAACTTTTTCTCTCAATTAAATTACATTTGCAAGCAAATCCAATAATAAAAAATATATATTTATTTGCTATTATAGTAATAGATTTAATATCATTTTGGTTTTAATGTCGATTTAGTGTCGAATATTAAGTTTAATTATTTTTGTTCAAGTAATTTAACTATTTCTGTAAAACCATTAAAAGATGCCAACATAAGTGCTGATTTAAATAATTTAAATGATTTCCAAATATTATTTTGAAATTCTAAATTATTATTAATATAAGTTTCAAATATAACAAATTAATATTTTTAGCATTAATATCAATTCTTTCTTGTTCAAGAAGTAATTTAACTATTTCTATATGACCATTTGAAGATGCATACATAAGTGCTGTTTTAAATAATTTAAATCATTTCCAAATATTATTTTGAAATAGAAAATAAAACGAATAAATATCTTTAGCATTAATATCAATTCCATCTTGCTTTAAAATGTATTCAACAAGTTCAATATTTATTGATTCAGCTGAAAA
The DNA here is from genome assembly GCF_020186115.1 of Histomonas meleagridis. Lineage (NCBI taxonomy): Eukaryota > Parabasalia > Tritrichomonadida > Dientamoebidae > Histomonas > Histomonas meleagridis. The sequence continues at coordinate 345,825 of NW_027150770.1, forward strand.
TACCAATATATCATGGGGAATTGTATGATCTCTAAGAAAATATTTAACTAAAAAAATATTTCCAATCATTGCTGATTCATTAACAATATCATCATTGATTTTCATTCCTTCTTTAAGTAAAAATGAAAATATTTCATAATTATGATATAAAATACAAAGCTTTCCTAATTCATCTAAATTATTAATTTCTTTTAATTTATTATCATAAAAATATTTAAAGATATCATTCCAATGAAATTCAATTGCTGCTTCATATGCTTTATCAAATGATGAATGATTTTGTTCACACAAATGAATGATTTCTTCATTTCCACCTGCAACTGCATATTTACCTGTGTTATTTACGTTTGCATTGTTAATAAGTAAATACTTAAAACATTTAACAGAAGAAAAAAATGCTGCATAATCAATTAATGTAACATTCTTTTGATTAATAAATGAACATCTTTCATAAAGTGATGGCTCAATTTTTTGATTAAAATTAAAATTTTGTTGCGATGATATTTCTTGAAGTTTTTCTATTTCATCATTTCGAATTATTTTTGCAATTTCATTTGGATTATGTCCTTCTCTAATTAATTTCTTATGTAATTCCCAATCATTCTTTGGTGAAAAGTATAACATCAGGAATTTCATCATAAGATGCTCGATTATTTGAAGTAAATGAGTAGATTTTTTAATTGAATAAACAAGTTTTCCAATAGCAATTACATGTAAATAATAAAATTCATGACTTTTATTTGTATTTAAAAGTGAAAGCAAAAGAAAACTTTGCTCTACATATAATTCGATAAAGAGTGATAAAGTATATCTAATGTCAGAACCCCAGTGTTCAAATTATATGAAGAAAAATATTTATTATGAGAAGAAAATCCTTTAATTCCAATATTGTATATTTTCAATATTATCGAAAACAGTATAATTTTATATATCCATTCATCTTCTTCCCTCTTCAAAAATAAGTTATTTCCAACCATTTGTACTTATAGGTGCAGCTATGAGGTATCATTTAGATAACAAATTATTTTTTTATTCTCAATAAAATATTTTCATTATCAACAAATTAAATCAAATTTTATCTTTCTGCATATCGATAACAAATTTATTATTTTTCTGTTTATTCATTTTTTTACAAAATATTTCATTATCAAAGGAAAGCATTTACAATAGCAAATTCTCATTCTATCACCGGCTGTAATTTTCTAATATTTTCTGTTACGACTTCTTTTTTCATCAGGCAGTACCATAACATCTCTCCACAATGTGTTCCAATCATTTATTTTTTTTTTCTCTTTCACTACTTCAATTTAAGCATCGCGCCAATCATTTATTATCTTATTTTTATTATTATCATTCAATGATTTTAATATAATTGTTCGACAATATTTTGCATAATTTGGATATTGGTAAATATGTTTAATAATTTTAATATTTTCTTCTTTTGTTAATTCATTTTTCATTAAATTACGACTTAAGTTATATAACAAATTTTGTTTTTTATCATCGAAAGTTTCATCTTCATCATTTTTATTTAAATAAATTTTGTATTCATGAATTCGATTGTGTATAATTTATTAAGTCCAATTTCATTTGGTTTTAACGGTATTGAGATTGGATATCTTGAACCTTTAACGATTAATTATTTTATAATATATTTGTATCAAACTTTTCTTATTTGATGGAAATATTACAAATCCTAATTTCACCGAATTTGATGAAGATGATTGAATAAGCATTAACTTTGGTATATTATTATTATTTATATTGCTAAATATATAACTATTAAAATTTAATAAATTAGAAATATTATTATTATTAAATGTAGTAATAGTTATATGATTGCTTGTACGATAACAATTCATCCAAAAGTTTAACGGTACTTTAATTACGGAACCATGGCTGAATGATAAATTTATCTCCTGTTTTAATATATGTGCATTCCAGCTTTCGGTGAGGCACCCCTTCTCAATTCGCAGAATAACCGCACGAACGTTTATTTCAAATATGATCCAAATTCTCATCATACTGATGGGTGTTTACACTGAATTTTGAATAGCGATCTGATCGAGTTCATTGGTAAGAAGGATGCTTCTTCTTTTTTCCATATTTTGTTTTCCTTCTTTAGCCAAAGAAAATATATTCGATGTTCTGATCCGCCTATCAGGAAAAGAGTACACTGTAGGAGAATTTTTCAAGGCTGCTGGTTTAGAAGATTTTCAATTAAAATTTGAGAATTTTACTAATACAATTGCGCCTGATTTTGACGTATCAACCCTTATTAATATTATAGACAACCAAATGATTACACAAGTTTTAGGAATTCTTCCTCAAACAATTGAAGAAAAATCTTATCTTCTTACAGTTGGATTAATTGGTTTTAAAGACACAATGATTTATCCAATCATCGAAATTGGATATGACTTTTTCGGTCTTTTGAATTGGAATGTATCATATTGGGATTCATTTAAAAAAGCAATTGACAACATCACCATGTCAAACCAAATTTCACTTCAAGATCTTATACAGTCTCTTGGTATTGATGCAGCTCCACTTTCAGGTGTGTACAAAATTGTAATAAATTTATTATCTAAAACAAAAATAACATGGCCGCAAATATATGAATTCCTTGGTGCTGAGAAGTGTATCCAAAACTACTTAGATCTTTATGAATATTCGTATGCTTTATCAACAGCCAATAATGATAACAATATGAATGCAAGTATTTTTGGAAACCAAATTCTTCACGGTCTATTAGGTGTTGTTGATCTTCTTGCTATTGCTCTTAATCTTATATCAGATTTATGGGGAATTCTCAAAGGACCATTTTCTAAGATCTTTGATTTCAATAGTTCTCCTCTTGAAGGCCGTATGCATCATCTTGAAGATTTTGGTAATAGAGTTCTTAATATGACAGAAAGAAGTAATCTCTATTCATTTCTTGTTACTCTCTGTGGTTGGACTACATATAAAGAAGATGCCGAAAAGTACATCATTCCACTTGCCAAGGAACTTGCTACTGGGCATCCTAATCTTAAAACTCTTTTAGTTGATTCATTTGGATTAGATGAAACTAATGTCACTTTTTATCTAACAGCAATTGACTACTGTACATCAACGGTTAACGATACGTTTGATGTTTTTCAAATTTGTGCCAATTTTGTTAAAAATGAAACACTTATACAAATAGCTCAAGGCTGTCAAGAAGTAATTGATGCAGCCGAGCGATATACCCTTTCTACCAATCTTAAAGACATTTTTTCATTAGCACAATATTTCAATGCCACTCTCGAAGGCGCATTATATTATCGAATTTTATGTGAAACAATTAAAGATCTTTCAGACAAGACTATTCCAATCGAGGATTATTTCATAGTACGAAATCTTAATAACACAATTACTAAAGAAAACGTCACAATGATACAAAATCTCACAAATTATTCTATCAATACTAAAATGATTAATTATAGTGAAGCATCATTTAATAACATTAAAAGTTTCCATGATGTTATTGCAGGACTTAAAGATCAAACTTTAACAACGTATTTACAGAACACAATTCATGAGACCACCGAATTTGCGAATTTATATATAATAAATAGTAAAGCAATCGACATGATTGTACATCTTGTTGGCCAAGCAATACCACCAATTATTAATTTATTAGCACCAATATTTAACTCATTAAAACTTGGTAACACATATAACATATTAACAAAAGGAATTAACGAAATAGGAAACATTATTAAATCCGATTTTAAACTTTCTGATGTATTAAATGTAATTAATGATAAACTTGGAGAAGCATTCTTTATGATGCTTGATCCATTAAATGAAATGACGAAAGAAACATCTCTTAGAAATGTCCTCGATGCATTACCGAAAGAGTTTTGTGACTTATTAACATCACTCGAAAAATTTTGTAAATTAGATATAGTATCATTAGGTAATGTAATTGATTCGATTGTAATCGAAACAAGACAACCACAAACTATAAGCGTAAATGTTAATGATATTTTACCATTAAAATTAGTGTTCGATATTTGTAACGCAATAAAAAGCGACGCAGAAAATGGAAATGTTTTAATTTCACAAATTGCTGAAGTCGGAAATTTGGATTTGTCTTTCATAGAAGTAATAGTTAATGACTTATCGAAATTAGTGAGAATACCGTGCAGACCTTTGATCGTGAAAGTGGTATCTCTGATATCAAAGCCTTTCGGTAGAAAAGTAGATAATGTTTTGGGTAGAATTCATACCGCGGCATCGGATATTAATATGGGTAATGAGTTAAATATGACATTCCCGAATAATTCCCCATATTATGATTACGAGGCTGATTATTAGATATAATAAAAATACTTTCTTAATAATTTTGTAATCGTCGCTATTATATTTTCAGTAAATACAGTGCAGGCCACAAAAATTTGACCGTTGGACACGAAAAATTTGTCCGCTTTGTAACACTTCATACTTATACACATTCATCAAATACATTTACATTGTTTCATCACTTCATATATAAACACATTCATTAAATACATTTACATTGTTTCATCACTTCATATATAAACACATTCATCAAATACATTTACATTGTTTCATCACTTCATATATAAACACATTCATCAAATATATTTACATTGTTTCATCACTTCATATATAAACACATTCATCAAATACATTTACATTGTTTCATCACTTCATATATAAACACATTCATTAAATACATTTACATTGTTTCATCACTTCATATATAAACACATTCATTAAATACATTTACATTGTTTCATCACTTCATATATAAACACATTCATCAAATACATTTACATTGTTTCATCACTTCATATATAAACACATTCATCAAATACATTTACATTGTTTCATCACTTCATATATAAACACATTCATCAAATACATTTACATTGTTTCATCACTTCATATATAAACACATTCATTAAATACATTTACATTGTTTCATCACTTCATATATAAACACATTCATCAAATATATTTACATTGTTTCATCACTTCATATATAAACACATTCATCAAATACATTTACATTGTTTCATCACTTCATATATAAACACATTCATCAAATACATTTACATTGTTTCATCACTTCATATATAAACACATTCATCAAATATATTTACATTGTTTCATCACTTCATATATAAACACATTCATCAAATACATTTACATTGTTTCATCACTTCATATATAAACACATTCATCAAATACATTTACATTGTTTCATCACTTCATATATAAACACATTCATTAAATACATTTACATTGTTTCATCACTTCATATATAAACACATTCATCAAATACATTTACATTGTTTCATCACTTCATATATAAACACATTCATTTTTCACGTTATGTTTCATAATTTACAAACAAATTCATTACATTTCATATTTAAAGATTTTTACTTATTATTTTGCATAGAGAACGGTCCTGCCACTACATTTGCGAACAACTTTATTTGCTTCACCACCTTTGCCTTCTTCAAGAACTCCTCCAACTCTGTTTGTTCCATTTTTGTATTTTCAGCCTTTGACAACATCATTACTCTTGAGCACAAAGAATAAAATTCGTAATATTTTTGTTGGTTACAAATTGTAATTAACGTATGAGCACAAAATATTGGGCCATCACCGAATCTATTCATTAACTGCACGTCATTCTCACCCAATTTAATTGTACCTGGCGAACATATGATGAATTCCAACACAGACCATATGATACTAAACGTGTAGTTCAAATGTGTATTTTCTTCATCCAGATTCAGACCTTCTTGTATGAACAAATCCTTTGTATTACTTAACATTTCACTCAGCACATTAAAGAATGGTGATATTAATGAAGTATTCCCTTTATATGGTATATGATTATCTAAACACCATATGAATGCAATCATATTCCCTACGACACGCATCGAATTTAATAACGCTCCTAATGATGGATGTGTAAATTGGTTATATGCGTCACTTATAAATGAATAAAATCCTAATAAGTCATCACGTGTACCTGGTTTAAGTAATCGTATCGATGTAGCTACATGTGAATAATTAGTAAACATTTGCATAACTTCTTCTTGGAATGTTAACATTAATCGTTGTACTAAAATACTTAATTCTCCTGGACTTAATAAGTAAACTAAAGCTTCGAAATGTTCTTGGCCAACATAATTAGTTTCATGTGTATGAATTTGGACATATTCTTTGGCCCAACTCTCTAATGTAACTGGATTAATATTAATTGACTTGCTAAAGATAAATCGTTGTGATAATACATTAAACACCATATGATCAAAATCAAATGAATCAATACATAATGTACTTAAACGTGATTGTAATACTAATGGTTGTGTAAATTGACATGCGCGTTGCCATATAGTATCAAATGGATCCATTTGTAAATGATATTGTAATAATAATTCATGTGTAGTCTTTGCAACTTTAATTAAATGTGCTACATATGGAGCTAATCTAAAATCAGTTAATAATTCAATATAACTTTCTAATTCTTTCCGCATCTTTTGATTAAGTTTTCCAGTAGCAATTTGATTAAAATCAACAGCTGCACCTAAGATTTCTAATCGATTTTGTCTTAAGATAATATTATAACGCATTGGTTGTAATGTATTCTTAGAGACATATTCATTAGGTAATTCCATTTGTGCTGCTATTTCTCGACAAGATTTATAAAATGTTTCAGAAAATGTAAATGCAATCATATCAACACATAAACTAACTTCGGCTTGAACTTCATCAAATAAATATCGTGACTTAAATGTATTTAATGCAGTAAATGCTGCATCATTATATATTTCAAATGCAAATAACATTGAGTCATGTAATGATGGATTATCAGTTGTAAGTAAATGTTCAACTAAAATAAATGGTAATGATGAACGTACTGGAAATTGTAATACTTTATCCATATCTAAGAAAACTTCTCTAAACCATAATGAGCCTAAGTTTGTTGATTCTTTGACTAAATCAATATACTTAATAAGATAATACCATTCATTAGATCCATTAATGAACTTTTGATATTCTTCTACATCTTTAGAACGAATATGTGCTGGCGTAAAGGTACTAATCTTCTTCATAAATGGACTATCTTTGGTGATGAATTTAATGGCTTCAATTCGGACAATATCAATTTGGTTAATTGTAACTGTGGCATTTGAATCATCAATTTTATGACTAACAATTTTGGATGATTTGCTGGCAAGCTTTTGATTCGGATCATTATTGCCCCAATGTCCTAATGCATCACGTAATTGGCGTAATATATTAATGGACGTTTTATCTTTGGCTGCAATTGCTCGTACAAGTTGTTGTTCTATTTCATTTTGGATGAATTGTTGAATTCCTCGATTAACAGTTGTATTTGCATAATCAACAATTTTTTCTTCGGCTTTAATAATCGCACAACTAAGTGTTTTAATGTATCCAATAACTTCAATAAGTGCATTTAAGTCATCTTTCGTATAATTAAAACGAACAGCTCGATCAAATTTTTTGATCGATTCATCACTAACTTGAGCTACAACAATAGATTTAAAGGCAGATTGTCTGGTGATGGCTATGGACATCTCTGCAATACCTTGGAGGAGTTGCAAGAGGTCTTGAGTTGTAGCAGGTTCATCCTTCACTAGTGAAGTAGTGATCTGAAGTAAAGTTCTGTATTTTTCTTGGAATTCGTTAAGCCTATATTTGAGAAGACAACGCGTTTCTTTAGACTTAAGCTTTTCTGCGGTGGTAGCTATGTTAGTTTCTTCAGCTTTAAAGCCTTGGATACCTGCTAAGATATATCCTGGCGCAAAACTATTTTCACCATATAATGGAATAATTGGATTACCTTCAATGATGGAATAGACTTGTGAAAGGTCCGCTTGCGCAAAGATATCATATTGCGGGTTCTTTGGATTGGATTGAATATATATAGTTGAGATCATACCAATGATTAATGCATTCTTTTCTTGTGGTAAAACATATTTGCCTGAAAAGAAACTAACGCAATATTTGAGATACTTGGAAAAGACATGTAAATATTTGGATTGTTTTGGCTTACTTTTATCAAGCTCATTATTTATTGCATCTCGAATTGAACTAAGAGTAGAATATGGTGATGGAACCCAAGGTTGTAGGTTAAAGATTTTGTCTTTAGTTTCTTCATCTTGTTCAGTATCTCTTTTAACAAATGCTAAATCATTAAGAAATCCTGTTTTAACAAGTTTAAGATAATCAATGTTGAAAACAACATCAAAAAGATCTGTGAGGTAACGGAAGAAAACATCGGATGGCTCATATTGTATTGAAAGGAACATTTTTTTGATGGTTTCTGATATTTGGGTACAGAATTCTTTTAAGTTCCATAGACGCTCAATTGTGCCTTTGAAAGTTTCCCTAAAGATTTTTGTAATTGGCCCACTTTTCGTTTTATCAGACATGGAAGTATCAATTAATCTTTGGTCAGGAGGAAGGTTATCAGAATTAATAGCTTTCATGATGGAACGATAGCTATACAAGAATGGGATATAATCCTTTGCTATTTTAGTGAGCGAAATTATTTCGTTAATATCTTTAATTTGATCAAAACAATCTAATTTATCAATAGGAACATCAAGCCTTCCAATTTCAGTGCTTGGAGAGTACAGTAATTGAATAACTGGAGGAATAACACATGGCTCTTTTGATGCAAAAATATTCGAAAAACCATCATCCTTCCCATCATTATCAAAGTGAAGAATAGGCCCAACTTCTTGTGCCTTTGGCGCAGTTGTACGTGATCTTCCTTGTTTAGGTTTTGGTGATGGAGATTGTTCAGGTGGTTTTTCGGGTTTTTTACGCTTAAAATCATCTTGATTCATACTATTGACTTTAGTCAATGAGTTTGATCTTGTTCTAGAATCTTTTTGTGGAACAAAATCATCGTTGTCTGAAGGCATCTTGTTATTTTATATAAAGCAGTCAAAAACCCCTAGAAACCGTTATTTTTACCTGATCAAAAAAAATTTGACAAAAAAATTTTCTGTCAATAATATTTGATAATTTTCTTTTTAGCCAATAACAAATGGGTGATAAAAATGAAGAAATTGACCCATTCGATAGTTTTTTTGATAATTTAGAAGAGAAAAAACAAGAAGTAAATATTGGTGAATTTTCTGATGAATCAGATTCTGAAGATCCAGAAAAAAAAATTCGATCATTTGTAAATCCTGAAGCATACAATGATCAAATAAATGAAGAAATAGAACCTGATGATAATGAGCCAGAATATATTTTACCTCCTGATCATTCAAAAATCCAATATCCACCATTTCAACGAGTTATTACTTTTCCAGAAATGCAAGCTTTTATTGACAAAACAAACAAAGATGAAATAATAGAATTCCAAACTAAAAACGAAATCACAGTAACAAATAGTGATTGTTCACCACTTCTTTCATTTGAACCATTTATTCAAACACTTCCTGGATTTGACCAATTTTTGGAAGCAAATAAAATAAATTCTCCTTCTCCTGTTCAAGCTCAAGCAATACCAATTGCTTTTACTGGAAAAGATCTCATTGTTGTATCACCAACAGGCACAGGTAAAACTCTTTGTTTTCTTCTTCCTTTGATATACCACGTCAAAAAATGTAAGGAACAAAAAGAAAGTGAAAATGTTACAGGTCCATTATCTTTAATCCTTGCACCAACAGAACTTCTTTCACATCAAACAGCACTTGTTCTACACCAACTCATCAAATCAACCACAATCAAATCCACTGAAATAACAGGTGGTAATCTCAAATTTAAACAAATAAATTCAATCATTAAAGGTACAGATATCATAATTGCTACTCCTGGAAGACTCATTAAGTTCCTTCGACAAATAGATTGGCGATTTTGTACTTTTGTTGTTGTTGATGAAGCTGATAAAATCTTTGAATCTGGATTTTTCAGACAACTTCGTTCTATATTCGACTACATTAGGCCAGACAGACAAACGATGTTATTCGGAGCTACATTACCTCCACAAATCAATGAGCTCTCGAATAATTCGCTTCATTACCCTGCAAAAGTGCAAATTGGAAGAACAGGGGCACCCCAAGAGAACATTGAACATAATTTTCTAATTTTTGACCTACCACAACAGAAACGCGAATGGTTAAAGGAAAACTTAAACAAGTTTGATGAAGGCCTTGTTTTAATTTTCGTCAAAGACAAAAAATTTTGTGAACAATTATATGAAGAATTAAAACTCGAAACTAATGATATTGGTTATGTTCATGGACAGCTTACTAAACAAGAAAGAGATGAAGCCTTCAATAAGTTCAAATTTGGGAAAATCAGATTTTTGATATCAACAGAAATTGCAGCTCGTGGAATTGATATCAATGGCATAAACACTGTAATAAACTTGGACATACCTGAAAAGCCACAAAGTTACATCCATAGAGTTGGAAGAACTGCGCGAGCTGGGAGGAGCGGCGTTGCATATACACTTATGACGCCAAGAGACGGACAGTTCGCAGTGGACTTGTTGCAGCATTTTATGGCGTCAGGCATAGAGCCGCCAGAAAACTTGGTGGATTTCGTTGATAAAATACAGAACACGCCGAAGACAGCAAAGAAACTAAGATTCGATTTTGATTTTTAATAAATAAATAAAATGTTTGTTAAAATAAATTCGATTATTATTATATATGGTGTAAATAAATAAAATTATTTCGAACAGTACTTATGAATGTGCCTTGTAAAACGAAATATAATTACTTCTAAAACAAGAAAAGATGAAATTACATAATTTTTCCCACTTAAGGATCGGTTAATAATGCTTCTTTGCAATACCAAAGTTAACAATGTTAATAAACATAATATGAAATGAACAAATAAATAAAATTTTATATTAAAAACTTATTATTAAAAACATAATGAAATTATAACATTTTTATTTTTGTTGAACTCCACACTTTTGGAACAAGAAATCTGTGAATGATTGAATTCTATTGTATTGATGAATATAACTTGGCACCGTATTCGCCTCTGTTATAGCTTGTCCGTATTCATTAAATTTCACCTTTTTTTCAATTGCGCACCATTGAACAGTGAAAAATCCATCGTCACATCCAGTGAACGAATATTTAATACCGGCATTTCTTACGTCCTGATTCCAAACCAAATAATTAAGAATAGCTTGATCTTCACTCGCCTTATAACATGTGCTCCATTCCTTTTGTGAAATCATTAGTTTCAAAAGTGCCACGTACGATAGATAACCGCCGCTGATGGAACCGCTGCAAATGATGAAGTTGTTTAAGCGCTTTTTAAGTCCTTCTTCACCATAGCATGAATATATCCATGCATAGTTCCAACCACAACTCCTGACTTGATGTGGCTCAACAACAAATTTAAGAGAATCATGAGGAACATGCTCCGAAAAAGGATCGCCTTGGAAAAACACATCAAATGAATCTGTATGTAAGACTCGATCAATGGTTCCTGAATTCTTAAGAAGCCAGTTAAGTTCATACTCATAACGAAGCATATGTGGAACATATTCTCTCTTATTGGGTTCATCACAATTTGGTATTAATTCAACATTCATTAACTTGAAAAAGTTGAGCGCTGTTTGATCTGATGTAATGCTAGAACCTCCAAATAAAATAATACGAGCTTTACATCCTGTGGAACGTAGTGATTTTATGCAAAGTTGTAGTCCAGGTGCAAAATGAGAACCAAAGAGAAGAACAACATCTCGAGCTGTGCTTCCAATACCCGAAGATCTATTCATGTTACAGAGGTAACTTGATGGAATTGGCTGAGTTGGTAATTCAGTGGAAATTTCCTTAATATATTCAAATTTGTAGCATCCCCTAACTAAGAGAATGCTAAAGAATACTACTGCAAAATAGATTAGCCAAGGATAGTAAACATCTTTTTTGCTAGCTACTCTCATTTGAATGTATATTCACTATGTTTGTTCGAATTAATTACACTAAACGCATAACGTATTCTATTCTCTAAACGGTCATTTGAGATCAAGCAAAATAAAATTATCTTGTTATTCTTATGATCATGCTCCTTAAAAAATATATGATGGACAATAATAATAGCAAAGGTATTTTTACAGCTTTATAATAAAAAACTTATATTACTAGATTTAACACTTAATTTTAAATATGGTTTACGAACATAATTTTCATTTATTTATTTGATATTCAAAAATGAGATCTACAGCCAATTAGGTGTAAGATTATAAGCATTTGGAAATTCTTTGTCTTTTATTAATTTAATACATACATTAATGTTATATAATAATATGTAAACGTGTCAAATAATCTATATTTGCTAAATAACAAAAATGTTTGTATGAAATAAATAAATAAATAAAAAATTATTTTGTTCTTAAAATATGTTTATTTATATCTGACTTATAAATTTTTCTTCTTTGAAATCGTCTGCAAATAGATCTTCTTCAATATTTGAATTATTAATCCCAACTGAAAATGTATCTATCTATTTCATTAATTTTATAATTATTTTCATCTGAAATATTCATTTCTTCTTCATTTTGTTTTCGTTTCTTATTTTGATATTTGATCATATAAATTATTTTATCATTTCAAATTTTATAAATATTACAATAACAATGAGGATTATAATGATAATTAATGTATTATTATCATCAGTGTTTATTATTACATTTTCGATATAAGTAATAATAATGAAATTTGAATGATAAGTAAAATATTCTGGATGATATATAATGCATCATTATTTTTAGATTTGGTGAAATTTCTACGAAAGTATATGATTTACCAGAACCCATAGAAGCTATCAGTTCTTTCTAAATTATTACAACAAGCAAATGTATAATTCATAATAGAAGTGACTGAATTAGGAATTGTAAATGTTTTACTTTTCCCATTCGTATAACTAATAATATGTGTAATTTCTTTAGAATATAAAACGCCATCATTTTCGTAATTCAAATATTCAATATTTTCATCTGAAACATTAATAAATTGAAGTTTTGTACATTCTAAAAATGAATTTCCAATTGAAGTAACAAAACTTGGTATATGAATATTCATAAGTTTTGTACATCCTCTGAATGCATCAGATCCAATACTTCGCCTGCATCTAAAGTTATTGTTTCAAGTCCTGTACATATATAAAATGCATTACCACCAATGCTATTACATCGAATTGTAATATTAATTAATGAAATACTTCATAAAATGCTCCATCTCCAATTCCACTCAATGTTTTCTCTGGAAATGGTACGTGTTCTAATTTTTAAGTGATGCAAATGCTCCATTATTTATAGTTTTAACAGTTTCACCAATTATTGCTGATGTTAATAAAATCTGAATGCATTATTTTCAAGCTCTCCTACATTAATAATTACAACATGTTTTGCAACATTTTTATAATCATTTGAAAAATCATCTGAAATATATTGTGAGATTTTTTGTATCTGTATCCTATGCTTGTTTTGTGTTAACAAAAAATATAATCAATAAAATTTGGAGACATTTGATTTTTTGATGAATGCTTTTCTGATCAAAATATGTTTTGTAGAAGAAAGTAAACAAAAACATAAATACAAATAAATTTATGTTTGCATTTTATTCTTGTTCATCTATAATAATTTATCATTTCTTCAGGAAATACATATGATACAGCTCTTAACATTGGGTTTCGTCACAATCAGCCTTGAATTCTCGGTGAAGTCCTTCAGGACATTGTCGGAGAAACTCATTCCGACTTCGCATGTTGCCTGGAACTTGTCGATTTCCTCGTTCCATATGGCCACTAAGTAACATCTGATCAGACCTGTGCGTTTCCCTTTGCTGTAAGTACCAGCTTCCGTTTTGTTTTAATGGTGTGTTTCTAAATCCCTATTGCAATAAAGTGTGGATATCATATTTTCTTATTGTTTTTGTTAAAATTTATGTGCAGCTTTTATACATTTGTAAAATTATTTTTTTGCTTTTAGAGGAAGTTGTTTGTGGGATTGGAAAAATATGTAGTCGTAGTACTACAAATAATGAGAATATGTTAAATTTCTTTTCAAAGGAATTGTTTATTCTTTCTTTTCCGTTTGGAGACCCTTGAATGATGGAACATCGACGTATGATGCTGTCGTAATCATTTTGCCATCATCATCAACCTTGCGCTCATAAAGAACACGAACACGTGCTGGTGGGTTTGCTCTGCTTCTGTACCAAACGCGGCTGTTGAGTTCTTGATCAATTTTAACTTCTTTAGTGCCCATAAGGGTTTGTCCTACCCTGACGATTTCTTTGATAGCTTTTTGGGCCTTTAATTTACGACGTGAATCGTACACAAGCTTTTGGATGTGTACTGTAGTTTCAATCTTCTTTGGTTCTTGTTGCTTTGTGTGGAAAAGAGGCATTATGAAGAAAGGTAGGACCAAACCGTTTTTTTCAAAGGGGTTTGTTTAGAATCACAAGCTACACTTTTCAGATATAGCATTTAAATGCTGCAAAAGCTTAACTTCATTGGTAGCTTTTGGTTTAAGGTCAACACACTAAGCACAACATCAAATTCGAATTATGGATGAGTTCATTATTTAAAATTTAAAAAAAAAATATGACCCAATATAATACCCAAAATTTATCTTTGATCTTCTCAAGTTTTTGGTTTATATAAAAAATAAATTAAATAACAAAATTGCTTTACTTACTTTAGTAAAAAATATCAAAAGAAAAAAATTCAGGGGCGATTCGGGAATCGAACCCGAGACCTCTCGCACCCAAAGCGAGAATCATTCCACTAGACCAATCACCCTCTGCAAATTTCAAAATAAAAAATAATAATAATATTTTTATTAGAAATTGATTTCAAAATCGATTCTCTGTTTCAATAAATTCCATTACTCTTCTAAAAAATGTTTGAAAGTTTTCAAAGAAATCATTTTATCCAACATTTTTGTATATCCATTAAATAAACAAATCTTTATTGAAATGACCATATAAACACACAAATCCAAATGATAAGAATTTTAAACGTTATCCTTTTTAGTGGCCAAGTTGCGATGACATATATGACAGCTGTAGAATTCAAAAAATTCCTATCCGAAATTCATCAAGAATATAAAGATGTTTCGGCTTCCAAGAATTTACTCGAAATTGCATGTCAACAACTATTAAATTATATAAATTACC
This sequence comes from Histomonas meleagridis, assembly GCF_020186115.1. Lineage (NCBI taxonomy): Eukaryota > Parabasalia > Tritrichomonadida > Dientamoebidae > Histomonas > Histomonas meleagridis. Next base: position 361,031 of record NW_027150770.1, read on the forward strand.
AATCATCTCAGATCCATTCACTTAATGACAACATTTCAAAATTGTTACAGAATGAGAACACAGAAATATATTATCAAAAAGAAAAAAAAATTGAAGGAAAAAATTTAAAAGAACAAATTTTTGAAAAAACGATTGAAGAAATTCTAAAAAAGAAATAAAAGATACAGATCTAAAGCTACGAATATGGTCATTATGCAAAGCCTTTAAAGGATTAAACAAATAAAAATAATTTTTTCACTAAAAGCGTCTTTAATTGGTTAAAATTGATTTTTCAAAGTTTTTACAATTTCGCAAAGTCAGATTTCAAAAATAAGTACATTGTACGTTCGGATGTAATTATGAATCGAACAATATGAAAATATTGTGATTTTTTTGCACCGTTTTTGATGCAAAAAACTTCCAATCTAGCAGCACTTTATGTATATAGATGTAAAATTGCCCTAATATATTATTGTTTTTAACACTGGAATTTGGAAAATCAGCCAATTATTGGGATTGGGATTGGCACAAGCAGCTCTTTAGTTACATCCATGCAAAATAACAAATGTTTTTATTTTCATCAAATGTTGTTTTAACAAAGATGAAGATAAAGAATTTATAGGTATTTTTATAGAAATCGATCCGCAATACGATTTTTGATGAGGCGTGCGGATCATGAACTGAATTATGATGAGCTTTCAGGAAGATTTCAAAAATTAATAATTTAAAAATGATCAAGGAATTCCTGTCCAAGGATCAATCTCAGGTAATGCTTCAAGATCAGTCGATATGAGAAATTATAAAAAATAGACTAGATGAAGAAACAAAAAAAAAAAATCTCGATATAAAGAGTTCAAGAAGCATCAAAAACAGAGTGTATATTAATAATAAATTTATGATATAAAATTTCGAAAAGAAAATGATCACCAGAAATCATAAAAGCGATTTTTCTTGCACAATCTTTGAGATCATTAGCTTTGATGTGAATTTTTGTATAAAATATTTAAGCTTATTAATGACACATGGCCTTCGAGAGAGAGAGAGAGAGAGAGAGAGAGAGAGAGAGAGAGGAAAAAAAAAAAAAAAAAATGGAATTCATGCGCACTCAATGAGAAAAAAAATTCAGTTTTATTTACATGGTGATGTGAAACTTGAATTCGTAATCGTTTATGCAACAGAAAAAGTCGACGTTTGAATAAAAACGGTTTTATATCATTTTTTCTGAAAAAGATGCAAGGAACTGTTGCTTTTCTCCCTGCAGAAGATGGAGAACTCCATGGAACACCTGAACAAAAGCGAGAGCAAGTAGAAAAATTATTAGATTTTGGCATGCATCTTTATTATGATCAAATCAAGACTGAAATGTTTCCAACTTGCTTTATCTCTGTTTCAAAAGAGCAAGCTGCTGCATGGAGGTGTTTTAACATTGACAAAGAAATGACACCAGAACAACAATCTGCATTTAATTCATTGAAAAGTGAACTTGAACAAGCCATCAATAAAATCAAATCCACGCATAAAGTCAAGCGAGTTTTCGTTAAGCTTTCCAGTCGTAGTGCCAAAGATGCAGTTTCACGAATGGAAAAAAGATTTCTTCCATATCTTCAAGCTGAATTTAACAAAGTTAACATAAAAGATGATAATCAAAAGATGATAGCCCTTCGTAACTCATTTATCAAAGCCTCTGGCGTTCATAATTCTGATGAAGCATTTGAAATGATGAAATGGAGCTCTAGAATTGTTTCTGACCTCAAGATTTTCCTTGACGCAAGCGGGGATGGTGATTGGTTTGACATCAAACTCGTCGTCCGTGCGTTCAACGAGGACCTCGAGTGCTCTCAAGAGTACAGAGGTTTTGTGTACAACCGAAAACTGACGGCGGTTTCCCACTACCAGACAGAGTGCTATTTCCCAGAAATTGCTGCACACAAAGACGAGATAGGGCAAACATTCCAAAAGTATTTCAATGACGTTTTATTACCGATTCTTCCTGAAAGAGCAAAGCAAAGCTGCATTATTGATTTTGCATTGATTAAAGGAAAATGTTTCGTCGTGGAACTAAACCCTTATGGCGTATCAACAGGAAGCGCTTTGTTCGATTGGACAAAGGATAGAGAAATTTTAGAAGGATCAAAGCCATTCGAAATTAGAGTGGTCGAAAAGGTTGTAGATCACTTGGATGCACACTTCGCTCCCTGGGAAAGAATAATCGCAAAGGCAACAGAAAAGAAAAAAGGATTTTTCTCGAAGCTATTTAATAAATAAAATACAACTAAGTTGACGATAAGGAATTTTCAGTGAAATATGATTTTTTCTATATTGAAATTTATATCGGCAATTGCCTTTGAAAAAAAAAATCAAAAAAACGACACGAACCAGATTCGAACTGATGAGGGATAAACCCATGGGGACTCAAATCCCACGCCTTAACCACTCGGCCATCGTGCCTCTGAACTCATTTTGCTAAGTCAATAGGATAATCAATGATTCCAAATAAAGTTCATATAAAGTTCATCAAATAACGTACAAATGAGGAAAACAAAAACACAGAGGAGCAAAAGAAATACAGAAACTACTAAGCAAACAACTCAGAACACATCTCTTTTTGAAATTCTTAATCAAGCGCTTTTTGAGTTCGCACATTCTGAAAATCTTCAATCATCCTTTGTTCAATTGGTTGATCAATTGATTGCAAATAAAAAATCTAATCCTTCTGCAATCGATCCAGTGTTATTTATATTTTCTTCTAGTACTACTTCATCATCTGATATTTTTCCACAATATATCAATCACCTTAAATCGCATTATATTAGAAGTATTTCTCAAAGTATTTGTAACAATGTTTCTGATTTTTGGTTATTCCATTCATTAATATCGAAGAACATTTTACATAATCCCTCCATATTTGATTTTCTTTTCTCGATTGCGCAAGCATTTTCTGAAAAAGAACAACAAATTCTTTCAACTCTTTTCATGAACCAAGCATTTCCATTATATCGTAAATATTTAAATGATCGTTCACTCATACCCAACTTAGTAAAACTTATTTATTCATATACAGAATCGGATGAATCTTCACGTGACATTCGTTTACCCAAAATTCTTGAATGTTGTGATGATGAAGAACTTAAATATGTCATATTATCATATTCCGTCATTCAAGAAAAAATTTTTACCACGAAATTATGCGATTTGTATTCGGGATATGTTAAACATGGGATCGAAATCGAAGATTATCAACCATATTCGATTCATATTCTTCGATATCTCATACCAATTAGTCCTGATATCATTTCCTCGTATATGGACAAAATCAATTCATTAATTGAAGATGATCGAACTACACTTCAAGTTGCCTTAATACAACTTTTAGTTGATATAAATGAAGAAACATTAATTACCAAAATCATTGATCATACAAAAAGCATTGACGTAATGTCATTAGCACTTCATATGATATCAGAATTAGGTACAATTTCATCAAACTTACTCATTGATTTATTTAAAAGAATCGGAAGTAAAAACATCGAAAATGTTTGTACTGAAAGATGCACAATTGAATCTGTTGTAGGGCAAATACAACTTGGAAAGTTAACAAGCACTTGGAATAGCGCTGCGATTAATGAGGCTTTGATTTCGCATATAAAATCAATTCCACTCGAAAATTGGGACGTAGAATTTGAGCTTTGTAAATTGTTATTAAAACAACCAATGGACTCAAATTCAGCTCAAACGTGGAAAAGATTATTCGCGCAATTATTGCCGCAATTTGAGGAATTAATGAGAGATGAGGATAAGGCTGAGATCGTGTTCGATTTGATTGGCTTTTATTTGTCAATAACTTCGGATTTGGATTTCTTCGAGAATTTACAAAGCTCTTTGGAAAGAGTGGTGACTGTTGCGAAGGAAAAATGCAAAGCTGCTTGTACTAAGTTCTTGAATGAAATTACAGAAATAGGTCCAAAGTTTAAAAAATCTGTTACTAAAATGAATTTACTTCAATAAATAATAATATAAATTTGCGATCTATACTTTTTATAATTTAATTTTAAATTTTATGTTAACAAGTTGACATTGTTAAGTTTGTCGTGCTTGAGGATTTAAGGAATTTCGCGTCACAGTACGTATTATTGACATTGTATTTCGACTCAAGAACAAATATTTTTTTTATATGACTGATAATGATTATATGCACTCTATAGACTTCCATTAAACTTTAAAAGTAAAAAATTCTATAAACATCTTAGGAATATTAAATAATTTTTTGGTGTCATTAAATGAAATAATATGCTGTGCTGCATTTTTCATGTTTTTTTCACCAAATTTATCAGCTAATTTTAAATAAAACAAAAAAATATTTTTAGCATCAGTATCAATATTCTATTTTTCAAGAAGTAATTTAACGATTTCTGTACGACCATATAAAGATGCTTTTATAAGTGCTGAATCAAAAAATTTAAATAATTTCTAAATATTATTTTGAAATATCAGATAATTAATATAAATTACTTCAGCATTAATATCAATTCCTTCTTTTTCAAGAAGTAATTTAAATATTTCAATATAACCATTAAAGGATGCTACAATCCTCTCCAATAAAAGGTTTTTTCATGTTGATACAATCCTCAGCAGAAATATAAAACACATCATGAATGAAATTACCAAACATTGTAATAATTTGTATAAAAATATTTTTAGGATTCCAGATATTGTGATATTTCCATAAAATAACATCTGAGTGGCCAACACATCTAAATGCAGAAAAAAAGAAATGTTTTGATAATAATAACGTTAAAAATGCATTCAAAAAATATTTAACGGTTTCTTTAATTGGCCAACTATAAATGAAACAAAGTTAGTCAATTCCATATTTTCATGACTAACGAAGAAGTCGAAGTTGATCAAGAATTAATCAATGAAATGTCACAAAAATCTGTTTCAGAAATCAAGTACAACACACAGCTACTTGAGAACAACATTAGAATTTCAGAACGTACATTATCCTCATTAACCAATAAACGTAAAGAACTTGAAGAGCATGCTAAACAAAATAAGGAGATCATTTCACGTTTGAAGCAAACCCCTTATCTTATATCCTCTGTTGTGGAAACTCTCAAACTTGTTGAAGGAGATGATGAAGATATTTATCAAGGATCTGGGGAAGAATTATCAGCCGTCATTAAGACTTCTCGACGTGAAACGGTCTTCCTTCCAATATCAGGTTTACTTAAAGCAGCAGATCTTGAACCTTCAGAATTAGTTGCAGTCAGTCGCGACACATATACAATCTACGAGAAGCTTCCACCACATTACGACTCTCGTGTTAAAGCCATGGAAGTTGATTCCAAGCCAACCGAAACATATGAGCAATGTGGTGGATTAGACAAACAAATCCAAGAACTCAAAGAAGCAATTGTATTACCATTGATGGAGCCCGAGCGTCTTAAAAAGATTGGAATTCAAGCACCCAAAGGTGTCCTATTATATGGCCCACCCGGCACAGGCAAAACAATGTTAGCGCGTGCGTGTGCTGCAAACACCAATTCCACGTTTTTACGTTTAGCAGGCCCACAGCTTGTCCAAAAGTATGTTGGGGAAGGTGCGAAGATTGTTCGTGAAGCGTTTGAATTAGCGCGAAGTAAAGCGCCGACAATTATCTTCATCGATGAAATCGACGCAGTCGGCGGCAAGCGTAATGACTCTGATAACATCACCGGCGAACGAGAAGTCTCGCGAACGATGTTGGAGCTTCTGAATCAACTTGATGGATTCACATCATTGGACAATGTCAAAGTCATCTGCGCCACCAATCGGCCCGACGTACTCGATCCGGCGTTGCTCAGGTCCGGAAGGCTGGACAGGAAAATCGAGTTGCCAATGCCGAATGAGGACGCGCGAGTGCAAATTTTGGAAATCCATTCGAAGAACATGAAAACAGACGAGAACGTTAACTTTCGGGAAATCGCGCGAAGTACAGAGGACTTTAATGGCGCGATGCTGAAGGCTGTGTGCGTGGAGGCGGGAATGGTCGCATTGAGAAGAAACGCGGACGTGATATCGCACGAGGATTACGTGGAGGGAATAGCACAGGTGCAGGCAAAGAAAAAGAAGTTCTTGAACTACTTCTCTTGATTTGATTCTAAAGAAACTGTATACAAATTGACGTTTTTGTTACGAAAAAAATGAACTTCATTGAGTTCTTCGTCACTAAGTGATGTTTCGTTCCGAAATAATCGAAGAAAACAATTAAATATTTTTAGCATTAATATGTTTTATTTACTTCTCGAACAAAAAGGAATTGATGTTAATGCCAAAAATATTTATTTGTTTTATTTTATATTTATTTCAATAATTTTATATTTCAAAATAATATTCGAAAATTATTTAAATTATTTAGTACAGCACTTATGAAAACATCTTCAAGTGGTTATACAGAAATAATCAGATTATTACTGTAAGTTGAAATGTTGCATATTACGAAGGAATTGATTCTCTCATGATAATAAATAGAGGAGACATAATATTATGTAATGAAATTGAAAAACCATCAATTAAACATAGAAACATCAATGAATATAAATCGAATTCTTAATAAAATACATCAATTTCCAATTACTATTTTACTTATTCATCACAATTTTCATCTATTTTCGGTTCGTTCATTTGTAACAACAAAATTGGCCTTTCATCAGCCCAACCTCTTTTTTCAAGCAGCTTCTGCATAAGCTCTGATATTGGGTAATTTCCCTCAATTTGATAACCGCCCATAAACGTTCCCCTTTGAGTTATCAGAAATTTTATCGGTTTGCTTGATATGGCACTTTTGGCAATTGACTTGGCGGTTGTTATGCTTGTTGCCATGAAGAACCCAAGCGTACTCATTCTTAGGAGTTGCCCCTCGTAAATACACTTTCGGACTTCTATCGCTGACAGGTTATTCTCTTCAAGCTCATCTGTAATTTCACGAGTTGTTAAGGGAACATTACATTTAAGGATATCAACTCGTAAATTATTTGACGTAACAATGTCAGCCGAATTCATTATACTAGAGATGCCATAAGGCGTTGCTTTTGATATGTTAAAATGTAATGATTTATCTGTTTTAAGATTAAACCAATTTGGTATACGTTGAATTAAGTCAGTAATAGTTGAGCCTTTCTTGATCCATAGGCATGATTTATTATGTTGAACATGATTTAAATCATATAAATTAAGCGTAAGTTGTAAATATAAATCTAAAGAATTAACGGTCGCTTCAAACCGTTCAAAAGTTAACGGTCCCATCATATGGAGCTGAAGAGCAGTAGGATATTCTTTAGGGAGAAGTTCTGTATGACCACTATAAAAGAGAATATTTTCTGGGTGTGTTGGATCAATCATTGATTGAAGTTCTTCATATGTTGTACATGGTGATACTTCATATTCTACTTTTGATATCGTAAGCTTTATCGGCTTTAGGGGTACCCCAAAAATAACGGTCCCCAGTGGGAGACCGTTTACGTTTTCGATTGGAATACCATCGACTCGAAATTGATATTCTTGATCAAATTTCTGAATAACTTCGTTTTTGTTAAATGCACCTGCATACGTATTATCTTTAATGAAAAAGATAGGATCTGTTGATTGATCGTTGGGAATGGCAATAAAAGTTGTAAGAAATCCAGGAATAGTATATGCAGAAGCTCTTTCGTTTCTGTTGATAGGACCAATTAGATTATGTTGATAAGGAATTTCAATGAATATATCAACATCTTTTTCTTCGAATAAATCATCAAATGTCTTATCATCATCTTCCCATTCAACTTGTTTTCCACTATCATAAATATGATAGCTTGTTACATCTTTTGAATAAACAATTTTTGCTTGATGCTTATCTGACATATGAGGAGCAATTGATGCAGGTAACGTAGGTCCTTTTTTGAATTTAGGAATCCAATCTTCTCTTACATATCCAACTAAGTAAGCAATAAAATCACTTGCAGAGAAGAATGAGTAAATCATTGAAAAAAATCCACCGCTTCCAGAAAAAGTGTCACGCACTTTTTCGTGAGTTGTTTGAGAAACTACAGAATCATTAAACAGATACCAATTTCCATCAAGCTTAGGTTGGGAGTATGTTACATAGTGCCCTGATTGCATACTACCTCTATGCGCAATAACATTCATTAAAACATATTTTGTTGGCCCGTTATATTCAGGGATACAAAAAGGTTTCATATCAATCGTCTCTGGACAATCAAATGCTGTTGTTACCTCTTCGCAATTTTGAGAAGATGGGATATATGCATATCGACAAAGATGAAATGTTAAAAATGGTGGAAGCTGCTTGTAAAGAAAATAACGAACCGCATCTTGCTTTCCATGCTCTGTTCCAGTATCCCATTGATTGTCTCCCTTAAGTGGCTCAGATTCTGTGAGACTTTTGAGAGAATCAATCATATTTGAAAATCCAAGAATTTGAAGTTCAATATCACTTGCAAGCTCTTCTGATGAACTTTTGATGTCCACAGATTCACATTCGATGGTACGTGTTCCAATAACACCAAAAATTTCGTTTCTTAATTTTTCAAATTCTTTTCCTAAATCTTTGTCTAATTTGTCAAATAACGTTAGGATGAATTCGTGTGCATCGTGTTCTTGAAAAAGCATTTGAGATGCGCCTTTTCCAAAGGTTGAAACAAATTTTCTGATTTTAAGTGGTGATTCTGCTTTTGCAGAATTAATAAAAAGTTCTTGAAGTTCACTGCATGTTGTATCCGGCTCTGGTGTTTGCTTAAGAATTAGGTCAACAAAAGGTGTAACTCTGGATAAAAATTGAATTGCTGACGCAATGTAACATGTTGCAAAAACATTAGTAATCCCAACATAAGGAACTTTGTTAGGATTTTTACTCCATATTCGGATAGTAAATGGTAAAGAAACATTTTCGATTCTGCAGAATGGTTGGGATTTTGAAAATTTTACGACTGATAAAAATACATTTTGGGATTTTATTTCGACAAAAAACGCTTTGGGATCTCTATCGCTAATACATGATGAAGAACATAGGAATAATAATACTTCTGTATTTTTATAAATTAAATAAAAAGAAGATCTCCCAATTTTAAAGTATGATGAAGTGTATCCTTTGGAAGAATTTGTTTCTTGAATTCTAATTATTTCCTTTTCTTTTACTGAGATCATTCTTCCAAATACAATTGAGGCGCCCCAAAAGCTGATCGTAGAGATCACAAAAAAGTATAAACGGTTTACTCCACCCCTATTGTTTGTACGTTAAGTAGTCTAATAACGACCGTTATACCAATCCTTTTTCCTTCTCTTCTTTATGGAGGATTCTTTGATTAAATTCAAAATTGATCCTTCATTAATAAGTACATGGAAAGCAATCGGATATTCAGAAGAAGAGCAAGTAAAAGAAATAAAAAAGTTAAATTTGGTACTCAATCAATCATACCAAAATTTTATCAAAGAGGCTACCGAAAGAAAAGAAAAAATCAAGGAAAAATTAAGTAATCTCCAAGATGCATACGAACAACGACAATTTGCTTTTGGCGAAAATTTAAAATGTCCAAGATTTTCTGGCTCATTAAAACATCAAATTAAGCAAACAAAAAAAGCCATTGAAGATCTCGAAGCAAAATATCAAACAAGGATTCAAAAATTTAATAATGTTCAAATCAAAATTGATAAATTATTCCAAAAATTAGGATTTACAGAAGAAGAAAAAGATGACCTTGCTTATGTAGGTGACACAGATTTAACCAAAGAAAGACTTCAACGATATTATCGACGGATTTCAAATCTTAAAGATACAAAAGATCAAAACAAAAAATTATTTTACTCAAACAAAAAACATATTATTGATATATGCGATCAACTTAATGAAGAAATTCCCACTGATATACAGCAAATCTTCGAAAACGAAATTTTTTCAGATTCTAATATTTCGATTCTTAACGAAGCTTTAAATAAATTAGAGCAAACGAAAGAAGAACGAAGTCAACAGATACAAGAACTCATTGAACAGATCCAATATCTTTATGTCATTTTAGCGATTGATAAAAATGATCAAATTGAATTTCCCACAGATTTATCAATTGACGTAATTAAAACACTCAAAAACGAAGTTTCGTTTCTTCAAGATCAACAAGATTCACGCTTACCACAAGTTGCCAAAGCATTGCGTAAAGAAATCATTCGACTTTGTGATGATTTAAGAGTACCGAATCGAAACAGACCGAAACTTAAAGGGAATACATCGATTGAAGAAGAAGTTGTTTATTTACGTAAGAAATACGACGAATTAAATCAGCAAAGAATCAAATCACAGCCAATCATCGAATTAATTACACAAATAGAGCGAATTAAAGACACATTAAAGAACAAAAATATAATTTCGAAAACACAAAAAATTTCTTCGGCAAAACAAATGATAGAAGAAGAAAGAAAAAGAAGAAAAGAAATAGAACAACTTCCAAAGCTTCAAAAGAAGCTTTTGCAACTTTTATATGAGTTTAGAGACGAAAATGGTTACGATTTCGAATTTAATGGCGTCAAGTTTATCGATGCTTTGGAAATTGATGTGTTCGATGATTTGGCAATACAACCTAAAACAACAGATATAAATAGAGAAATGCTCTTGAAGAAAATTAGACAAGCAGAGTCAAGTAAGCCGGATTTGGAAGAATACAAAGCAAAAACAAACAAAAAAGGAATGCGGGAAAAAACAGTTGTAAGTTTAAGATCTAGGAAACCTTTTTACTAAATGTTGTTCATAAATAAAAATTTGTTGGAAAACATTATCAAATTATATTTTTAATAATTTGTTGAATTGATGGAGAACGTTATTTTAGAGCGCCCTTGGATAGAAACTTTTTAAAATAGGAAAAGTGCTCTCGTTTAAGTAGAAACTTTAACTAAAATGCTTGCGTGGGTAAGGGTTTCAAACCTTCCTTTTGATGTGAACCCACAACAAATTCAGTTTTTTTTCATTCTAACTTAGAGGAACTATTAAGAGCTGTTCGTTTTATTGAGTTTGCTGGTGGTGAAAATCTTTACCAAGGATTTTGTTTTTTGGGGTTTCCATCACTACAAGATGCTTATGAAGCAGTAAACCAATTAAACCACATTTCTTTAGGTGGACGCTCAATAAAAGCTTCTCCATGTGAACCACCGATTCAGCAAATGCAAGGAATTGATCCAAGATTCCAGCAGCAAATGCCGAACTTCGAACCAACAATGCCGGTACCGCCAGAAATTAGGCCTGGACCAATATATTATGCACAATAAAACTTATTTTTTTTTGTTATTGACTTGTTATGTGAAAATCTCGGCAAAAAATGGAAAAAACAAAAGAAGAACAATCATGTGACTATTATTACAACAAATACTCTCATTTTAGTTTCCATGAAGAATTTTTGAGGGATAAAATTCATGTAAGTGCTTTTAGAAATGCTATAATTATGAATCCATCTGTGTTTTATGGTAAAGTTGTACTTGATGTAGGATGTGGCACCGGAATTTTATCTCTTTTTGCAGCAAAATTTGGAGCTAAAAAAGTATATTCAATTGAACAATCTTCTATTAGTAAGTATACAAAGAAAATTATTGAAGTTAATAATCTTTCTCATAAGATTGAACTACTTGAAGGAGAAATAGAGTCTATTATTATTCCAGAAAAAGTTGATTTAATAATAAGCAATTGGATAAGTGATTGTCTTCTTTACGACACAATTCTTCCTTCTGTCATTTTAGCAAGAAACCGATATCTCAAGCCAGATGGAACAATTTTTCCTACAAAAGCATTTTTATATATGTCAGCAATGGAAGATAAAAAATATTATGAAGAAAGATTTGGCTTTTACAAAAGCGCTTACGGGTTTTCCTTTAATTCTTTATTGGACCTTGTCTTTCTTGAACCATATATCGATATTTGTTTTCAAAAAAATGTCATTAGTGATTCATATAAAATTGCGGAGTTCGATCTAAGAAATTGTTCACTTGATGATTTTAATGTAAATTCTGAATTTTCCCTTAAAATTTGTAGAAAAGAGACTATGCATGCTTTTGTAATGTGGTTTGATGTTATGTTTGTTGGTAAGCAAACAACAATTGAATTTTCAACATCTCCATTCAGCAAGAAAACACATTGGGATCAAACCATATTTTATTTAAAGGAACCTGTGAATGTAGAACCAGGTGATGTAATAAAGGGAGTGTTTCGATTAAGTCCAAACTTTAGCAATCCATCAAATCAAAAATTCGAGATTTCTTTTTCAGTAAATGGAAAAGAATTCGAAACAAAATATTGTTTTAAATAAAATTTTTTGCATAAAAAATGAATTTTAGTGTTACAACACGCAAAGCTATATTTATTTTATATTTTCCTTTTTTCTAATAACTAATCATTTTAAAAAAAAAATCCAAATGAATCATTCAAACAATTAGCCTAAGTAAGTCTTGAACCAAAAAAGCTTAAAACAATTTCAGCTAAAAGCCTATCATTATATTAATTTTATAAAAACCGAAAAATCTCTTAATGAAGGGATTTGTGAATTCAAAACATGTTTTGAAAAATGTTTTATTGTAACATCTGATAATTTGACACTTATTCATCTGTTTTTTCCACTTTATCCAAGAAAGGAATAATTTCATCCCAGTAAAGTTGGTACCACTTTAATAGTGTTTCTCTGTGATTTCTTGTTGCTGTTGTAATCTTGAGGCCTAGTTCTTGTGAAAGTTTAATTGCTTTAAAGCGAAGCTCGGGAATATTTCCGGGTTTCTTTTTCCACTTTTTTACAATTTGACAAATTCTTTGAATTATTTCATTTTCGCCTTCATTTACAGTAAGCGATTCTATTGTTTGATCTTTAAATATATCTTTTAAAACGGATCGATACTCAATGATTAATTGTTGCTGAATTTTATCTTTTTTTTCCTGTTCATACATTTCTATTTCCTTTTCGATATCAGAGAAAAGGCTGCGTATTTCGACTATGTCATTACTTTCAACTTGCATGGTTTTGGTGGCAAAAATTAAACTCAAAAGGAAAAAGCAAACAGCCAAATTCAATTCAATTTAAACACCGATTAAATTTAAACGTCTGTGTTTCTTCAGGGGGTTAAAATTCAGTTGCATCTGCAGTTAAAATCCGGATGGAGATTAACTGAAGTGAATAGCTTACGTTTAGAACATTAATAAATAACATTATGAATGTACCTCTCACATTCAAAAAAATTTGACATAAGATATTTAACTCAAAAGTTATTTTTTGTTTGAAAAGAGGTACTTCAACTCCCAAAAAACAGATTTTTTATCTTCTTTCTTCATTCCATATGTAAGCATTCCATGATTTATACAATAATTTTATTTTAAATCGAAAAAATTTATAAACTCATGGAATATATTTTTTAAATCAATTTTTTTAAAAGATTTATATTTTCCAGTCATTCATAATTAATTTATGGTGAATTTTATATTGTATTGATTTGAGAACCTGAAACCTACCAGGAAATAAAATTCATTCAAATTTTTCATTTTTTTCTCCCATTTTTTTAAAAATTGATGCAAAAAATTATATAAAGTGGCGACCTGGTTTATTTTAGATATTTATTTTTAGCACAACTTAGAATCCTTGTTTTATGAATTATATAAATAAATTTAATTGAAAAATGAAAATAAAAAAATTTTATTATCAAAAAAGTGACATAATTTTCAAAATATTCATTTTTTGCAATAAATAATAAAAATAATAATACAACAACCAAAACAATCAAATTCTTTTATGTCATCGTATTATATATTAGAAAATAATGAATTTTTATTTTTATCGATAAAAATAATAAATGATCAGACATATTTTATGTTTTTTTTGAACATTTTTTCAATTTGATTATAACACAATATGATGAAAATTAAATATAAATGATTTTATAAACAAACTTTTGCCGAGAAATTTTCATTTTTTAATTTTTTATAAAAAATTGTTCATTTTTTAAAAAAATATTTGACCGATAATAAAAATTCGTTAATAGATTTTTAATGTGACCAAGCAAAAATTAAAATATTATAAGTCTTCTATTTATGCTTAGATTTTTATTTGAATTCAACTGCTAGTTTTTTTGAATTTGTGCTTTTTTTTTAAGTGTTTTGTTAAATAACACTCCATTTTGAAAACTCAAAAAATGATGACTTTTTGATAAAGACGATACCTTTTTGTATCATATTTAAATTTTCTTGAAAATGGAATTGGTAAATTTATTTATATAATTTGATATATATTAAATATATATTACATACATTTACTAGAATAGATTATTTCGAGGAAAGTACTCAATTTTATGTACATAAAAATATATTAATTTTATGTTTTTTATGTTTATTTCTATCATTAATTGGTCGGCAAACAGGAAGAAACAGGGGCGGGTTATATAACCGCGCAATGTTATAACAAAATTAAAAATGATAATATATTTGGATTATGCCAATATATTTTAATAAGACATAAAATTCAATTTTACTTACTTGAATAATTAATATAATTGGATTTAGAAGATATTTATCGAAGAATTTATAGAAATAATGAAAAATCGAAAAAGAGTTTGTTTTCATCATCTCATCTGAGATTTAACAAAAATACCTAGGCATTTCAAAGAAATAGAAAAGTAAATTATTATTATGCAATGCAATTTATAATAACATTGCATAAAAAAAATAGATAAAATCATACCTTAATTTGTCACTTAACCTTATTTTGAAACAAAAATTTCTCATTCTTAACAATTTAAATAATACTCAAAAATATGTATTTATGAAAAAAATATCACTTATATTAATATATATAAAATAAAATCACGTCGCTACTCGATATATTAGAATTCATCCGAATTAACATTTAAATGTTTAATTTTTTCACGTATTTTCACTTTTTCTCCAAATATTGAATAACAATCAAGCAAATTTTTTGATATTTACATTGGAGACATTGAAGGGTTTTATTATTTTGAAGGATTTTAGAAAAAAGAGAAAAATTGATCAGATCGAGATCTCAAAATTCAGCAGTCGAAATTGCTCAAAAATTTATATTTATACTAAACACCCGAAGTTGCCCATATATTTTGATTTTCAACGAAAAACTATTGAGGAATTTAGAGTTGAAGTACCTCTTGAATGTGTTGGTTATGATGGTTTAGATTCTAATGGTCAAAATATACCAATGCAAATTAAAGGACAACCAATTCATACACAAGCTAATGATACTTATTATAATGTAGATAATGCTGGAAATCATCCACCACCTCCTCAATTATTCATTTGTTGTGATACTTATTTCACATTAGATTTACATAACTAATTGAAATATCATGCCAATGGAACCAAAGATGGTTATTAAATAAACATTGATATGATTGAAACATCAGACACTAAATAATCTTTGAACTTACATTTACATTGTCGAACAACAATATATCTAGAATTTTGGAAATCAACAAATTCGAGAGGTGAACGGTTTTCTTTCTTTTACAAAAGTACAAAAATATGTTTTAGTTACTGGTTCGTTCATCAAAAAAAATCAATTAAAATTTTTTGTCAATGGTATTTGAGCGTTTGAACTTTTTCTATACTATGAAGTATTCGATCGCTCTAGAATTTTTATTGTAGTGGACACACTAATGAAATATTGAATAAAATAAATGGTCAGGTGAAAAGACAATTTGTGCTGGTTAGGCAATGTTTTTGATAAGTTTATATGAAAAGCGACATAAAAGTGCTATCACTGTTATCAAAAAGTTTCCCAATTATTCAATATTTCAAACGAACAACATTCCGAAATGACTCACAACAATTATTTATCAGTCGCTCCATTTCGTAATTTTTTACCATATTCAAATACTTCATTAAACTATAACTTTTGTAAACATTATTAAATTTGAGTTAAATCTTTTTGTTTTCAATGGTAATTACCATTATGACAAAAACAATGAAAAAATTATGAAAAGATTATTAAAGCTTTATTTCAGAAACCCTTATCGAAATCATCACTGTCTTATTACAAACGATATATGGATGCTAATTGGTCAAGAGTTCCAAAATGAGAAGAAAATACCATCAATTAGTATTCGAACATATATTCCAAAGTTAACACTTTATACCTGGAGAAATTGCTACAGAAATGACCCTTACTCGTCACCTCAAAATAATTACAAAAACCAAGATAGAAGAATTTTTACTGAAGACGAAGAAAATGAGTTAGCTGATTATATATCTAGTGTTATTGATGAAGGAAATCTCTTTACTAACGATGATATTAAAGAAATAGCTATAGAATTTTATATGAGCATACATGAAAATATTAAACAGTTTAATTGTTCAAATGGGTTTATTTCTGATTTTAAAAACAACATAAATTCACATCTAAGAAGTTTCATTATAAAAGAAGACCAAATGTCACAACAGAACAAAAAATAATGTGGATAAATGAAATTACTAATTTGTTAACAACTGTACCACATTTATCGAATAATCAATTGCGACGAAACTTCTTATTGCCTTTATCCCAAAAGTTTATTAACCTGGGCTATAATTGGGGAAGACAATATTAAAACTTTAATTCGTAAAAAGGAAAAAGACAACATCACTGTTTTGGCAAGTATAACTGCAGACGGGCAGAAACTACCATTAATGTTCGTAGGGCGTTGTAAAACTGAGAGAGTTGAAGATTCGCAGATCGGTGACATAAGTCCTTATTGGCGCTTTATCCCACCGGGAACGACAGATGCTTTTCAACTTTTGGATCGAAAAATATTTGGTATAGTCAAAGCGCATGCCAAAAGATATCATCGCCTAAGGGTAAAAGAATCAAAAGGGCTAGTTGTTGAGCTGAATGCTTGTCAAGACATGATCAAATCGTGGAACCAAATCCATGATTCTTCTATTATAGATGCGTGGAATATCTACTTTGAATAAAAAATAGATCTAAAATTGGATGTGTTTTGTGTTTCATTTGTTTTATTTATCAATATATTCAAATTTTATGACCGAGCTCAGTTCTATAACGATCATATTGCATTCAAAATATCCAAAATAATGATCTTATGAAGTATTAAAAAACAAAAATAAGAGGGAAAAAATTTTAATAATTTTTTCTTCTTAATAATCGCAAGTACGTAATATTTTTATAACATCGTAGGGGTATTCTCGCAAAAAATCAGTCAGATGATGTAAAATATATAATTAAAAGGGATGATCACATTAAAATTTTTGAATTTATGAAATCTTTTGATACCATCAGATGAAAACTTAATAATATTTTTTATTTATATACTCTAATTTGGCATAAACTTATTTTTTTAGTGGTAATAGTTTCAAAAAATTTGAACGCAAAAACTAACATTGTTATTTTATTTAATTTTATGGAATATAATTTCTTTAGTAATTTGATTATTCTTTTGAAGTAAACTGATATCATTTTTTAATGTGAAAATTTCTTGTTTATATGATTTTATTTTTTTAGAATGTTTTATTTTTTGTTTTTGATACATAATTAAAATGTGCTTTTTAATGTTTCTTATTTGCTTTAATTGATTTTAAAAGTATATAACAATCATTGCAAATTGGGAACTCGTTGATGCATTTATTATTCGAATAGAAGCAAGAATTTTCAGAAGATCTTCGGTTGATAAAAATATTTGTTTCTTAATTTTTGCTTTTGGTCATTGAAAATATTTTTTTCTTTGTTTATTCTTTTTGAAATATACGAAGAAATTTGTTCATAAATTTAATGTATGAAATGTAGACCTTGGAAAACGAGGAGTACGGATTGCATGAATTTGTTGCTTTAATGAAAGAAGGCCGGACTTTGGCTAGCTCAGCTAGAACAATTGTAGATGTAAAAATCAATGAAATCGAATAGATTCTTATAGAAATGCTGTATGATATCATCATGTTGTTTCCAACAATTTTTTGAAGTTTTTCTTATAGTGTAATTTATAATATTATTGTATTTATGTATTTAAATTTTGCTTTGCCAACACGTTTTTTAATAGGTAAAATGGATAATGTATATTGCTATTTTGATGATTTTCATATGTTTGTATGTTAATATCAACTTTTGTTTTGAGACAATGATTTCGATTGTTTTATACGAACATTACATCTTTGAGTTGATTTTGATTATTAGCAATATACGCTTCATTTCTATTTCTTGAAAGTGAAGATTTGATATTTGTAGAAGAGGAATCTGAATTAGAATTTTCGTTTGTACTTTTTTCAAGGAGTAAATTTATTATTTCTATGTAACCTAATTATTGTGCAATTTGAAGTGCTGTTTCAAATTATTAAAACATATTCCAAATTATTAAAACATATTCCAAATTATTAAAACATATATAAAATTATTCAAATGAATATATTTTGCATTAACATCAATTCCTTTATCTAAAAGTAATTTTACTATTTCTATATTATTGTTTCTAACTGCTATATGAAGTGCTGTTTCAAATTATTTAAACATATCCAAAATTATTAAAACATATTATAAATTATTAAAACATATTATAAATTATTAAAACATATTATAAATTATTAAAACATATTATAAATTATTAAAACATATTTCAAATTATTAAAACATATATAAAATTATTCAAATGAATATATTTTGCATTAACATCAATTCCTTTATCTAAAAGTAATTTCACTATTTCTCTATTGTTGTTTTTGACTGTTATATGAAGTACTGTTTCAAATTATTAAAACATATATCAAATTATTCAAATAAATATTTTTTGCATTAACATCAATTCCTTCTTTATCTAAAAGTAATTTTACTATTTCTATATTATTATTTTTAACTGCTATATGAAGTGCTGTTTCAAATTATTTAAACATATCCAAAATTATTAAAACATATTCCAAATTATTAAAACATATTATAAATTATTAAAACATATTATAAATTATTAAAACATATATCAAATTATTCAAATGAATAGTTTTTGCATTCACATCAATTCCTTTATCTAAAAGTAATTTTACTATTTCTATATTATTGTTTCTAACTGCTATATGAAGTGCTGTTTCAAATTATTTAAACATATCCAAAATTATTAAAACATATTATAAATTATTAAAACATATTATAAATTATTAAAACATATTATAAATTATTAGAACATATTTCAAATTATTAAAACATATTTCAAATTATTAAAACATGTTATAAATTATAAAAATAAATCCAAAATTATTCAAATGAATGGTTTTTGCATTAACATCAATTCCTTTTTGTTCTAAAACATATTTCACAAGTTCAATATTTTCTGATTCTGAAGCAAATGGAAAAATATTTTCCGGAATTTGGTTATTTTGAAGGAAGTATTTAACGAGATATAAATTTCCATCTTTATTGCTGATTCGTTTATATTATCAGCATTAACATTAACTCCTTTATCTACCAAAAATGCTAAAATTTCATAATTATCTTTTTTAATGTGTGACTTTAGACATTTTTGGAATTGATTGTGTTTTTTCTAATTTATTTTAATAAATATATTTAAATATATCATTTTGATGAAATTCAATTGCAGCTTCATATGCATCTTCAAATGTCGAATGATTTTGTTCACACAAATGAATGATTTCTTCATTTCCACCTGCAACTGCATATTTACCTGTGTTTTCTACTTTTGCACCATTCATAAGTAAATATTTAAAACATTTAATAGAAGAAAAAAATGCTGAATAATCAATTAATGTAACATTCTTTTGATTAATAAATGAACATCTTTCATAAAGTGATGGTTCAATTGTCTGATTAAAATCAAAGTTTGCTTGTGATGATATTTCTTGAAGTTTTTCTATTTCATCATTTCGAATTATTTTTGCAATTTCATTCAGATTAACTCCTTCTTTAATATATTTATTATGAAGTTCCCAATCATTCTCTGAAAGTTCTTCATAATGATCCATAAAGGATTTTTCTACTGTATCATTTCCATTAGACCCAAATACAAAATGATTTTGGCTTTGGTTTTCTTCTTTTGTTTTATAATGAGAAAAATATTTTGAATTAATATTTTTTGTGATATTTTTATCAATTAAATTTTGTTTAATCATTTGTACGATTAAATAATATGATTCTTGTGTGTTTGTTGTAGATATACGTTTGATAAAAATTGGTATTAATTTAACGATATTTTGATTAATTTCTTCTTCTTTCATTTGAAGTGTCTTTAAAAAATTTAAGTTAATATCGAATACTTGTTTTCTTGACGAAAATGCATTATAAATTATGTTTATTATGATAAAATTAAATGTATTTGGAAAATTTGAATCGAATAATTCCAATATTTTTTTAACTGATGCCTCGCAGTTTTCTTCGGTTAAACCGAATATAGTTTTCTCAAGCTCGATTAGGAATTTCAAGCTAGTTGACAGATCACCCAATTATTTATCTCCTGTGTTTATGGCAGTATCATCATTAAGCATGTGCTTTAGCGTAATAAAAGCTATAAAAAAATGAAACAAACGGATCCTATTCTCTGAACGGTCGTTTGACACCAAATAGAATATAATTATCTCGTTGTTTTCATTATATTAATCCTTATAATATATATAGCAAAGATTAATAATAACAGTAGATAATATTCTTATATCTTTATAAGACAAAAATTTTTATTTAAAGATTTGACATTTATAAATAAAACAAATATATCTTCATATAAAATTGGTTCACGCACATGATTTTAAAAGTTTTATTTATTCCATTATATATTATTTTGTATATTAGAAATAATCAAATTTTTATATAAGAATTGTTGACTTTCTAAAGCTCGATCAAAAAGGTTGTTCCACCAATTTGAAAGGGTACCGTTTATTTTATAAATCATGGAATACAAGATGTCAGAATCTATGATGAAGAATCGTTTGGAAATCATTCAGCTGATATCCCAAGGAAAAAACAATACTCAAATTTTCAGGGAAACTGGGCATTGTCGAAAATTTGTGAGAAAAGTTAGAAATGATTCAAACAATAAAACTGTATTTACTGCAATTGGAAGACCATCTATTGTAAATGATGCCACTATCGATAGAGTCAACAGCATGACGCTAAATAATAGAAGAATGGGGGGAACAAGAACAATTTCCAATATCCTTTCAGAAACAAGTCCTATTAGCCATGGGACTGTATACAACATTCGGAAGAGCCAATAATTCGGCTATCTTCCACTTCGCAATACCTTTTTTCTAACTGATTCTCAAAAGCAAGATCGAATAAATTTTGCTCAATTTCATATCCAAAATTAAACTGATTGGAAAAAAGTATTGTTTGTTGATGAATCTTATATTTATTTAAGCGATAGCCATAGGTGGCTTTGGAGAAGGCGAGGGGAAGACTGTGATGATATTATTAATCATCATAGAAAGTTCACCCCCAAAGTTTTAATGTTTGGTGGAATCAACTATGAGTACAAAACACCATTAATTGCTATCCAGAGTAATGTCAACTCTGATGTATACATTAATGATTGCATAATCAATACAGGTATGATTGAGGGTCCTGACATATTTTGGCATTTATTTCGATAATTTGGCATTTTTATCTAAATTTATTAATGCCACCACTATTTTAAATAAAGTATTCAATTGATAATGATAAATATCAAAGATATTTCATATCAAATGTCACAAGCAAGTTCCTACTTGACACTATGCGGGAATATCATTTTTATTTTTTTGTCCAATGGAATATGATGATTCTTTTGAAAATTTTGGCTTTAGCGACAATGATTTTGATTTTTCTAATGTTTGTCCTGAATCAATACATTCGGAAGACGATGAAAAACCGTATCAGATCCCTCCACCAGTTTTTACTCCCCCTGCTCCATGCCTTATGCCGGACAATGAAGGTCAAGTTAAATCCATATATTTCAGCAACGTTGACCTACTTAAGGGCTTTATTAAGGAGAATCCTCAGTTGGTTGAGAATTGGGTTATTGTACTTCCAATAGTCTCGATAGGTGCCATCCGTTATGATCGTCGCCGTAAGGATGTTCCTTCATATCTTATTCACCCTCAATTAATAAATCTCCCACAACATTAAATTTTTTATTGTTATGCCTCGTAGGTTACGTAGACGTAGTTATTCACGTGGACGTCCATTGAAGACTGTAAAGTATTCTAATGAGACTTTCAACTGTTCTGGGAATATCACATTCAATACCGGTTCTGGAGATTCTGCTGTTGGTGATCAAGTAAATACAACCTTGATTAGTGCCGTTGCTACTCAATGTATGCGTAAAGTAAAGAATTTTACTTTAAAAATGATTACTGATGTTGATATACCGATATTATAAGCTCTAGTTTATGTTCCTGATGGTACTGCTGTACAACCGATGTCACTTGGTACCCCTGCTGCCCCTGTATCATTATATAAACCTAATCGAAATGTTATTATGTCAGGGTACCTTACTCCCAATGCCCAGCAAACTCAAGTATTTCGTACTCGCTTAGCACGTAATTTGAATTCTGGTGATGATATCGCTTTATGTTTAAAGATTCTATGCCCGGCACTGTTATTGATGATAAATTCTTAGGGGTTCAATTAAATTATGCTATCACTTATTAATAAAAAATTTTCCCACTGTTATTTTTATGTTTGATCCTCATCGCATTGGACCTATTAGTGAATCTTATTATTCACGTAATAAGGGACGTGTGTTACAACGTAAGTTGGTGCCCCCTCTTAATCCTCCTATGACTAAGTATGATTTAGATAGAGCATACGATGTTCTTAAGAACAATGGTAAAATTCCTGATTATACTATTCAAGAAGACATTGTTTATTATCCTGGTGGTACTAGTACTAAACGTGTTGCATATGAAATTGGATCTACTATTAAGGTATTTATACCAATTTCATCAGTTATTATTGGTTCTGATAATTCTAATGTTATTCCCTTAACTCAATTTACTTATTCTAATGGTTTAAATCAGACATTCGATGGTACTCATTATTATGTCTTTATTTGTATCCAACCCAATTCTCCTAATGATATTTATACTCTTATACGTGTTAATTTTATTAAACAAGGTCAAGTATCTCAAGCAGGTCCTATGTATTATTATTTATATATATTTATATGATTTTGATACAACTCAACCAGACAATGATGATTGTATTGTATCATTTGCAACTACTACTAATTCTATTATATTTATTTCACAAGATACTAATTTTAGTGTTGCTGCACCTAGTAATATATATGTTCCTAATTCTAATTATTTATTTAATTTTTAATTGTAAAAATTAAACCATTCAATTGATTTTAAGATATTTTCTTTTTTCTATCGGTTTTTCTGGTTAATTTTTTTCTCTTTTCGACTCAGCACATAAGTGATAATAACAAAGTTTGTTCACTCTATGGGCAATTGAGAACTTTTTTCTTTTTTTCTTTTTCTTTAAACCAAGGTACCCCCTCCCCCAAAGAGAGCCCTAATGGCGAATGAGTGCATTTATCACAAACCTGCCGTAGCCCGACTCCGCGGAGCACTTTTTTTATAAATAGGCGTAGACAGGTGATCAGTATATAGTGTACTGGGGGGCGGGGCCCCTAGGGTCCTCGTGATCAGTCCCGACCTTAAGTTTTCACTCGGGGGATTGGAGGCCTCAGACCCCTCCAATCCCCAGAGTGTGCTCGCTCCGCTCGCTACAAAAATCAAAATGATTTTTGTAAGCCATACAATTAGTCTGAAAATTTGAATACACATTCAATTTTGATCGAACGCGAAACTTTTTGATAGGAACGATAGCACTTTTAGCACCACTTTTCGCATAAACCTATCAAAAACATCACATTACCAACACGAATTGTCCCCGATTATCTTTGGTCGGACATTTATCCTATTTAATTTATCTTTGATCGGAGGTTAGTAGTCAAAAAGCGACGGTTATTGTTTGGTCTCATCACAACCTTTATTTTTATAAATGCTTAAACCAGTGATTAAAACGTATTTTTGTACTTCCCAAAAAGAAAACCGTTTTCCGCCTGAATTTGTGGATTCTCAAAATCCTAGATATATAGTAGTACAACAATGTAAGTGTAAATTTAAGGATTATTTAGTATCTGATGTTTCAATGCATGCTGATTTCATTGAACGTGATCATTATGAAGATTATTTTTGTATTTATACGAATGAAAATAGAACTAAATATAAGAAATATGAATATAAAAGTAGAAAACCAAATTTTAAAATATGGTTTAAAGAAATGAATGGTAAAGAAATTGAACCAGAATATTTTATGTTAGAATTATTATTAATTTATTAAATAAAAATCATTTTTTATCAATGTTTACTATTGAGAATGCTATGAAAGGTGTAAAAACTAATGTTGTTGAAGCTTCTGAAATTATTGATAAAGATGATATAGAAGAAGTTTTAGAAAATTATCCTACAAATGACCAAATAACAGAAAAACTTAATACTATAACTTCGATTACATTACCTCAATTATATTATAATAAATCAGAAACAGATGAAAAATATTCTACCAAAAGTCATACTCATAATACAATAAATAATGATTTAACAGTAAATGGGAATGTACAAGTTACTTCATTAAATGGTTTTCAATTGGCAACTTCAGAAGGTGGTAAATGGGATACAAAATTATATGTACCATCTATTATTACATTAAAAAATGATGGTGTTGTAGAAGTTGGTCAATATATGGTATACCTGATGGATTCGTTCCTATAGAACATTTTCATGATTATAGATATTCATTGCTTGATCATACACATACAAAATTTAATAATGATATTACTATTAATGGTAAAATTAACAATTATTATATTAATAATGGTTCTACAGCAAATAATTATTTAAATACTTTACCTTGTATAGCTACTATTAAAAGTGATGGTGTTATGGAAATAGGACAGTACATTGATTTTCATGATAGTAATGATGATAGTGATTACAATTGGAGAATAAGAACTGCTGATAATACTATGTATTTCGGTAAACTTAATAACAGTAATGGTAATATCAGTTTTAATGGTGATAGGAGTAATATAAATTGTAATTCTATTAATGATATTAATGTAAGTTTTTTCTCATTAAAAGGCCATACACATAGTTATAATGATTTAACAGATATTCCTTCAGGTCTTGTACAAATAAATACAACTATTATTCATAATGCTCCTGTTACAGAAGATTTAACACAATTTCAAATTGGTTCACCTATATTTTGTACAGGTAATGTTTTTTCATTAAAAGAAAATGGCATATATACTTCAAATACATTTACAACAGATTGTATACCATCAGTTAAAACATCAGGTACATATAAAGAATATTTAGGTATATGTGTAGCTAAACATGAAACTGGTTATAAAGCTTCAATAGGTGATGTTATTAAAAGAGAAATCGAAATTTTACAAGATACTATTGATTTTGCTACACATGGAGATTTTTATTTTACAGTAAATAATACTGCAGATTATGAAAATGGTGATGTAGTATTATTTGATGGTAATAAATTATCAGATGATTTAGTAATAACGACTAAAATATTAAATTCAATAGTTGGTGAAGTAACAGGTAAAATAGATGAACATTTATTAAGTGTATTTAAAGAATAAAAAAATATTTTATTTCATTTTATTTTTTTTATATGGATCCAGTTTATAAAAGAAGAAGAGAAATACAGGATTCATTCGAAAAATTGATTAAAAATGAATTAAATAATG
Organism: Histomonas meleagridis; assembly: GCF_020186115.1. Classification (NCBI taxonomy): domain Eukaryota; phylum Parabasalia; order Tritrichomonadida; family Dientamoebidae; genus Histomonas; species Histomonas meleagridis. The sequence goes on from NW_027150770.1 coordinate 386,768, forward strand.
AAAATTCACAATTAAAAGGTAATTTGAGTCTTCAAAATTTTATTAATTTTCTGAATGAAAAATATAATAGGGAGTTTAATTTTACACCTGAATTTAATACTGGTACAAAGCCATTAGTTGAAACATACAACAATTTAGTTAATTATTATATAGATGTGAGCTTAGAAAGAACAACAGATGAACAATTTAAAAATAAACAATATGACGATTATAAGCAATTTGAATATAATTTTATTAAACTTTTTATCAAAACTGAAAAAATTACACCTATTAATGGAAAAATTGGAAGAAAAACAATTCCAGAGCATTATGAATATTATATTAGAACGATTATCAAAAAATTGAATGAGATGTTTGCACGCAAAGTTTTTGAAACTAAAAAAAAAGCCTCTCAAATTTAATGAATATTGTGAAGAATTAAGGAAATATTTATATGGTATTGAAATAATTGATAATAAAATTGGGAACGTATTTACATTCGATTCTGCATATAGCAATTATTTGTTACAATATTTTAGTAAATTTCCTTATGACAATACATATAAATATTATAATATTTATGAAGATTCTAAGAATCCACCTTATATTAACACAGGTTTCAAATCTCGTTCGAAAAACAAATATTTATTTGATAACTATTTTCTTCCATATCATATTGATTATTCAAAATTAGATCCTCAATTTAAACCTAATATAAATTATTTTCCTTATAAAAGATATAAAAAATACCAATTAAAATATATTGGTAATAATGGTAAATATCAAATGGATTTATTTTTTTATGGTTATGATGATACCACTAAAACAGAAACAAAATATTGTTATTTATTAGCAGTTGAAATTAGGTCTAGATTTTTATTTTATGCCTATACTAATACAAAAATAAATGATAAAATAACTAGAAAGAAATCGATAGAATCTATAGCTAATTCATATTTTGTATAATTTAATCCTATAATTATACATTGTGATTCTGAAAAAACATTTTTATCAAAACCTTTACAATATATAGCAGCACATTTATCTGGTGTAAAAATAATTCCAGTAAAAAGAATAATTTTAGAAGATAAATCTTATCCTATTCATACTTCTTTAGCTATAATAAATAGAATTTGTAGAACTATTAGAGATATGGCTGATAATATGGGTTTAAAAGAAATAGATCCATATCATATGAAGAAAATTGTTAATAATTATAATAATACTTATCATAAAACATTAAGTCAATTAAATCACAAAAAAATTTCACCATTAGAAGCTTTTAATCAAGAAAAATCTTTTGGTTCAGAGTTACATAAATTAAATGATAAAATTATAAATCAAGAAGGATTTTATTTACCTCCTGGTACAACAGTAACAGTTTATAACACAGATCAATTAAAAAAAAGATCAAAAATATTACCAGATATTTTTATAGTAGATAATTTCGAAAAAGGTAAATATAATATTTATAATGAAAAAGGTATAAAAATGTCAGTACCAAGATATTTATTAAATCCTGTGCCTTATCCTATTAATTTTAATAAATAAATACTTTTTCTAATGATATATTGAATTCATTTATTAATGTGTAATATTCTTTATTATATTGTGAACTAAAATCATAACCATTAATCTTAATTGAATTAACTTTTTTAATTGAATTTACATGTTTTAAACATCCAGGTTCAGGATCTTCATAACTTAATCTAATTTGATTAAAATCAATTTCTAAAATTAAACTTATAGCTTGTACTAAATCATTAGCATTAATAATAATTTTACCACTATTATCAATTAAATTTGCTATTAATTTCATATTATTCGTCTTTAATATCGCACTAAATGTTAAAGCTATATGTTTATATAAAGCACTTGCATTAACAGTATTAAGTTCAGTTTCTCTTGTAATTATTTTTGGTGTTTCTTCATTAACTTCAGGATAATGTACTGGTGGTTCACTATTGTTATCATTAATAATAACTTTACAATTAGCACTACAACCATTATGTTCAGTATTATTCTTCCCTACATGGGGTGAGAAATCACTTATTTTGATCATAAAAAAATAATAATGATTTTAAAAAAAAATTTTCTTTATTTAGAAACCACGATTACTGTCAATATATGTATATAATGATGTTTTAACATCTGCAAATTTATTCTTATCTAGTAAAATTTCAGAAACTGCTTGCTTTGAAGCACTTGACCAATAATTTTCTCCTGTATCTTCTCTAATATATTTCTTAGCTGTTTTCTCATCCTCAATATTTTGACCTGACAATATCTTATTCATTCTTGTTTTTATAATGTCATTATAAAATTTAGCAGATACACTAAGTATTGGAAACATTCCTTTAATCATAGCTAACTTTACAGGAAGTTGTTCATCATTAGCATTATTCTTTTGATAATCTTTAAGATAATCATTATAAATTGGCTTAATAACATATCTAGTAAACACTTGATTTGCTGTTCTCCTTCTTGGTTTGTGTGTTTTATAAACATCTCTAACACCTGTATCTTGATAATAATTTAAATTAAATTTATCAACAGTATCCATAATTTGTCTACCTTCTCGAGTAGGTTTCACCATAGGATCATCAAATGGCTTATTATCATCATATGTAACTTTTCTTATATATTTATCCATAAATTCATCGAAATCCTCTATATGTTGACCTTTTGCTCTCAAAAGTTTTCTATTTTGTGGACTACCATAACTTTTTTGTAAAAATCTTATATATTGTGCTTCATAGGGGTCATGTTGTTTAACTGTCCATCCATTTACAAATTTTGCTCTTTTATGTTGATCTGCAACTATAACATCTGGAATACCATCCTTATTTATATCTTCTTCAATTGCAGTCCAATGATATCTTGGATCCTTTTTATCTTTATTATGTTTTTCAACTAATGCTCTTGCTCCTTCTATTGTTTGAAGCTCTCTAATTTTTTTAACATCTTTCTTTAAATCAAGAATAAGATGTGCTAATGTATCCATATTTTCATCCAATATAACATTACTTCCTCCAGTATATTTATATTTATTCTTATCTTCTATAAAATCATACATTTTACCATCAGGAGTTCTAATGTGATATTCATGAGGTCTTAAAGGTGGTGGTAAACCTTTAGTATTTGTTCTTTTTTTTTGATATTTTCCAACCATTTTTTCATAACCCAATGGTGGAATTTCGTTAGACAAAATTGGTTTAATGTCTTCGATAGTTACTGTTGGCTGCACTGATGAAAAATGATCTTCATATTCTGTTTCTTCCAAAGCATCATCCTTTTGTACTTCTGGATGAAATGCGGCTAGATCCTCAAAAAATGGATGTTGAATATTTTGTAAATACGTCAATATATTGTCCCATAAAGTATTCTCATCTATATTGGTTGTTTTTAATGTTCGCCATATTTTTATTTGATTATTGAGATCATTTATTGTTTTATTGGATTGATTATTTCTCCATTGTTTTAAGTTTTCTTCAGCAGCAGTCATATCAATACCAAGAACATTAAGATAAGTAGCTATTTCATTATCTATACCCTGTTGGCCTTTTAACATTAAAAAAATATGAATTTTAATTTTTCATTTTTCATTCAATTTTTATTTTTTGATTATTAACGTCGACGATTATTTTTTGATGTCCTGTCAGTTTTTGATAAACTGAATAAATTTGATCTTTAGTATAAGACAATGGTATTTGAGCTAACATATAAATTAATTGTTGTTTAGAGAAATTAGGAAATATAAATATAGTACTTACATTAGCTTTAACTTCAGCAAGTAAAGATTTCCAAAATTGTACAGCGAAAAATACAGAACATTGAATATGAGCTAATTTAGTAAATAATTGATTAAAATAATTAGTAGGTTTTTTAAATAAAGGACTATTAGAAAAAAAAAAAAAAAATATTATAGTATGTAAAGTTAAATTATTAAAATTATTAATATATAATTTTTCAAATAATTCAGATATTTGATTATCTACTATTTTATTTTCCCAATGATTATTTTTAATTTCATTATAAAATTGTTTCCATTTTAATATATCTTTAACTATATCTTCTGCTTGATTTTCAGCTACATATAAAATTGGGATTTTAATTAAAGGTTTTAATGATTCAAAAGTGGGATCGTTTTCTAATCCATTTTTATTAATATAAATTAATAAATGAGTTCTAGGACTAATATTACTAATTTTAATAATTTCTCTAATTATACATTGAGTTTTCCCACTTCTTTGTCTACCTACTGCTATATTTAAAGAATTATAAGGCACATTTACTTCTGGATGCATTTCACTTATTAATTCTTCATTTAATTTAAATTTATTTTTATATAAACAATAATCAATCATATTATCTAAGGCATCAATATTAATATCGTTTTCCATAAAATAAAATAATTTTATAAAATCATTTCATTATTATTAATGGAAGCTCTTTATACATGCTTTGCACAAAAATTTAAAGATTGTGATTTTACTGCTATAAATATTAAACCTTCCTTTTCTATCGTTAAAAATAAAAATGTAATAACATTAACTGTAACTGTATATAATAAATATCATAATTTATTAAGAAAACAAATTTATAAATTTATAGATGAAAAATATCATCCTACTATTAAAAATCCTTTACAAAATATAACACCTGAACAATTAGATCAAGCTTATCAAATATCTAAAATGGAATTATTAAATCAAATATTTAATGATGATTAGAATAAATATAATGCTTATGTAAATAAATTAAATGTTTTACAAAATTATGCTAACTCAATAATGCCTCAAAATCAAAATGATCAAGCTCAATGTGTTTTATAAATAAAAATTTAATGCCGTTAATATTATTCTATTGTTCGAAAAGTGTCACTTTTGAATGAAAAATGAAGATACAAAGATTAAAACTCATTTTTAATTGAATACTTTACTAAAGAGATATAAGTCATATAAAAAAAACGTAAACAGGCTCAGTCAAATTACTATTGTCAATCAAGAGAATGAAAAAGTGACAGAAAGGTCATAACATATGAAAAACATCATATTTACTGATATCAATTGAAATGGTGTACAAGAAAAGTGACAATATGATCATCATTGAAAAATGGATAAGATAATATGATGCCAAATGGAGTATAACATCGAATGGAACACATCATAACTTTGCCACAAAAGTATAATTATAGAATTTAAATATTTTAAATAGTCGAATGATTAAAGAAGAGAAAAATAGTGACATTTTATTAATGGAATACGAAGATAAGAACATAATAGGCCACAAACTAGGACAAGGACTTGTGTTCAAAGTCGAATGGTCTACAGGCGAAACATCTTGGGAACCAATTCAAAATTTAATACCAGGATGTGAAGATTTAATCAATATTCACGTAATTTTTTTATATGAAGATAAAAAAATTAAAATTGCAAATGATCTAGTGAATTGGCTAACAAGACACATCAATAAATAAAAAAAACAAATTACAAAATCTTTTTAATACCAATTGAGAAAAAATAAAAAAATAACTGAGATACTAATAAGTATAAAATCATCAAATTACAATCATAAAATGTAAAGTATAGAAAAATATTAAATAAAAAATGACAGAAACAACATGTCATATGAAAAATCATATTTATTTAGTATATGTTAATATATTTTTATGGACAGAAGATCAGTGTTAATAAAATGAATCGATTTTGATCGTATTTTCCCACCTTCGAATTAACGATAGATTCAATTTTTGCAGTTATGTACTAACTTAAGATATAAATTAATTTTCGAGATCATGGGAAAGATCAGTAAACTATTCAAACAAAAAATATTTGATAGTACAGTCTTTATTCAGTTCAAAAAGTCATTGTGATCAAAACTTTCAGAAAACAACATTATCGCTATTCAATTTTATGATCGTATATTTTTTGATATTTGAAAGGGTTTTGTTTCAAAATAATAAAAAAATATATCAAAAAGTTTAACTGTATTGAAATATTTAGAATCACCTTACATCTAAAAATGGAATATCCAGTTCAAAGCATTCCTGCGCCACGCATTAAGAATGGGGTGGTGTCTTTCCTGGTGCATTGGGGCACAGGAGAGTTCACTAGAGAACCCCTGGAATGCTTAGTACCGGGAAGTCTCGATCTTCTTTATGATTGGATCGAGACTCATGGTCCGAATTTAAGACCGGAGATTGTTCATACGATGTATGAACAAATTGAAGCAGCACTCAAGAAAATGGAGTAAATAAAAAAAAATACTTCTAATTTATTATAATCTAAATAAAATTGAGATCTAATTTCAAATAATTTTTATTTAATAACCATCAGGAGTACCATTAGCATAATATTTCAAACCATTATGTAAATCTAATGTGAAATAAGTATCACGACAGATGAATAATTGTGGAGGAGGTGGATGATTTCCAGCATCATCAACATTATAATAAGTATCATTAGCTTGAGTATATATAGGTTGCCCCTTAATTTGTATCGGGATGTTTTGACCGTTAGAGTCCAAGCCGTCGAATACGTAACCACCACGCAAACGTTCACATTATATATTAAGCATAAAAGAAGTAGCATCACTTAATGTATTATTATATCTTGTACCATTAGAAGCATTTCTATCCATAGTTAAAGAATCTTCGAATTCTTTAGTACATTGTATACCACCATCTAAATCAGAAGCAACTAATTGATATTGTAAAAATCTTGCACCTAATGTAGAAATAGGTTCATCAGGATAATTTTGACCTGCAATAGTTAATTGTACATTATTATAAATAGAATTATCGAAACAAGTATAATCATTAGCATGTTTTGGAAATACAACTGTAATAGTTGTAACATTAAATAGAGGCATATTAATAGTAGACTGTATACCAGATTCAGTAGCAGCTAAAGCAAATGCATTATAATCTAATTGTTGTGAAGGAATTAATAAACCTCCAGGTTGTTGAAGTATTTGAGCTATTTGATTTAAAGTTTCTTCTTTAACTCCAAAACCATACATATTAGATTTACATGAAACTACTGTTAAACCTGTACAATATAAAGAAACATTCTCAGTTGCAGTATCAATAGTATGATTAGTTTCAGTATCACATTTAAATGTAGTAGTTATATTAGCAGAATTACCAATTTGAGTAAAACCATGAGTAAATAAAGGTAAATTATTAAATGTAGCATTAATAGTAGAATCTTCTAAAAATTCTTTAACTTATTTAATTTTACGTGGATCTACTTGACACCATACTAAACCATTTTGTTTAACATAAAACTTTAATTCAATATCACCAACTAATCTATTTGGATATAAATCAAATGCTTGTAAAGCTAATATATCTTCAAATGGAAGATTCATTTCAAATTCGATATCATGTTTATTTCCATCTGCAATTGTATTTAAATCAACATAAGTACCACAAACAGATTGAGAATATTCTGAAACATTTTCATATAAAGAATGTGTATATTATCTAGTTTTCTTTTCAGCATAAGGTTTAATTGTAGAATAACAATAACCTTCACGACAACATTCATTTTGTTGATAACCAGTAGAAATATTATTAGATATAATTTATCATTGATCTAATAATTGATTAGAACTCTTAAAACCTATAAATATTTTAGCTAAATTTTCAGGATCTTGTAAATTACCAGATGAAATAGCTTTTGATAATTGTACAGTTATTCTAAGTTTAAAATTAATAAAACCTTCAGTTATTTGTGAAATCATATGATCACCATGAGTAATTCTTAATCTAGTTTCTTGTGATTGATTAAATGGTGCATTTTGATCATGACAATCTTCAGTTCTTAAAATAAAAGAACGAGTACCATCATTTTTAGCAATTAAATCTTTAAGACGATCAAAATAAGCACCAACATTACCTTGATCATCTTGTTCATTTTTAGATTGCGTATTATTATAATACATTAATAAAAATGAAAAATATTTTTCATAATTTTTAAATATGTTGGGGTTTTTGGAATAAAATTAAAAAAAGTTTGAGCAAATTTCAGTTAAGTAAAGAACAACAAGAAAAATTCAACAAAAATGTGAAAAAATGGTTAGAACATGAAAGGAATTTAGGTGGTAATAAAAATAGAATTCTACCATATAAACCTAATGATAAAATAATATTTAAAGATGTAAAAGAAAAAGTTAGGAATAAGTTAATATTACAGGATTTAATAAAACAATGAATTTATTTTTATTATTATTTATGGCGTGGGGTTTGTGGAACAAATTTAAAAACGGAATAAAGGAAATAGGACCTTTACTTAAAAAAATGAAAGAAGGGTTCGCAAAAATTAGTCCACATATTGTGAAAGGTTATGAATTTGCTAAACAACATAAAGAAGACATTAAAAAAATAAAACCTCTTAAAAAGTTACCTGTGGATAAAATATTCGAAACCGGTGATAAAATAATTCCATTATTTAAAAATATAGGAAATGAAGCAAATGACAAGATCCATCCTATATTTTATCAATAAAAAAAAAAAGAATTAATATTTTATTTTTATTATTATTCATGGCTTGGGGTTTTTGGAACAAAATTAAAAACGGATTTAAAAAAGCTGGTGCTTGGATTAAAAATAAAATTATTAAACCAGTCGGAAGATTGATTGGTAATGTATGGAATAAAGTAGCTAAACCTGTTGTAAATACAGTAGGTAAAATACCTGGAATTGAAGATTTACCTGGTCATGCAGGTGCTATTGCAAAAGGAATTAAAATAGCGGATAAATACTCACCTGTGATAGATGGTGTAGCAAATGCGCTAGTTGGACAAAAGAAATAATAAAATATTATTTATATATATTGTTTTTGAAACTATTCCAAATCCCAGGCGTCCTTAAAGAACACCTGTGTCCCATTTGTCATAGTTCAGTTTCAAAAATTCATTATAATTTAATAAAATTTTCATTTTTATTAATGTCTGGTAGCACGAAGGTGATCAAGACTTATTATGACGATGAGACATCAAATTCATCAACGATAGATAAAGAAACTGAGTTAATAGATCCATCTATCCAGTATATAAAGTTACCAAAACTAACTATTAGTAATTCAATTTATTTTGAAAAATTATCAAATTATCCAATTGAAAGACAAAATAGTAGAATATATACATCACCTTCTAGTTTTTAATGGAATCAAAATAAATAAAATAAATTAAAATCATTTTCATTTTAGACACTCTTGAAAATGATCCTGCTTTAAATCAAAAGCAGATTGATGAGTTTTGTCTTTATTTTGACTATTAACGATTACATTATCTAATAATGTACGATTAATTTCATCATTATATGACTCATAGATATATGATGCATACCATCGTCCAAATTTACATTTCAATGGAAATAAGTCTATTTCTAAATAATGAACATTTTGATTTATAGGTGGTTTCTTATTTTCAGTAATTGGAATTGATATTAGTATTGGATTGTCAAAGAATTCTATTATTTCTCTTTGAATAAAATAAAAATCGGAAGAATTACTATGTTTTATTATCATCCCAATTGGATTGATAATAAAATTGTTGTAATTTCCCATTTTATTATATTTAGGATCAAAGAATATTGCAACATCAATAGCATCAAGATCCTTATTTTTGATATTGTCTGCAATTTGAGCAATGGAAAAAATATTCGCATACATGAAGAAAAAATGAAGTGATAATTTATAACAGTTATTTACTATTTAAAATAAAGTTTGCCATGCATTCAACAAATATTCGTCGTTTTTTGTCTATTAACCTCCTGGCAAAGATAAATTAAATAGGATAAATGTCCGACCAAAGATAATCGGGGACAATTCGTGTTGGTAATGTGATGTTTTTGATAGGTTTATGCGAAAAGTGGTGCTAAAAGTGCTATCGTTCCTATCAAAAAGTTTCGCGTTCGATCAAAATTGAATGTGTATTCAAATTTTCAGACGAATTGTATGGCTCACATAAATCATTTTGATTTTTGTAGCGAGCGGAGCGAGCACACTCTGGGGATTGGAGGGGTCTGAGGCCTCCGGAGGGGTCCGAAGGGCATATCCGGAGGCCGAAGACCCCTCCAATCCCCCAGTGAAAACTTAAGGTCGGGACTGATCACGAAGACCCTAGGGGCTTTGCCTCCGGCAGGGCCCCTAGGGTCTTCGTGATCAGTCCCGACCGCATTATATACCTACCGTAGGGGCTAGGTTTAAATTTTACCCGTCAGATGACCGTTATTTTAGGACGTTAAAAAATAAAAATTCTTTTGCTAGGCACCATCTTGCGGAGGACGTTAGCGGTACCTCCAGTCAAGATTATATTACTATAGCAAAAAAATATCTATTTTGGTACATAACGGTCTCCAGAATTGAATACTTTATTTCTAAATTCAATTCATTTTGATCGTGATAACCGTAATTTCGAAAATGGTACATAACGGTCCTTATTCAAAAAATTTTCTATTTTGGGGTACCTTAAAAGCAATTTAACAATTATTTTTATCAATATGAGTCAGGTACCTGGAAATTCATTTTTAGGTAGACTACATTATGTTTTTTCGTAATTGTGTGTATTTATATGTGTCATTTTATACTTTATTTTTCTCAATGTTATGTTAATCTGCTGTTTTTCATATGACATGTCCTTTCTGTCATTTTTTCATTATATATTTTTTTCTATACTTTACATTTAGCAATTGCAATTTAGTTTTTATTCTTATTTGTATCTCAGTTATTTTTTATTTTTTCTCAATTGTTTTATAAAGAAGATATTTTGATTTGTTTTTTACTAAATTATTTTTATTATATTTTGTACTTCTTCAGGTGGTAATTGCATCATATATTGATCTAGATAGTGAAAAGCATTTAAGTCATTAAATCTTACTCATTGATAGGTATTGTCACATTTCCATTGGATAAGGAACCATAATACATACCTTTGTTCTTTGTTATTGTATCTAATCTAATGATTTGTTATTCTTGTTATTGCATTAAATAAATGATTACTATTTATCACTATTTTTGAAATATTTAAATTCTATAATTATACTTTTGTGGCAAAGTTATGATATGTTCCATTCGATGTTATACTCCATTTGGCATCATATTATCTTATCCATTTTTCAATGATGATCATATTGTCACTTTTCTTGTACACCATTTCAATTGATATCAGTAAATATGATGTTTTTCATATGTTATGACCTTTCTGTCACTTTTTCATTCTCTTGATTGACAATAGTAATTTGACTGAGACTGTTTGATTTTTTATATGACTTATATCTCTTTAGTAAAGTATTCAATGACAGTAGTAAACAATCTAGGCTCTTACAATCGATGGTTTGACAGTTACCTCCACCTAGTTATTTGACATACCTTTTTTATTTTTAACGATAACTGACATATTTAAAATTCTCAAATTTATTGTGACATTTGTAATTTTATTCAATTTTTATCGTACGTGATTAAATTTGCTTTTTTGATGTGTTTTCGACATTTTTTCAATTAATTTTTTTAATTTGATGTTTAGTCAGTTGTAAAAACATTTCTTTTCTATCGGTTTTTTTTGATATAACTTTTTTTCTTTTTGACTATGCACATGAGTGATAATAACAAAGTTTGTTCGTTCAATGGGCTATTAAATTTTTTTTTTTAATTTTCTTTATTTTATAAAATTTAATCCCCCCTCCCCCAAAGAGAGCCCTAATGGCGAATGAGTGCATTTATCGTCATCGCAGACCCCTTAACCTCTCCTTCGAGAGGATAACGGTCTCCCCAATTTTTGAGTTGATCCACCAGTACACTCTTCGACAGGTTCATCTCATCTAATACGACCACTTCAGCCTCTTCATGGTGGAACCCATCCCACCATTTGTTGAGGTTCTTTTTATATACTTTACTAATGTTCGTCGCCTGTTGTCTCGCCCACCGGCTCTTACCGGTTCCTGGCGGACCATAGACCCACTTATTCTTCGATTTCAAATTTCCGTCCCAAATCTTAATTGTTTTATCATGACGCAACTTATACTCCATTAGTTTGTTATAATGGTGGAATGCCTGGTAAGGCCACTTTGCCTCAAACTCATTCCAGGATAATTCCAAAACATCTGAAAGCATCTCTTTAGTTTTCTCCAATTTGTTTCTCTCAGCTTCAATAGCAGCAATAGGATTACCAATTTCTAATAATTCAACTTTGGTTTTCGTACAATACTTATAATTTGCAACTTCAGAACCATTTGCGATGTCTATAAAACATCCGGTAAACTTACTAGTGATTGTATTTTTGTATAATCTATTGGATAATCTGAAATAAAACTGAATGTGTGGAGTGCCCGTTGTTGGGGCGAACTCCTTCTCCGCCACTAAATACTTAATATTTAAGTCTTTTGCAATACTTTGGAATAAGTCTTGCCAATTGTTGAGAGGGTTATTGAGTGTGCCGACCCATCGACAACCTCTGGGATTTAATTGTTGAATATCTCTTTCACCATCTACATTATTCCTTACATTGTTCCTCTTGATACCGCGTTTAGCTCCCATTTTGAACAAATGAAATCAACAAATTGCGGCATTTATTTCATACTATTTGGCATTTTTTCGATTAATTTTGGCATTCTTTATAGATTTTATTTATGCCACCACTTTTCTAAATAAAGTATTCAATTGATATTTGTATATATCAAAGTTTTTAATAAATAAGAAGGGAGCATTAGATGTAGGTTCTACTATTAGCGTTAATATACCAATATCTTATATTTCTATTTCAGATGTTTCTGGTTTATTTTCTTTGAAACAATTTTCATTACGTGATGCAAGTCATCCATTACCATCAATAGATGGTACTCATTATTATGTTTTTATTGTTATTGAACGCAATCAACCCAATTCTGATTTTACAGAGATAACTGTTAATTATCAAATCCATAAATTCTTTATTTGTAAATCTCTATTATCTAGTGTAGGTACTTTTTATTATTATTTATATGATTTTGGTACTACTTTTCCATCAGTTAATGATCGTATAGTTGGTTTTTATACATTTAATAATTCTCTTGTATTTTATATTCGTGAAACTAATTTTGAAGTAGCTGCCCCAAGTGTTTTAATTGTTCCTAATTCTAATTATTTATTTAATTTTTAATTGTAAAAATTAAACCATTCAATTGATTTTAAGATATTTTCTTTTTTCTATCGGTTTTTCTGGTTAATTTTTTTCTCTTTTCGACTCAGCACATAAGTGATAATAACAAAGTTTGTTCACTCTATGGGCAATTGAGAACTTTTTTTTTTTTTTTTTCTTTTTCTTTAAACCAAGGTACCCCCTCCCCCAAAGAGAGCCCTAATGGCGAATGAGTGCATTTATCACAAACCTGCCGAAGCCCGACTCCGCGGAGCACTTTTTTATAAAAGGGCGTAGACAGGTGATCAGTATAAAGTGTACTAGAAATGGGGGTCAGGTTTACCCAGATTTCCCATAGTTTTCCTTTTTTTGTGGCGGTTATGACTTTTTAAATGCTAACACGTTTTTTGCTAGTGTGGTAAGAGAAAATCCGTACGACTTCACCTTTCCCCACTTTTTGATAGACCACATAGAAATGTTATATGAGTTCATACAAAAAGCTGTATTGAATGGTTTATAATAAAACACCGATACAACTTTTTGAGAGTACTCTCAAAAAGTTGTATCGGTCCGTCGTCTATATGCAAGAGAATATTATTACATATAGATGCACATCGGAATCCAAATTTGACCAGCCTATCGGGAACCTGGAAATTATACAATTCCAAGTCATATCAGTACCAGGCCAAAATAAACGTTCTCATAAAAAATAGGGTGGATTGAGATGCGATTTATTAAACCGACTCAATTATGGCATCATCTTGACCTGTGTACTTCACCATGGTGTTCCATGCTTCAAGGGGAGTCATGTTTTGACCAGTTAGCTTCTTCAGGCTTCGATGATTCCAATAGGTATTGTACTCATTGATCGTTTCTTGGATCTTCTCGAGACTCCACTTAAATAATGGACCTCTAGCTCTCTCGATCGTAGACCAAAATCTTTCTATCTTCCCATTCTGCTGGGGAGTATAAGGGGTGAGTACGGAATTCTTCTATCCCATTTGCACTTAGAACAATTTGGAAAGGATTTCCAACAAACTCTCCACCATTGTCAATGGTGAGCATCTTTGGTCGAAACTGCACCTTGTTCAAAGCTCTCTCGAGTGCCTCGCTACAGAGTTTCGAATCCTTGCTTGCGAGAACTTCATAGTGCAGTAGAAAGCGTGTACGATCATCGATGAAGCCAAGGAGATAGAATTGATTATCATCAATTCTAACATAGTGGATATCAGCATGCCATAGTTGCCCAGCATAACGAGCAACAAAGAGGCTATTGTGCTCATTAGGTTTCTTCGGTGGCTTGTGGTAGTTAAATAGGTTCTGCTCTCCGAAAAACTTTCGAACATTCCATTCAGTGGCTGAAAATCCCTTCCGTTTGGCAACTCCAGCAACTCGCTGATATCCGGCACCATGGTAGTCGCTCTTGTATCCTTGGATGTAGCTGACCGTTTCTTGACTTGCATTGTTCGCAAGGTCTTCCTCTTCCTGGAATTGGGATATTGGCTTGTTGGCATATGGCTCTGAGTCTCTCTCTCCCAACAAAGAATATCTTCATGGTTGCCTCAACTCCATTCTCTTCAATTGACCTGCGGAATGCATCTAAATCAATTCCATCGCATGGATCAATAAGTTTCCTGAACATTGAATAAATATCTTATGAAAAAGTGATATTGATAAATCTCATATAATATATTAATTGTGATTATGAAAAAAGCGGGAATTATAAACCATTCAATACAGCTTTTTGTATGAACTCATATAACATTTCTATGTGGTCTATCAAAAAGTGGGGAAAGGTGAAGTCGTACGGATTTTCTCTTGCAACAACACGTTTTTTGCTAGGAAAATCATAGCTTCATAAGTTGGTTTAGAATTGTTCCCATCAATACATCTTGAAGATTGCAACCCTTTGGATATCATTAGATTTATTTCGAATATTGTTATTACGAATTTTTATAAAAAGTTTCGATTAGTATTTTTTACTTCATAATTTTTGAAGCTTTTTCAAGAACAAAATCCGATATTTTTGGGCCGATGTTCATCATTTTTTTGGAATTTGCTATATTTAAATAAGATTATTCTTCGGTGCACCTGGATGTTCTTCATTTGATTTTGCGTTAATTTTGATCGTTATAGAGCACGTTAACATGGCAAATGATGAAATTTTGGCTTTTCAATCCATTAATTTTTTCAATAAAAACACGGATAACCTAATTGCTTGATCCCTGTTCATCAGATACTTCATATAATTGGTCTTCATCAGAACTTTCGATTTCATTTTCAATATCGTCATCATCATCAGATATGATATCGGCAAAGTTCCATGATTGAATTACTGCTTTATTGGTCAGCTTTTTCCAACAAGTAAGAAACAAATCAGCTGCCTATGATTTCGTGTAGCCTCTGTCCCATAAAAAATCATCAAATAATGATTGTCCTATTGATTTGAGAATTCCATTTACTTTCTTGTCTAATGGTTGATATTTTTCTGTTCCTGAGGTGGGGACAAAGATCAATTTGATATTTTTGCTTTTGGCATATTCTTTTACATTATGTGTTCGATGGGTTTTGTAGCGATCCAAAAGTAAAACGCATCTTTGACATTCAACCCATTTTTGAACCAAGTCCAAATAGTGAAGCATGCACTGCTCATCAGTGTAACCCGCCTTTGCATGCCATAGCTCATACTTTGAGGCGCTTGACACCATTTGTGAAAATTGTTTGTGGCATTGATTTGTTGTGCCTTTGGCGAGAAATAATGGTGGATATTTATTTCCTGATCTTGAAATAGTTGCAATAACAGTAAAAGTCTTTCTGTAATCATCTGGTAGCTTGGCATCTACCTCTTCTTTCCCTCGTTCAGCCAGAACAAAGCCCCTCCTGAATACATAATTCCATGGAGTTTCATCCATGTTCAATATATATTCAGGAGGTGTGTTTAATAGAGCTTTCATGTACTGTTTTGCAAAGTGAGCAACTTCATCTTCGTTCAAATCAGACCTCTTCTTTTTCCGCATTTTACGGAAAGAAAGGTCATTTCTCTCACAAAAGTCAGTGACAAAATGATAGGAAAAAGAACCATCAAAATGTCATCTGTTTTGGAGATCAAAAGATTTCCATAGTTCAAACAACAAATTACATAAATGTTTTCTTTTGACCACAATTCCAGGGAGAATATATTGGATCCTCAAAAAATCAGCTACGGCAATTTCTTGATCTTTTGTAAATTTTCTTCGCCAGATTCCATATTGTTGGCCTGGCCTATAGTTGTGATCTGCCTTATATTTTTTTCTCCATTTCCCAAAAAGACTTGCAGGTACATTTGTTTCTTTTTGGATATCTACAAGTTTCATTCCAATATCAAACGCTTTAAATATTTCTTCAACTAGCACCTTGTCTTCATGATAGCGATACCATTTTCGCTTCGTTGTAAAAGATTGAGTAAACACAAACTTAGGATGAATCATCAATGTATTGAATGGTCATCCTCAAACGGTCGTCATTTCTGTGGAATTAAATACTTTACAAAATCGGATAACTATGGGAAATCTGAGTAATTTTATTTTTCAATTCCGACCGTTATTTTAGGACGTTAAAAAATAAAAATTCTTATGCTAGGCACCATCTTGCGGAGGACGTTAGCGGTACCTCCAGTCAAGATTATATTACTATAGCAAAAAAATATCTATTTTGGTACATAACGGTCTCCAGAATTGAATACTTTATTTCTAAATTCAATTCATTTTGATCGTGATAACCGTAATTTCGAGAATGGTACATAACGGTCTCCATTCAAAAAGTCACAAATTTATAGGTATATTAAAAACAATTTAAGGAAAAAATTTTCAAATGAATTGTTTATTTAATCCATTGGATTTCTACTTAGGAATAAGTCATCCGGCCCTGTTATATTCACTTCTTCGTATTTTTTTTATATTGCCATTATGTCATCTTCAGAACTATTAGAGAAAGCTTCTTCAATACTGTGATTTGACGTAATAATAAATTTGAAATTCGCAGGATGAATTACTATTGATCCGTTCTTAATTTCACCAATAAAGGGGTATTCAATTTATCAGTAATGCAAAAACATGATTTTGAAGAATCTGAGGAGACAATGTTATTTTTTTTAACATTGTTTTCATCTATTTTGACAAGATTCCATATGGAAATTTCATCCTGTAACATATTTCGTTGGATCTGATTATTGATAATGAGATGAAATTAAAGCAAAGTCTTCTTTCTTATTAAAACATATGAAATTTTTTTTAAATATTTTAAAATATTTAAAATCTATAAGAAAATTAGAATACGACCCGTTATGTCTCACTTTAAACAGTGTCCTGTACGGAAATTCTCAAAAATCATTCAATTTTCGAGTAAACCACTCAAAAAGTGGAAATTGAACAGATTTTAATTTACGTTGTGAAATAATTGAGTAGTCTGTTTGGATACATAATCATTCATATCATTTTCGAGATTTTTTGTATACCAGCTGTACGGAAATTCTCAAAAATCATTAAATTTCGATGTAAACTATTCAATCACATGTCAACCCACTTCTGCGGTTGTGATCGTATTTCACTGAAGAATATAGGCTTTTTCAGTGAAATACGATCACAACCGCTCGCTACTTCGGCGCTCGCATGTAAAAATTTGTTTTAGAGTTGTATATTCGTTTTGTCTCATAGTAAACAAATGGATTAATGAACCCTTCAACTTTTTGTGTGTGATATATTGTTGTATTCTATTTTACATATTTGTATAAAAGTTTCATGTGTATTCCGATTGTCAACGGTTTTGGGGTGGTCCACAAGAATTTTCAGTTCTTTTCACTAAATTTTCACATTTTTTGTATCACTGTATGCTTTTAATGTATGCTAAAATATTTTGAATTACACTTTTTCAAAGAATTCATAAATTTATGAGATTCAGCGCTGAATTGCCAAATTAAATTTAATATGCATTTGCTGCTTCAACAATGGTCTTCCTTCAGCCTCTAACGGTCGCTAGTACGATATAGTGAAAATTTTAGCTTGAATAGTTTACTCATGAATTGAATGATTTTTGACAATTCACGTACACAACAGTCTCATTTAAAACAGATTAAATTTGATGTTTTTAGTGATTTCGATTTTTTGAAAATTTTTGGAATTTGGTGAGTAATACATTATTTCTCGGCTTTTATCTAAATATATTTAGATAAATATTATATAATAATTATTTAATTTATTTTTTTTATTTATTCGGTATTAAAACTTCCATGTTAATTCAGTAATAACGTTCTGATAACCGCTTCTTATCGGCTTCAACTGGAGCAAACAAGAGTCGCTCTCTTTGATGATTATCTTATTAATTTCTCTAAGAGAAATATTAACAGATAAAACCTTTAAAAATATTATTTACAGTAGTTACGATGTGCCAGCTTTTTTATTAATGTATTCACCTTATTGCAGTCATTGTAAACAAATTCATCCTGAATGGATTCAATTTATGAGCAAATATGAAAAAGACCAAAACATCACAGTGGGCGAAATTAACTGTGCTCAGTTTATGTCATCATGCGATGAAATTTTCAGATTATCTGGCTTCCCAACTTTTGTTAAAGTCATTAGAGGAAAAGCAACAGAAATTGATCCTGAAAGGAATTTAGAATCTTTTATTGAGGAAGCTGAAAAACTTAAGAAAATTAATATGGCTGTCAAATGTTCACGATTTCCCATCGATTTTAAGAAAGAATATCCATTTTTCCTTTATCAGGGTGGAAGCACTGATGAATATCGATGTTCCCAAGTTGATCAAATCAAAGATAAATCCAATACAAAAGTACCATTTTATATTGGCAATAACTCAACGTCAACAAAATCCTTTCGATATTACATTTTTGAAAAAGTTTTTGTCGAATACAATGGTAATTTTGACATTGATTCAATGGCAAAATTTACGAATGACATAAGCAAAGTTCAAATGGGCGATTGGAAACTAAGGGACGGTATTACCACTCCACGACACTTTGTCTTCTTTGTTTATTCCAATTATTCGCAACTTGTTGATTTTCGAAGTTTAGTTGGAATTAACACTAAATACATTTTGTTTGGCAAAATCCACATAAACAAATTTAAGACATATTATCCAAACGCGAATTTGACATTGCCGTCGATATTTATTGCCGATAAAAGCAAAAATTCGTTTCATTTGGTGGATGAATTAAAAGAGCCACAAAAACTTGAAACAGTGATAAACAATATTAAAAAGGGGTTTTATGATAAGGCAACAGAAACAACTTTGAAAGAGATGTTTCCAAACATGAAAAATAATGAATTTACGATAAGCGGAGCAATGCTTGTTTTGTATTATGTATCATTTGGCGTGGTAATTTTGGTGATTTTGAGAAAATCTGAAGCACTTAAAGCGGGAATTAAATCAATGTAATAAATAAAAAATTTATATAAATTCAATAAAAATATTTGGTATGAAACAAAATAATTTTTTATTGAATCGGAATTGTTAATTGTTAATTGTAAAAAGTTATTAAAAAAAATAATAAATGCATTGGAACAATTTTTTTAGAAATTGTTGTGGATAATAATGTTTGTATCACTTTCTTATTATCCCTTATACAATCTACATGAATATGATTACTAGTACAATTTGAATTGCATTTACTCAATAACCAACTTAATAAATCTTACGATATTTTACGTTGATTATGGTCTCTGGTTGATGATATCATCTTATGCACGATTTATTTTTCTTGTGAAGCGTGTTAAATATTAACTATTCTAGCTAATTGATGTAATAAATTTTGTTCATTGTTTAATTCATATCTAACTAACTGCTATTTTTAAATATCATTCCGACACATTAATTTTTTAACAAATTTTCTTATCTTTGAAAGATTCCAATTTTTTTGTATTAAAATTAATCGTTTCGGCATTTATTTTAGCACTTTTTATCCGACCAAATCATGTGCGGTTATTAACCGTTATGGTCTCTCTTTTATAAATGCAAAACGAAAAGGGTGAAGTTGTCGACAGACTTATTCCTCGCAAGTGTGATGCCACACACCGCCTTATCCCGCCACATGACCATGCATCTGTTCAATTCAGAATCGCCAAGTTAAATGAAGAAGGTCTCCCAACAGGTGAATTCGAAACAGTTGTTTTCTCAGGCTATCTTCGTAACCTTGGAGAAGCTGACAATGCTCTCAATCGCATTGCAACAGAGAAAGGTCTTTTAGAAAACGTTTATCGTCAATAAAATATCAATTTATCTCGTATTATTTTTGCATATTTTTAGTAATTTCAATGAGATTTAAATCTGTAAAATTTTTTAAAATTTCTTAAACTGATTTTGGTGATCTGATTTAATGTGCAACATAAAAAACAAAAAAAACTATAGAAATGTACTCTATACAATTGAGGTTTACTATGTTTGCTGGTTGTGTATCATTATATTGAATCAATATACATTTTTAGATCATCCATATACAGCTTAAACCATTGTGTCAATGTTTTTTTGTGCTTCATTGTTTCACTGAGGAGCTTTATTCCAGAGACATTTGCAAGTTTCATTGCAATTTGCCGAAGATTTTCAACTTTTTTTGACTTTTTGATGTCTTTGTCTTTAGAGAATGTAGTATAAATTTCGTTGAATTCTTTTTCATCACAAGGCTCTATAGTCGTGTTTTTATCTTCAAGTTTATTTTTCAAAATAAATTTGTATTCAAAAATCAATTGTTGTTGTATTTTTTTCTTTTGATCTTCGGAATATTTATTAGCTTTTTCATCTATTTCATTCATCAATTCCAATAATTGTGATTTGATATCATTTTGTTTTTCATTTTCTTTCATTTTTTTACCGATTTTTTTGATTGGCAAATTTACAAAACAATTTCAATATTTTATTAAAAATTACTAAACAAAATTTTCCGCTGTCAAATTCATTTCGAAAGAGGCTCCAAACTTTTTGGCGTTTCCCTTGACTTCCTTTTCGGCGAGCTATTTACGCTTGGAGCCTTACTAAAGATCGATTTTCCATTTCCAGATCGACCAATATACATATCACCTCTTTCTCCATAAACGAAGCAAACCTGACCTTCTCCATCACCTAATACTCTTGTAGAGACAGGCCCGGCTATTTTATTCACCATCGAAGGGTCATCGATTGCGCCTTTAATATTTCTCCTTGGCCTTCCACAACATAAACACCGAATATTTTCAGTACCTGTCGAAGTTTCGTCATTGTTAAACTCGCCCATCAAATTACCGAAGTAAGTATTCAAATCTGCAGCATTTACCTTTCCGATCAATGCCTTTTTTATTGTGTTTAATCTCGAGTTTAGCTCACTCAATGCGATTCTAAATTGTTCGAACAACGCTTGCGCCGAATTTTTATCGACTTTTGCTTCATCGAGTTGCAAAATGTTTCTTTGTTGAATCTCGACAGCTCTTTTTAGTTGGTACAAAAGGTTTTCTTGTTTATCCACTTTATCGAATGTATTACTCAGTTTTATGTCTTCGATTTGTGAATTTGCATTATTTTTTTGTGTTTGCGTTTGTTGTTTCGCTGATATTTTTGGTAAAATCGTCTTCTCGAATATCGTGTGAATGACTTTCGGCGTTGTTGTGTTTGCGTGCGAAGTTAAATCTGTTGTTTTCGGTATGAAATCATTTGTATCTTTAAATGAATTATTATTATTATTAATGTCTTCGTTTTCGAGTTCGGTGAGCTCTTTGAGTTTGGACCAGATCTGATTGAGCTCGGAGCGTATCTCGGAGTAGTTATGGAGCTGCGGAACTTCGTGGAATTCTTTGCGCGAAACTTTGTACGTAACTTCTTCAGTGTTGATGTTCGGCGAATATGTTCGATTGGATTTGGAATTACTTCGCGCGTTGGAATGAATTTCTTCGTTAGTGTTATTTGAAGTTGTTAGCGAATATATTTCATTTGGATTTTGATTTGGATTTTCTTCGTTATTTGTATTTGTTGAATTTTCATTATTTCGGCGTTCGCTTATTATAGTTTCGTTGTTAGCTTTAGCAATTTTGTTTGGTTCTGAACGCGTTTTAATTGTAAATTCATTGTTATTACTATTGTCATCTTCACCAGAATTTAATGAACGAATTTTTGGTGTTTCGATATTTTGTATTTTTGTGTTGTTGTCATTAGTATTTGTTTCTTGTGGCGTTGGCATTTCATAATTCAGTGAGTGCAGTGCATTCTTTACTTCTTTCATCTCTTTCTCGAGCACACGCACAGATTGATTAAGGGAATCGAATCGTTGGTCATTCATATGCGTTATCTTTAGCTTATTATGCGGTGGTATGTTTGGTTTTGGTTTATTATGGTCAAATGAATTTATATTTGAATTTTGCTGTGTGTTAAATGTTTGACTTTTTTCCGGAATCATTTCTTTGTTTGGTATATCAAATATGTTGTCGTTTATATTCGAGTTTTGTTGCTGTATTTCAGAAATTTTCGTCTTGAGTTTCTCTTCAATTGTCGATATTCGTTCTGAGTTTGACTGAATAAGTGACTTCTGATGTTGAAGTTGTTGGAGAATTGGTGCAATATCAATATCGCCATTACTCTTTGTAATCGCAGATATGTCAAGTGGCTTTTGAACTGCGCTTTCAAGTCCTTCAATTCGTGCTTTAAGTTGTGCAATATCTTCAATGTGATTATCTTCGACATCACGTATTAAGGATTGAAGGCATTCAATATCACCACGAATGGGCTCAATGTCTTGCTCCATGTTGCTTTGCATATATGAAAGTTCTTCTTTAAATTTGTTGATATTTATTGATGAATCATTTGACGGGTAATCAATATTATTTTGTTCGGTCTCTTGATTTGTCTCTAAAGATACGTTGTTTTGGGAAGGGATTTCATCGGTTTCGGGTTGTTGTGGTTGTTGAAGAATTATTGATGATTCATTTGAATGTTGTCGTGGTGTTGAAAAAGAAGAGACATTTGATTGCTTGTGCTGTTTTAATTGGTTTATTTCATTTTTCATTTCATTGAGTGTTGAATTCAATGAGTCGATCTGTTTTTGCTTTTCAATGTTATCACGTATTAAAGAATCAAGGTTGGGAATCAATTTCATTGCATTGTTTGCAACTTCAGGAGCACTTTCTTGAATAAGGTTTCGTGTGATATTGCCGGTATCAATGATACATTTCCCAATTGATGCATCTATTTTTTCATTATTATCTTTGAGCATATTTTGTATTTCTTGTTTGAGTGAATTTAGTTGTTCAGTAAGTTCTTTGTTATTATTTTCAAGTGATGATATTCGACTTTCATATTCGTTGCTTTGCTTTTCAGCTGTAATGTGCTGTGTTTCTTCAAAGTTTTCTTTGCTTGTTTGTGCTTTTTCAAGAATTAATATTTTTTCATCAAGTTCATCAAGCTTAGAACATATGTCTTCGCAAAATAATTGCAGGACTTCATAGTCCAAACTGACAGAAATAAAATTTCTATTTTTAAGTCTTTCAGTAAGGATTGAAGAAAAAGACATTTAGAGTACGTTAAAAAAACGTTACAAATTTTTTTTTATTTTGTAATCATCAATTACATTATAATAATGTAATGTGAATATCATTTAACCTTGTAAATCATTTACAACACATTTTTTGCAAAATAATCATTTTCACTGTTTATGGTGTATACCCCAAGATTTTTTTTTAATACTTTGATTTTAATACTTTTCAACATTCAAAATTTGACTTTCTTGACACAGGCCCCAAATGTTAATCTCGTATAAATCGCATTTAAGTTCTGATTCTATATCGAAATGAACATTGAAAGGTGAATTGACTAGGCAACAATGTTGGCATAATTTTTTTTAATGAATTTTAAGAAAAATTAAATTGGCATAAAAAAATTCAGTCAAAAAAGTTTGTTTAAAATTATCGGTTTTGACATTTTCTTCCTAAAAAATGTCGACAATTGTTCTTGCAGAAACATTCCAAACTACAGAATTTGTCATGCGGGACGGTATCCGTGTTTCCAAGTCTGAAATAGAATACCAAGATTACTTAGATCAAATATATTCATCAGTTGATGCTAAAAAACCAATTACACAAGTTTCAACAGAAAGAACATTAATGATGCACAACCCATGGCATGCAGTTAGTATAGGTAATGCTTGTCCTGATGTTGTTAATGCAATTATCGAAATTCCTGCATTTTCAAGAGTAAAAACAGAGCTAGATGTTGAAACGGGTCTTCTTAAAGTTGACCGTATCATCCATTCTTCTGTAGTTTATCCTGCTAACTATGGTTTTATTCCAGAAACGATTGTTGATAATGCAGTTCCTTTAGATATATTAGTTTTATGCCAAGTTTCCGTTCCACCACTATCACTGATTCGTGCACGCCCTATTGGTGTAATGCCGATGATGAAATGTGGCGAACCAGATGATAAAATAGTAGCGGTATCTATATCTGATCCTGAATATAACATTTACCATGACATTTCAGAACTCCCTCCATTTAAGATGCTCATGATCAACCAATTTTTTAACGATTATCGGAAACTTGAAAAGATGGAAGTTAGGACGTTCAAGCCTCTTGGCTGTGAAGTTGCTAAAACAGTAATCCTTGCAGCACGCAAAGCATACAAAGAAGCGTATCCGGAAGAAGAAGAAATTAGTGAGTCAGAAGAAGAGGAAGAACTTTAGTTGAAGTTTTGTTTAATATTTTCTTTCATATTAAATACTTTACATGGCAGTTTTTTAATAACTTAAATTTCGTTATTTGGTCACTTCAATAAATTTCGATGAGAAGTTGTAAACCCTTTTTAAAGCCATCCTCAGTTGATGAAATCAACGAGGCTCAAGCAGCAATGGATGAAAGCGGTGACATGACTGATATGATGCGACTGATAGATGCACTTGCTAGATCAGAATCGAAAGAAAACGTCAAGGTAGCATATGAATCGCTTAGATCTTTCCCTGAAGATGCACCTAATCAACAGGCACAAAGAGAATTTTTGATAATTTTGGTATTGTACCGTCTTAAAAATGATGACGAATGCATTAAACTATGTAAAAACGTAAGGTACTCACAAAACGAACACCTTGCTAAGGAAATTTATAAGCAAATTAAAAATGAACATGAAGGTGAAACGGAAAAAAATGTTGCAATTGGATTAGGAGTTGGCGCAGCCATCTTAGCTGGAGCAGCATTTGTTCTTTCGCTTGTTTCAAGACGAAGGAAATAAGAAAAAAGGAAATCGATTTCCGAATTTAAAAAAAAAATCATAAACATCTATTCCGAATTATTTTCAACGATTTAAACATGTTTCATTCAAGATATCTTTTAATTAAATTTAATTTTATTTTTTTCCAGCGACAAAACTGACGAAATTCAGTAAAGTATTCAATGCAAAATCATATTTTTTGGAAAATTTTGTGACTTATTTGTAGATCGGCGATAAAATTTCATAAACACATTTACTCTAAATCTATTTGTTAAATGTTGTCTGTGAATATTGATTTATATTAGAATTTCGTATGATCTAATGCATCACATTCCGACATAAGATCTCAAAACAATAAAAATCTCTAAAATATTTTATCTTTAATAATTTTTTACATATTTTTCCACACTCATTTCACTAATGGCATTTTCATCTTTTACCAATTTTTGCCAATCCAAACAATTAGCAAATTTGGAGGCTGCCAGTTTTTGACAGAATATTCTGTTACCGGTGAAATATTTGATAAGTTTATGTAAATAAGCGAATTTCATTTTTTGTTTATGCAGTCTGATAAATACGTGATCAGGTTCACATGCGAAAGTCCACCAATGATTCCATTTAAACCACTAGATCCAGCACCTGTTGATGTTGGCCGTCTTCTATATACTTACCTTATTCAGAAATTGCAATTAACACTTCCTGACAATTTCTCACAAAACATTAGTAGATTAGATAACATCCGCCAACAAATACTGAGGAATCTAGCACTTCCAAAAGAAAATTGGCAATTGTTTGCTGATTATATCAAACTTGTAAAAACACTCACAGAAGGAATTGACATCTCTACGCAAGGTGCTGGAATCACATTCACATGGTCTAAAGTTTCACATAGCACAGTTGATTTTGATATCTTTTGCATGGCATATTCCATCATAATTTGCCTCTTAAATGAAGCATGTCAAATTAAACTTAACACTCTCGATTCCATCCAAGCATTTATCACAAATGTTACTGGCTCACGTGCTCTATGTAACATATTGTCTCAATTTTATCATGATGAATTTTCTCAAATTGTCCCAAGGACTAACATTGATGCTCTTTCTGTGTATATTGACACGTTTTATAATCATGCAACAATTGCAACTGCTCTAATCAAATCACCTGAAAATTCATTATTAATAGCTAAATTAGCCAAATTACTTTCTGCATGCTATAACAACTGTGATCCATGTCAACGAGCGCATTCCAACTACTTTGATTTTATCGCTAATGTTGAGATGGCATTAAACAAGTTTACAAAAGGTGAGTATGGCAATGGTCTCTCATACGGCCGCACAGCCATGTCTTTACTTCCACCTGTCAGCAAAAAGGTTAATACTAGATTAATGTATGAATCTTTATTATCACCATTTTCAGTCATCTTTAATCAAACTGAAGTCGACAACAAAGGCATTTATTTAGAGCCTGTTCCAGCCACGCCAGCTGCTATTCCAGCGTCCAACAAGTTTGACTGCCCATCAAAGTTTGACTTCCTCAACTCGACCATTCAAATTGCGCCGTTGAACATGTCACTTTCCAACACAATTGTACAGTCTATCGGCCAGCGCCACAACAACATCCAAAGCGAAGCATCACGTGCATTACATGACATTGATGAATGCTTACAATATTACCCAGCGGCGACAGCTAATGAGTTACAAAACTTAATCGCAGAGTTATATGCAAAACGTAATTTAGCAAATGAAACTCTTTCATCAATCTCAGTCATAGTTCGACAACGTGGTGATTACCTTCAAATGTATGCACCTAATGACATCCAACATTACACACGTTACGTGGGTATAATCGAACAAGCAGCAAACACTGATAACTTCTTCGAAATGCAATACGGAAAAGCGATGTCACTCATACAGCCAATGTCTGACGCATTCAATGTTCTTAGTGGACTACGGACACAAATTGTAAATCTACAAAGAAAAGCTAATGATATTGCACAAGATTTGATTCAGAAGTACGCGGGAGAGATAGACACTCGTGATATCGTTAACATCCAAATCGAAGTCAACAAGAGATTTAACGAAGTATCATCGGAGCTAAATCCAATTTTCATGGAAGTATCGCGAAGAGTTGCCGAAATGAGGAAGTGTAAGGAGATGAACTTGCAGCAATACCAAACAGATATGGTGTCCGTTAAAGGCGGCTTTAGTCAGGGAATTAGCTGCTATAACGACATATTACAAAACTTGAACACATTGAAAGGAAGAATTAACAGTGCATAAACATCTCAAAGTGATTGTTGAAAAAGTTTAACTTTTTGTATGAATTATTTGCTTTTTCTAAAGTGCGTTGAATCCAAACGGTTGTAACATCACCTTTTCAATATTGAGAGGATTAAAGTTTACTTTTACTTTTTGTTGTCATTAACAATTAGAAATGGTTTCAAATGTAAAAATGCGCATTTTTAAATATCGAGCTCGAACGCAGCAGTGGTTGATGATTATGAAGTTGTAAGGAGAATTCTAAATGCAGTTGGTTCCATGTAGAATTACATTTTCATTATGTTACAAAAAGAATTTAATGGATAATGGTGCACAGTAGTGATGCAGAGATATGGCTGGTTTCAAATGTTATTGAATGAACATATTTTATCGCTTTGAAAGTGGTCATGATTTTGGTTTGTAATTGTAAACTATTCAATTATAAAATTTTGTTTACTGGCAGATTTTCATCTAACATATCACAATTGACTTTTCAATGCCTCTGATTTTGTATTTGATAAGATAACCTCCAAAACACGATCAATAGTAATTCTTGAATTTTCTAGGTGGCGGAACAAGAAATGACATGTTTTCTCGTCCAACTATCAAATAAAACAATACGAATACCTTATAGCAGTGACATTAAAAAATTTGAGAAGTGCTCTCACACCAGAAATCGTTATCCAAATTAGAAAAGAAATATCAGGAAATAGCAGAACCGATATCGCCAACCAAGTAAAAGAACCCAGCGATGCGGAAAATGACCTTCTCGCAGAATATTACAAACCTCTTCTTCCTTAAAGTTGCAAATTAAGGAGCAGTAATCCATGAAAATTTGAATATAAAAGTTAGATAATAAAAAACACTTATATTAAAGAATTTTTTAACAAATAATTGAGATTAAAAGTTTCAATAAAATGGAATCTGTTGTACACACGAAGATATTTGTGCAGCATAAGGTATTCCATGTAATCCAAGAGAACTGAGGAATCTTAAATAAGGTTTTATTAATCTTGGATCCTTTGAATGTTTTACTGATTTATGTATTTTATCAAGATCTTCATTTTTTATTGGTATCATTTCTATTTCCATTGCTTTTTCCAAGAAATAAAGTGCCGCTTCAATTTCTTTTGCTGCCGCATTTTTACTTGTATTTATAACATGATCTATAGAAGAAAAAGCATTATATTCAATTGTATCATAAGATTTATTGTTAATTTTAGGAAATTGAGGTTTTTCGTTTTTTTGAAGTAATAAATTTAAAGAAACACTTTTACAATATTCTACAATTGGCTTTGGTGAACAAGAAGAACAAGCAACAAATTTTATTGCTTCAGCACGAAGAATACTTGAAGAATTAGTCTTATAAGGTAAAACATTTATTAATGAAGGAATCATATATTCATATTCTACACTATCAAGATTAATTTTTCTTGCAATGTAAAATGAAAATGGGATTTTAAAAGCAGAAACTGAAAGAATTTTTGTTAAGAATAAATATCTAAAAGTTGAATTCTCTTTAAAAACTTCTTTAAGTTGATTTAAAAATGTTTTATTATTTTCATTTATTAAATATATAAAATAAGATTTGCAATATTCAAAACAATTATATTTCATAATAATTGTAATAAATCGAGAAAATAAATTTAATGACATATTTATCGACTTTTTTATAGACCAAAACTTTGAAATAAATTTTTTAATTATATCATTTGCTTGTATTATTTCCAAAATATATATAATTAATTGATAGAAGTCTTCATCTGAACAAAGTCCATCTTTTTCTGATATTTTTGCAGAATTAAAAATAATTTGAGCAAATTCATTTGGTAATATAAAACCTGGTGGAAACATTGAAGGAATTCCATAAATTTCTGGTATTAATGAGAAATATTTTGAAAGATTTTTAAATCCGAATAATTGTGAAATTATATTTGCTGTAAATGAATATTCAAATGCAATTGAATGACTACCAATTGTTGAATAACTTAAAGAAATTGCACATATTGCACAAATAAAATAAGTTTTGGATAAACAATTCAAATCAAACAATGGATTAATCGTTGTTGAAAATAAAAAAGAAAGTTTTGATATAATTGAAGCAGCTGAAAATAATATTATATAAGGAATTGATTTATCTGACGTCAAACAAAATTGATAAATTGAAGATAATAATATATCAATATATTGATTTAATACTTGTAAGTCATCTATATTAAAACATTCGGGATTTTTAATGACTTTATCAAGTAATTTTGATGCAAAATCACATATACCATTTGATGGACCACTGTTTATAATGGATTTAAATATATCTTGTAATAATGGAATCGTTTGTACAATTGGTAAACATTCAACACATTCAGCAAAACTTCCAAAAAATGCCGAAAACAAAATATTATTTCCTGAAAATTGTTTTGTAAAAATATCAAGAAAAGAATATTTTTGTATATTACATATCGATGTTGCTACACAAATATGTGAAGCAATTAATGGTTCAAAATTTGAATTTTCGATAAGTAATTTTATTCTTTGTAAAATTGGATTTATATAATTTGAAGAAACATTTAACATTAATGATATAAATAATGATAACTCAAATATTTTTGATTGATATTTTTCATCATTTCGAACAATTGTTGATAATACTCGTGCTGTTTGTGGGGAAACAACTGAGCAATTAATACTCATTAAATATATAATATTTTCTTGAAGAGTTTGTGGAGAACAATTTGAATTATATAAAAAACTTGGAATATCGGATATTATTGTTAAATTAAGACAATAATCTATAAAAGATGCAGAAACTAATGGATTTGGTCCCCATGTTTTTGTTGCTGTAATTAAAAAAGTGACAATTTCGGAAAATTGTCTATTTGTAAATGTTTTAGGATTTGAAAGTAATTCAACGATTAAATCCCAATTTGGCATTGATAATATTGTTGTATTATCAGAACAATATATAATGAAACACCAAATAAGATCAATAGAATAGTTTTGGAATTGAAAACGAAGCATGTCCCAATAATTGGGAGTAAATTGAAAAAATGATACAGTTAAATCTTTCATTATCGACCTACCAACAAAGGCATGAGGGAATTGTTTAAAAGTATCAATTATTGAGTTTAAAATTTCAGCTCTTGATTCAGGTGCAATTCTAATTAAATAAGAACATGTTATACATTGAATATTAAATCTTAATCTAGATGTTGTGTTATCATTTGGGTATAAAATTGGGAAAACAATTGATGAGATTCTTGAAACATAATTTGAATTTAAGCTATTATCACCTATTTGTTGAATTATTTGATCAAAAATATCACTAACTCTAGAAAGTTGTAATGTTCTGAAACAAACAAGAAATTCTTCAACCAATTGCCCAACAGCATCTGCCATTTACTGTCCGCGCCATTTCAACTTTTTCAAAAAAATTAACGTATGGAATAAAAGTGAAATGAAATTAGGGTGTCCTAATTTTGGCAAAAATTTTAGCACTTTTTTCATAATTACTGCTTTGATTGAAGCTGTTTCTCGAGCTGTAGAAGCACTTTTCGGCACCAATGAAGAACAGAGAAGGAATGCCGATGCATGGCTTGTTAAATGGGAAAGAAGTTTTGAATCAGTTGGAGCTTCTATTGAAATCATAGAAAATTCATCTAATCAAAATCTCTTATTTTTTGCTGTGAAAGCTATTATGTTTCAGGTTTTTCATTTTACAGATCAATTCAATGAAATGGCAATTGAAACAATATTTAGATCATTACAAAAAAGAATTAATCAGCCAACTTGTCCTGGTCTTTCAGAAATGTGTGCTTATAAATTCATTGATTGTATTACAACAATATGTCTTCTTTTTCCAAATTATATTGATACATTTCCTGAATTTCCACCAAATATTTTACCTTATTTTTTCAAGAGCTTACTTGAAAATATGTCAAATGGCAGTCAACTCTTCAAGGAAAAGATGGTTTTATTATATCCTCATATAATCACTGTTTTACAAAACATAGATATATCCAAAGATTGGATTCATCTTCTTGCCAACACTATAAATACTTTTTGCCAAGATACGTATAACGATTTTTATCAACTTATTCCTAAAATTGAATTAATTCCAAGAAATTCGATTTTTTATTCATCATACACAGAACTGTTAAACGCAATTACAATGAGTGACTATGAGAATTCTGTTGAATCGCAAGGGGACATTTCTTTTATCCAACGTATATTTGAAATTGGAATTAATATATGCGGTATCCTTATTCAACCACCATGTGAAGATGTAGAAATCCAACAAGCTTCATACATATGGAATGAAATTATTGATTACTCTACTCAACTTTTATCAGATCTTGTATCAACATTTTCATTAGCAGCATTTGAACACTTAATTGCATCTCTTCCAGCACTTGCAGAGATTCCTAATGAATTAATTGATATACTTTATATGGTTGGAGAACAATTTCGCAATTTATCCCAATATGAATCTTTTCCACATTTTTTACCATATGTACCACGCTTTTTAGATTTCATGATAACACTTGTCGATCAAAACATTGAAGTTTATTGGGTCAATAGGTTTTCTGAAGCTTTTGATTCCTTTTCATCTGTTTATAATCCAGACGAACCTTCGGCCGATACATTGAATGTTTTACTCGGCTTCTATCGGCACAAAATTGAGCAGGGCCTAACCCCCGGAATTGTATACTCTATTTCATCGTTCACGTCACCAACCTTGAAAAGTTATTTTACTCCAATATTATTTACATCATTAGTTAAACCACCTTTATCCCCAATTACATTATATTTCATACGTTCCTGTTGTGAACATATTTCACCACACATATCAAAATTAATTATTTTTTTATATGCTGAATTCAACAAAAATCTGAACTCCGAGATATCCATACATTATGCGAAAACGATTAAGACTATCTCCAAGATGTATTATCATGTATTTTTATCTAATAAAGAATTATTAATATTTCCATTAGTTACATTATTACCAAACATAACAAATCCGACACTTATCACAACCATAAATCGGACATTATTTAATATCCTTTACACTGTACCAATTACGCAATCGGAAGTATTTCATATTCCACAAATCATTGAGACGATAGTTAACTCATATATGAACTTATTTAATCATTTGTTACAAACTTCGAATCCGACGATATTTCTCTATCTGAACAAATTTGCGAAGAGTTACAAAATAATGACAAGTTTCGATCATTGGGACCCGAATAGTATTGTTAGTAACACATTCAAGTTGTTATATCAACAAATATTTGTGTTGTTAAATCCATTATGGACTAATCCACAACAAGAAACAGTTGTAAGTTCATTATGTGAATTTTTAATGTTATGTATCGATTCGAGAATCGTATCGAACCAAAATGAAATCCTCGAATGGATTGGCGTATCATTACATCAAACGCCAGTTCATTCACATTTTGATTTGCTTAAGAAGCTCGATCAGTTTTTACCATCGAATAATGTAATGTTATTTCTACAAAACGTTAATAATGTTAATGATTCACAAATCATTTTTGATTCGTTATGTTTCATTAAACATTTGTTTGAGATATCGAAATGGGAAAATTTCATTAATTTCTTTACGATCGAATACATATTGCAATTTTTAAATGTCTTCGATCAAAGAATCGTTAGCGAAACTTTAGCAATATTAAGACGTATCATGGAAATATTTCCACAAAATTTGATCATGAACTCGATAAATTTAATCATCGGATCATTGATTAAAGGAGTATTCGTCGCTTTCGATGAAGACGTCTTAAGAAATGCGTTGCAATTGTTGATGGATATCATTAAAGTCGGAATATGTAACGTGGAGGATATGGTGAAAATAGCTGTGAATTATTTGGGTATCGACGAGAAAGAAGCAATGATATTAAATGAAATATTGTCTGGTAACTCATTGAACGAAACGAGAATATTGGCTATGATAAAGAGATTGATAATTACGCATAAAGAGGAACCGATTTGATTTCGTTTATTGTTTTTCTTTTAAGAAAAATAAATATTATAAAAAATTCAATAAAATTAATTTGAAAATTCTTTGAATATTTATTATGTTAAATTTAAGAATATTATTAAATAAAATGGAAATTGTACAAATGATTAGAATTAAAATATTTAAGCGATTGCCTTAAAATTGATATAAAATTAAAATTACAGAAAAGACACATATAAAAAATTATAATCAAAAATCTTAATCATTTTTTTATTTCTTTGCTTCCAAAATATTTTCACTTGTGGTCATAAGCACCTATAGATGATAAAGGTGAAAAGCTTATTTCACGAAGTTTCGAATTGGGTTATTTAAACATATGAATTAAATTTGATTACATAGATAACAAAATTTTTTCTGTTATTAAAAGATTATTTTCATAGATAATATTATATAATAAAAAAATTTATTCGTAAATTTAATACACAATCTAATTTAACCTTGATAATTCTTGTCTTTATAATAAATGTCAATTCCCAATCTTTCAAGAAATAATTTTTTTATTTCTGTATAACCTTTTTGTGATACTATAAAAAGCGCTGTTTTAAATAAATTAAATCATTTCCAAATATTGTTTTGATATCTTAAATTATTATAATAAATTTTAAACAAAACAAATATATATCTTTAGCATTAATATCAATTCCTTCTTGTTCAAGAAGTAATTTAATTATATTTATGTATCCAAATTTTGATGCACATTGTAGTGCTGTTCTAAATATCATGAAAAAATTTCAAATCAAATCTTCAAATATTAAATATTTCAAAAAAAGATTAAACAAAATAAATAAATATTTTTAGCATTTATTTCAATTCCTTCTTGTTCAAGAAGTAATTTAACTATTTCTGTATGACCATTTAAAGATGCTAACATAAGTGATGTTTCAAATAATTTAAATAATTCCCAAATATTATTTTGAAAATTTAAATTATTAAAATAAATATCAAATAAAACAAATAAATATTTTCAGCATTAATGTCAATTACTTCTTGTTCAAGAAGTAATTTAACTATTTCTGTACGACCATATAAAGATGCCAAAATAAGTGCTGTTTGAAATAATTTAAATCATTTCCAAATATTATTTTGAAATAAAAAATTATTAAAATAAATTCTAAATATGACAAATAAATATCTTTAGTATTAATATCAATTCCTTCTTGTTCAAGAAGTAATTTAACGATTTCTGTATGACCATTTAAAGATGCTAACATAAGTGCTGTTCTAAATAATTTAAATAATTTTCAAATATTATTTTGAAATGTCAAATTATTAATATAAATTTCAAATTAAATAAACAAATATCTTTAGCATTAATATCAATTCCTTCTTGTTCAAGAAGTAATTTAACTATTTCTGTATGACCATTTAAAGATGCTAACATAAGTGCTGTTCTAAATAAT
Source organism: Histomonas meleagridis (assembly GCF_020186115.1). Classification (NCBI taxonomy): domain Eukaryota; phylum Parabasalia; order Tritrichomonadida; family Dientamoebidae; genus Histomonas; species Histomonas meleagridis. The sequence continues at coordinate 421,775 of NW_027150770.1, forward strand.
TTAAATAATTTTCAAATATTATTTTGAAATAAAAAATTATTAAAATAAATTCTAAATATGACAAATAAATATCTTTAGTATTAATATCAATTCCTTCTTGTTCAAGAAGTAATTTAACGATTTCTATAAATCCAAAGTGAGTTGCACACATAAGAGATGTATAATATAATTTATATAATTTCCAAATATTATTTTATAATATCAAATTATTACAACGAAGATTATATAAAACAAATGAATATCTTCTGCATTGATATCAATTTCTTTATGTTTTAGAAGTAATTGAACGATTTCTACGTGACCAAAAAAAGATGCTTTAATAAGTGCTGTTTGAAATAATTTAAATAATTTCCAAATATAATAAAATATAAAAATCATTAAAACAGACATCAAACCAATCAAATAAACACTAACTAAAACAAAAAAATATATTTAGTATTGACATTAATTCCTTTTTGTTCATGAATAAATTTAACAATTTCAATGAAACCTTCTTTAGATGCTAAAATAAGAACTTTGCAAAACGATTGAAATAATTTCCAAATATTAATTTGAAACAATATATTATTAAAACATATATTAAATAAAATAAATAAGTACATTTTATAAGATCAATCTCATTTTTTTTGAGAAGTAATTTAATTATTTTTTCATACCCACAATAAGACGCAAACAAAAGTGCTGTTTGAAATAATTTAAATAATTTCCAAATATTATTTTGAAATATTAAATTATTAAAACAAATTAATATCTTTTGCATTTATATAAATTTCTTTATGTTCAAGAAGTAATTTAACAATATCTATATAACCTTTATAACCTTTATTAGATGCTTCCATAAGTGCTGTTCGAAATAATTTAAATAATTTCCAAATATTATTTTGAAATATCAAATTATTGAAATATATCTTAAATAAAACAAATTAATATCTTTTGCATTTATATCAATTTCTTTATGTTTTAGAAGGAATTGAACGATTTCTACATGACCAAAAAAAGATGCTAATATAAGTGCTGTTTGAAATAATTTAAATAATTTCCAAATATTATTTTGAAATATCAAATTATTGAAATATATCTTAAATAAAACAAATTAATATCTTTTGCATTTATATCAATTCCTTTTTGTTCAAGAAGTAATTTGACTATTTCTGTATAACTATATAAAGATGCACAAATAAGCGCTGTTCTAAATAAATTAAATCATTTCCAAATATTATTTTGAAATCCAAAATTATTAAAATAAATATTAAATAAAACAAATAGATATCTTTAGCATTAATATCAATTCCTTCTTGTTCTAAAATATATTTAAAATGTTCAATATTTTTAGAATCAAATGAATAATTTAATATATCTTTTGGAATTTGTTTATTTTGAAGGAAATGTTTTGTAAGATATAGATTTCCAATTTTTGCTGATGTATTAATAATTTTATCATTAATTTTCATTCCTTCTTCAATTAAATATGATAAAATTTCAAAATTATAATATAAAATACATTTTTCTCCTAAAAATTCCAAATCATTAAATTGATCGATTTTATTCTCATAAAGATATTTAAATATATCATTTTTATGGTATTGAATTGCTGTTTCATATGCATCTTTAAATGAAGAATGATTTTGTTCACATAAATGAATAATTTCTTCATTTCCACCTGAAATTGCATATTTACCTGTATTTTCTACTTTAGCACCATTCATAAGTAAATATTTAAAACATTTAACAGATCCAAAAAATGCTGCATAATCAATGAGTGAAACATTATCTTTATTAATAAATGAATATTTTTCATAAAGTGATGGTATAACATATTGATTAAAATCGAAATTTGTATGTGATGATATTTCTTGAAGTTTTTCGATTTCATCATTTCGAATTATTTGTGCAATTTCATTCGGATTATTTCCTTCTTTAACATATTTTTTATGAAGTTCGAAATCATTCTTTAAAATTTTTACATAATAATAATTACTTTGAGTATCAGAATAATATACCGAATTAGGTTTGCTCAAATTTTTAATATATTTTGAATCAAGAATATTTTGTTCATTCATCTTATTCATAATATAAAATGATTCGTAGGGGTGCTTTTTATCAAGAAAACATGAGAACATTTGAAGGATTTTTGATTTGATTTTATTGTTTTCTTCAAATGTTTCAATTCCTTTAAGAAATTCTAAATAGACATCAATATCATTTATTTTCGTAACAAGTCTAATATATGTCATTTGAATGATAACTGTATTAAAAGATAATTATCATCAAATTTATTAATTATAAAATTAGTTGACTGGTCAAGATTTTTTGAGTTTAAATTAAAAATTATTTGTCTGATTGATAAAAATGTTTCCCATTCATTCTGATCTCGATTTTTCATTTTTCTGCTCGAAAAAACTGCTATATCCGAATTGTTTATTAAACGGTATCAACGATTGTTTTAATTCAATCAGAAATTTTTCTGAAGTTTATATTACACTTTTTAAAAATTCGGGTTCTTGTTTTGATCGTTCAGAATTTAAAAAGTAGCGTTATAAAATTTTTTAAAAAGTGATTGGAGTATAAATATTTTTTTCTCCTTTATAATACATGGAAGATCTCAAAAATCCAAAGAAACCAAAAGTCACTGAAGACATTAAAGTGTTAAAAACTCTTGTTAAAATTATTTTTAATTTAAATATGGTTATACAAAATAGTTAAGTTACTTCTTGAACAAGAAGGAATTGATCTTAACGTAAAAAATATTTATTTGCTTTTATTAAAATTTGTTTTATTAATGTTATGTTCAAAAATAATTTTTGGATTTTTTATGAATTATTTAAAACTGCTCTTCTTTTTGTCAATTTCATGTAACATGCAAATAATCCATTATTCAATCTAATATTAGATTACCATATTGATTTTTTCAACGTTTCTTTTACTAAAGTAGTGATATTAATAATAATGATATTATTCAAAAATATACAAAAGAAATTTCAAAAAATGTCTTTATAGACAAGTGTACTTTTCTAATATAAGTTTTTAATGAGTTATTTGTGATTTTTTTGATATACATTTTTCTTTTATGTATGAAATAAAATAAGAAAACTTAAGTTACCGGTATATAGGGAAAGAAATTAATTAATCATTTTTAATATATTTTACATTTAGAATGTTCTTCGCGTCGATGGTGGGCAAGACCTTCTGATAAAGCAACTTGAAGTGCTAATGTAAAGATATCATCTACATGCTCATTATTTTTAGGTGAACATTCTACATAGCCACGTGCCCCTATAATGCTTTTCACTTCTTCTATTTTCTGCTTTGAAATTGTTGAATATTTTTTTTCAGCATTCTCATCATCGAGAAGATCACTGTTCAGTCCAACTAAAATACATAGGTTATTGGGACAAAACCTTTGGAGTTCTGGCACACAAACATCTTGGAGAAATTCTAATGATTCTAGCGAAACAAGTGAAAAACAAAGTATAAAAACATCCGTTTCTTGACACCTTAATTGCTTTATCTTTTCATATTCGTCAGTCCAATGAGATAGTTCTACTTGTATCTTATAAGGCTGGTCATTATAAGTTATTAGTTTAGTACAATCAGTGAAACATGGTAATGTTTCATACGAATACGTTCCAGTAGCATATGTGACTAATAGCTTTTGCACACCAACAGAAGAGTTTCCAATTAAAAGAAATTTAACAATTTGGTCTTTTGATTTCATTAAAATAAACGTTTTTATTGTACGCAAGAACAAAAGAATAAAACAAAATTCAAATGAAATTAATGAATGTGATCCAAATGAATATCAAGCAGAAAATGTTAATCAAATATTAGATAATTTTGTTATGAATGAAGATGACAAATATTGATGACCTTTCATACTTCATCAGCGATTAATTAAAGAAGAAGTTAATCCAACTAAAATACTAAAAATAATTCGAAATGATGAAATCAAAAAACATCAAGAAATCACATCGCAAAACGATTTTAAATACAACTTTATGAAAGATGTTCAATTTAATTGATTAAGCAGTATATTTTCAATTGTTAAATAACGCATATGTTTTAAACGCAGGTAAATATGCAATTTTACCAAAATATTTTCTTTCAATTATAATAAAAATTAACATATTTTCATTTATTTATATTTATTTTTAGAGAAATAAGGGACCAAATTACATCACAACATTAGCTCGCCCAGCGCAGTCTTCGCACCTCTTCAGCACAGGCGTCAGCGGGCAATGCTTCGTCACAATGTCCGTCACTGGTGAACTGAAGCTTAACTTCTTCGTTATTGACACCGGAGTCATCTGCGCGCGCGCCCTCTTGGCCCTGTTCAGCTGCTGTATCACCTCGTCATGCGTTTCGGCCGTGCCGACCATTTCCTCGATGATTTCATTGTGCATCTTATGAGCATCTGCAATTTTGTCAAGGAACGAAATGTACTGCTTACGCATCGAATTGACTTCCTCGGCAAGCTTGGTGAGCTTCTTCTTGGATTCGATGATTTCAACTTCGGTTTCGGATTGGATTCGTTGTTGAACTGATAAATTAGCATTGGCATCACCAAGTTCCTTCTTGGCTTTGGAAATCTTGAATATTAGCTCATTGTAGGTGTGCTCAAACTTGGTGATTTGATTTGAAAGTTCTTTCTTCCGCTTATCTTCAACTGCAATCTCATCAAGAACTGAGGCATGTTGCATTTGGGCTTTACCAATCTCAATAATGATTTGACTTTGCCGCTCTTTAGCCTCAGAAAGTTCTTTCATCACCGTAGAATGTGATTCTTGAAGTGATTTGTATTGTTGTGAGAGCTGTTCTTTTTTGGCTTCCATTTCACAGATTTCTTCATTGATGTGTTTAAGATCACTTTGTTTTTGTACAAATTGTTCTTTGATTTCTTTTAATGATTGAATAGATTCATCAATTTGTGCTTTGTAACCTTGGAGCTCATGTTGATGCTTAGTTGTTTCATCTATAAGAACTTGAAGTTTTGACTTTTCATCTGATATTTGTCGAATAATTTCATTTCGCAAAGTTTCGGTTTCGGTTAAGCTATCGGTAACCGTCATATATGTTTCGTTTGCTTTTTCGATTTTCTCCTCAATTTTTGCAAGGTCCTCATTGGCTTCTTTAATATCACTAAGAATTAAGTTTTTGCACGACAAAGCTTCTTCGGCTTCACGTGTAAGTTCAAATGTTCGTAATTCAGCTGCAATTCGTTTTTCTTCGGCTGATTTACATGCAGCTTCAGCTTGTCCTACATTTATAAGAAGGTCAGATAGTATTTTTTGCTTTTCTTTGATAGATTTTTCAAGATTTAGAATTATATTTTGCTTGGCAGAAATGCTCTCTAATAATTTTTCTTCTGAAGATTTTACTTCTTTGTATTGAAATTTGGCTTTACATAGTTGATGTTGGCTTCTAAGTGAGGATAGCGTGATTTTTTTGCTTGTCATCAATGGTTGTTGCTTAACGTACAGTGCCTACAAATTTCAGGCCACCCTAATAACCGTTTTCATTCTTTTTGAGGAAAATCAAGTTTATACCAATTTCCTTATGTTAATAACTCACAACCTGAAACTATTTTGTTTGTTTTCATTGTTTTACAGTTTTAAATATGATTCTTTTTGATCATAGTTTTTCATCCGGTGAACGTTTGCGGACATATTTGGATTTGACAGGAAATAAAATTTGATTCAAAAGGTAAAAAGTGGCATTCTATGTCCAAACTTCCAACTGAGCCAGCTGCAGACTCAAAGAATTCTGTTTTTATTAACACAGGTGCACCAGTAATTGCTGGTATTCCAATACTTCCGATTCGCGACACTTCTAAGAGACAAACAACGCCTGCATTTGACATTGTTGACGAAGCACTTTATCACTTCCGTACAAACATTTTCATGCGTGATTTTAAGATCAAGAATGACGCTGACCGTCTTCTTATTTACATTACATTCTTTGCAATGAAATGTCTCAAATTCTTCGCAAAGAATCCAAAGGATAAGGCAAAGTGCCAAAAAGAAATTCAATCATGGAGTATGAATGCATTCCCAATTCCAGGTGAAGGTGGATTTATATTGGCATCCCTTGTTACATCGCCAAAGAGCAATGCTGAAAAAGCAGATCTTCTTGCATTCTTCAAGACTGTTCGTAACGAAACGGCTAGTCGTCTTCTTGATATCGTTTTCAAGGATGGAACAGCCGATAAATGGTGGATCTGCTTTGCTCCTCGTAAGTTCATGGACAAGGAAATGGCCAACTAAAATAACTAAAAAAAGGCATTGGTTTTCTGTTATCTTTTTCATTAAAAATCAAATATTGCTAAATTCTATTTACGATGTATTTTGTAGTAATTTTCAAAACTTCTTACAGATTTTTGTTTATAATGATCATTAATATTAAAACATTTGGATTTAATTGATATTAAAAAATCTTTTCATTTAAGATGTCGATATAATAATGAACGTTTATTTTTTATAATGACGTAAAGTATACAAACCTTTGTTTAATTTTTGGGTGGAAATTTTGCCACTTCATTTTTATGGAATTTTCTGATGAGGAAGAAATCATTATTGGGGATGATGAAGACTTTGATATGAAAATTGATTCATCAAATGACATCGGATTTGTCATCCCAGATTTTTCTCAAATAAATTATAATATAAAAATATTCTCTTCCTTTTTCAAAACATACACAATTAAAGCTACAGGCAGTAACATTTACATTGCAATTCCTAGTTCAGTATTACCTCCATCCATACAAATGATCGGAGGATTTCATTTTTCCAAAATACTTTTAGAAATCAATGTTATCATTTCAGGCTATAACTGGCATTCAGGTATTGAAAAACTTGATGTATCTCATCCTTTATATAAACGCAATTATATTGGGAGACCATTAGTTGAAGCAGCCATTCGCAATTTCTTTTCTCCCTCTTATAAGCCCAAGCCCACTTACTCTTCTATTTCCTATGTTTTTTCTGAAATTTCGAATTCAAATAATTTCAACAATCGTTGTAAGCCCATAACTACCCAACTTATTGACCTCAATAATTGTCATCTTCTCTATCTTATCTATGAAATTGTTGAAGCTTTTTTAGATCTTAATAATCATTGTTGCATTTGTAGAAAACGATTACCAAACTCTGGGATTAAACCTTCTATATGTGAATCACGTTTATGTTCTGTTGCATTCCAAGAGATCGGTGTTGGTACATCAGTTGCCCAAGAAATCCGACGTGATCCACTTGCAGCAGATTTTCTTTTTACCATATTTGGGACATCTCTTAAAAGTGGTTATTGTAACCCATCACCACCTCTCAACCTATTTAATGTTGGGAAAAATCTTTTGAGCCAATTACCTTCAATGCGCCAAATCGCATCAAGCTGCTTAACAGACGCCGACATCACCCGACAATTTGGAAAAGATACTTTAGATTTTTTACGATGGCTTTTGTTGTCTAATAAGTCCCATATTATTACATTACCTTCATCATTACAAGTTAAACAACAAAACCATAATATTCCAACAAATTTCCAATTTATGACATTGATCTCAGATCAATTTGCAGAAGATATATTTCAAAAAAAGAAGAAAAAAAATCATGGAAGAAGTCTTTATATGTGGCATGGAAGTGGTGCTGATAGATGGCATTCTATTGTTAGAAATGGGCTTAAAAACATGTCAAAAGTACCTGGCGGTGTAATACATGGCACTGCTTATGGCGAAGGAATATATTTTGCAAAGAATTCTAGTATGTCATTTGATTATTCATCAAAAATGAGTAATAAGTACATCGCAAGTGAGCTCCCAAAGAATTTAACAATGATAGCTTTGTGTGAAGTAGTGCCTAATGCATCTTTAAGTGATCATGGATCATTATATACATTGAAAGATGAATCTGCATGCATTGTAAGGTTTGTAATGGTGACTGAAAGCTCCTTCTCTTTCGATCCAACTCAAAATTCATTTACTGTGCCAACTTTATATGATGTATTAAATTTCCAAGAACAACAAGCAAAACAAAACAACTAAAATAAACGGCTGAAATGTAAAGTTAAGAAATTAAGCGTTTATGTCATCACAAATGTGATAGTTTCAGCATCAGCAACATTAGGTGCAGGTCCTTGAACCATTCGGCGTAAATGCCGCATCATTAAACTCTTGTGATATACGCTTCCACTTTTGTTATATTCCTTAACCATTTTTTAGAGATGTTGATCTTCTTCATGTGACCATGGACAATTCACAAGATTAGGACTTAAGAACGCACGCCATCTTTCACGGCACGAACGTGCATTTCCCAATTTTTATCACTATGAAGGTGAACAAGTCTTCAGATGGGTTAAAGCTTTGTGATGGCAGTAGAATTAGGAACAGCGAACACTGATAAATGCAACTCAAAAGGAAAATGTCACATCATTCAAAAAGAGAAAAAGAATTCGACGCGCGTTTTCTTCAGAAGGGGATGTGATTTCGTGTATAAGATGTGTTAAAATAACAACCTTTTGATGAGTTTACTTGCTCAACTTTTTGTGAAATATCGTTATGGGAAGTGACCATATATCCATTTAAAAAAGAACGTTATAATGCTTAACGGTCGATGTAAAACATACAAACATTTACTTATTTATTTTTTTCATCTTCTTCTTTTTCTTTAGGAGAATCAAATGATATTACTGGATGAATATTACTGTATTCCTGGATAGGTTGCAAAAAATCTTTGTTTTTGGAAAAAACTATTGATTCTAAAGAAGCTAAATTTCGGATTTTTCTTAAACATTCAACTTTCAAATCATAACTAAAATTAATGCTATCAAATACATTCATAGGGGAGAAAAATAAAGGAGGAGATTGTGCAATAATTTCTAATTCACGTCCATTTAATGCTCTTTGAATTTGTCCATTACCAACATCCCTAAACCCAACAAATATGGACGGTAATTGAATTGCTGTTGATGGCCTTGGCAATTTTCTGTTTCTTTCAATTAATAATTTATGGTAAATTAATATTTTAGTTTTATCAATTAGTGCTTGTTCTTTTTGTGCAACCCTATCAACAATATCGCTTTGTTGTTCAGGGAAAATTGAGCTTAAATCAAAAGTCGGAGTTTGAAAAGAAATTTTTTTTTTTATCTTTTTCGACAAAGCCAGCAGCATAAAGTACATTTAAAACATCATATACCCTTCTCCTAAGAGTTCTCTGATCATTTGTAGAATCACTAGAATTTTTACCAATTATTTCAAAGATTTCATCTGCAACTTTATCAAATGTTGTTTGACAGCTCGTTTTTATTATTGAAAAAACTTGACATGCCATGTTTGTTAAAGACATTGGTTTTGTAGAGCGCAGATTCCGACATGAAATTATAATTATTTAAACGGGTGACTTTCGGGGCACCCTGTTGTACAAAAATTTGAAATGAGAATTTAACAAAGTTTGTTCAATTTCAAGACCAAAATAAATGAATTTTCCACAAAATGAATATTTTCCGGGATTTAATTTTGATCAAAATCTATTAGAACAAATACAATTCTATTTGTTAAATTATAATTCAATGGATGGAAACATTCAACAACAATGTTTTCATTTTTTTCAAAATCTCTCAGAATCCAAAGATTTTTGCGTATATTTACTTTATGTTCTTTATAACAAAAATTATCCACCACAAATTCGTTGTATTTCGTGTAATTTAATACGGCATAATTTAAATGCTAATGGTAGATATCCCAATTTTTTTATAGATTCCACAATTAAAATCATATTTGAAATTATGAATACTGAAAGACCTGATTTTGTTCCATCACTTGCTGCTCTTTTAGCCAAGTGCATCACTGTTTTTCAACTTACAAATTTTAATCTTAATGAAATTTTCCAACAAATTCAAGATCCACGGACCCAATTAGAGATTATTAGTGAGATGGAACTAGGAAATCCAGCTTTTGAATCTGAAGCATTTCAATTTTGCTCTGTCATTTTTTCACAACATCCTGATTTATATCCCACAATCTTTCGTATCTTATCTAATTTCCAACATTTAGCCTTATTTCAAGGCCCTCTTTTTACCAATTTCATATATCCATCATTACAAAACCTCAAACAACTTGACGAATTATCAGCGAATTTATTCATATCTCAAATCCTTGACTTAATATCCACATTTTTGCATACCAGTGAGACATATGATTCGACGTTAATTCTTTCGATCTTAAATTTTATCATTGAATTCATCAAATTCGACAACGAAATCATTTCAACCTCTGCAGCGTTTATCTTTGAGAATGACATTAATTTCCAAGGCTCAACTGAAGCTCTTAAATCTGTTGTGGATGCACTTTATAGTCGATTAGCTTCTGATTATGACATTAATATTTATGGTATTTCACAACAATGCATTACATCATTGCAATGTTTATGTAAGAATTATCCCAATGAAGTTGTACCATATTTATATTCACGAATTGAACAAGATCCATCTTTAGCATTTCGTATAATATCATCGATTTCATTATCATTAAATCCAGAACAATTTGTACATTGTTATACCTTTGTGATTAACTCAATGAAAACTTTAAAAGAGCCATTCCAAATCATCGAATCGATAAATTCGTTTTTTAACTTGATCCATAACCAAAACATTATGAATGTCGTTACTGTTATTGATGATATATTTCCATTTATATGTATTAATGACATTGAAATTCGAACACAAATTCGAAAAATACTTTTGAATTGTTTCACCCAATTAAGTTATCAATGTAAGCCAATATATATTGAGTTGATAAAAGGATCAATGCAAATAGCAAATGAATTAGAGATCGAAGAGATCTCTGATTTTATATTTTGGTTTTTATATTTTTGTGAATCATTTAATGAATGTCCAAACTTTATTGAGTTTTATCAATTCCATTATAATAATTTTTTAGTATCTGATAATAAACAAAATGCAATAATGTCATTAAAAGTAATTTCCGCTTGTGCTACAAAAATGGAAACAAATATTAATGATCAATTCATTAATCGAATTGTTTTATTATTTAATGAAGATGAATCATTAATATCTTATTCAATAAATATCATAGATGAAATTTTAAGGAAATCACCAAATAATCAAATGATATCATTGATATTACCAATCATTCCAAAGATTTTAATATCTTCTGATTCTTCATTAAAATTGTCCATTTTGGTGTTCGTTGCTGATTTATCTCAATTAAATGTCGAAGAATTCGCTAAAATTTCAAACCAAATTATCGACGCAATATTAACACCGGACTTGTTAACCTTACAAGAGTTGGGTAACGCTTCGTATTGTATGTATTATGCATTAAGATTCGCAAATAAGGAAATTATCGACTTCCAAAACTTGCAATGTTTCTTTAATAATTTGGTGTTATATTTGAGGAGTTATAGCGGTGAAATAGATGGTGACTTACAAAACATTGGACTATGCATTATCAAAATTATGTCAATGTTCCAAAAGGATTTCCAACAACCAAAAGAATTATATATGGCTTTGGACGTGATCATTAACTCTTTACAAGACAAACAAATACTTTTGGGGGACCCCCAAAATGTAAACTATTTAAAAAATAGACAAATGTAATTTATTAAAAATGTTAAACAACAACTCGAAAACTTTTTAAATGGTTTTCATTGTATAATATTAAAAGCAGAATGTTTAATGTGTAATGCAAATGAATTTATTGCTGGAGAATTAATATCGAAGATTGGAAACATAATACAAAATGTGAATCAGAAAACTTAAAGAAAATGTTCTTCGATGTAATACAAAAGTTATTAAAGTTCGCCATATGTTCCAATCTTACCATAAATATTAATATCTTCTTATGTTTAATATGTGAAATATTTGTTTTAGCTCAATCGAAACGAATATAAATCACATGAAGAAATGAATGAAAAGTTATCATTGGCTATCATTTGTGATAGTTTCGCGATTGAATGATTCAACTTCAATAATGTTTTTGTTAAATAATTTATTATATTATTTTTGTTTTGTTCTTATGAATTATTTTGAAAATTTTTCAACTAATTAGTAAGTGAGCTTAAACAAACACAAACATCTTGGAAAGAATCTGAGTTTATTTGAAATTATTTTGATACTCATCTTGGAAAACATCATCTACATAACTGAAACAATGGTTAACATAGTGCCCTCACTTAGTTTTGGCAGTAAAAATTATTTCGATTGTGGTATAAAAAAATGTTTAAATTTTTTTCCAATTATTGAATGCTTGCTATCAAAGTTAATGCGGAAATCTCATGAGATTTTGTTACCCAAAAAATAAAGAATAATCGATTAAAAATTATATTTCATGAGTTAAAATTTTTTGATTTAAAATATAAATTATTGTATAATTCATGGAATGAAAAAAGAAGAAAAAAAATCTGTTTTTTGGGAGATGAAGCACCTCTATTTGTACACATGTTTCCAGCTTAAATGAATTGCACGCGGTGTATCATTACCACAATGTGTAATCGCATGTCAAACATCAGTTACGTTCCGAATGCAAATTGTATCAACACAAGAATTTCACCTAAAACATAAACTTTTACATACAAATTTCTAATTTTCATTTGTCGTCAGATGACATGTATATTCGGTTGAGCGGAATTTGCACTGGCATTAGTTTCGGCACCTCTTTGCACCCCAAAAATGGATCCTCAGACGCTGGCGAGCGAATTGCCGCAGGAGGCATCGGCGGCAGCGTTTGGCGCGGATGCGAGCGCGACCTATGCAGCGATTGGCTCGCGCTGCTGTACGACGGCATCGGCGGCACAGGCACGTGGTTGCCCACCGACGAAATCGTTGGCTTCTTTGGGAGAGGCGGCAGCGGGTGATGGCACGGAGGAGCTTCATCAGTTGCATCGTGCTCATTGTCATTCGGTAATTGCTTAGTTTCAGTAGTAACTGATTGAAGATTTGCAACGTCTTCAATTGGTGCATCTTGCTCATTGTCATTTGGTAATTGTTTCGGTTCTTCTTTTAGTTCTATTTGATGACTTGCATTATCTTCATTAGGTGCATCTTGCTCATTATCATTTGGTAATTGGTTAGTTTCAGTAGTAACTGATTGAAGATTTGCATTGTCTTCATCAGGTTTGCTTTGCTCATTGTCATTTGGCAATTGCTTCGGTTCTTCAGTAGGTACTGACTGGTGACTTGTATTACTTTCTTCATCAGATTTGTTTTGTTCATTATCATTTTGTACTTGTTTAGTTTCTTCATTAGATTTAATTTGATGATTCGCATTGTCTTCATCAGGTTTGCTTTGCTCATTATCATTTTGTACTTGTTTCGGTTCTTCATTAGGCTCTATTTGATGATTCGCATTATTGTCTTCATCATTTGGAATTTGCTTTGTTTCTTCATTAGATTTAATTTGTTCGTCACCATTTGAGTTTTGTTTTGTTTCTTCCTCATTGTGCACTGCTTGCTGATTATCACCAAGTGCTTCTTCATTCGGTTTAGTTTGCTGTAATTGTTCTTTATCATTTTCAACTGTTTGTTGTGTTTCTTTATTTTGTTGATCATTCATTGATTGAAGTATGGCTTCATTCTCTTTCATTTGCTGTAATTCTAATTGTTGTTGTGGCGTTAATTCTTCATTATGAGGCATTTCAGAAAGTTCAACTTTGGGACTGTTCTCAGATAGAGGCGACAAAGGAGTTAAGCTTTCGAGTTGCTTTTTTTCTTCTTCTTCTTTTTCATTATTTTCTTTCTTTTCTCCATTGATTTCTTGGATATTTGGTGGATGTAAGTCAATAAGTGATACTTTCGAATGATGTCTTCTTTTCTTTCTTTTCGATTCATCAAGACTTTGTTCGCCACCAGATGATGTATTATATTTCATTGATCTTGCATGACTCCTTCTACGTACGTGAGAGTGTTGACGTGACATATTTGGCGCTGGGGCTGCACCCAGGGTGGGCGTGGCGGTTGTGTTAGTTTTTGAATCGCTTTGTGACGAGTGAACTTCACTCTCATATTGTTCGATGATTTTGTTGTCGCCGACGTCTGGAGAGTGCTGAACCATAGCATTAAATGATGAGAAGTGGAATGTTGTTTGTTGGAGTTTGCGGCAATCAGAAATTTTGAGATTATCTGATGGAAGCCCAAGTTGATCAAAAGCAAAAATAACTCCTAAGGTAATCCAATCAATCTTACGTCGGCTATTGTGACCTCCTGGTAATTGCATAATGTATTTGTTCTTGGAATTGTAACTTTCGTATAATAATTTACATTGTTCATATGGTATAAATTGATCTTTTTCAGCATGACCAAAGACAACTGGTGCTTGTGGACCATGGCTAACAGCAACTAATGGTGAGACTTCATCGAAATTGAAATTGGCAACAGATATAACTTTCTTACGAAGATACCATATTGCCATAGAAACAAATACTGCTGGAAACTTCATGGAAGAAGCAATGGCAGTACACATATCATCAACAGAAGTAAATGATGAGTCTGATATTTTTCCAACAACAAGTGGATTTTGTACAAGAAGAGCTGTAGAAGCCCCCATTGATCTTCCCCAGAGAACAAATGGGCCTAAATTAAATGTTTGATGAAGAACATTTAGAAGATAATTTGTATCTTGTTGTTCAAAATAGCCAAGGGAAACATAGTCACCTTCACTACATCCGCATCCTGCGAAGTCGAAACAAAATACAAATACACCATATGGGCAAAAATTAGGAACTAAAAATTGACCTTCAAGTTGAGATGAAGCATTTCCATGGAGATAGACAACACAAGGGCCTCCATTCAATGGAGAAAATTGTGCTGCATGATAAACTGATCCAACTAAATTAATTCCTCTATTATTTGTGAATGAGACTGGATGACGTAGAAAATTAGCGCCTCCTTCAACCGTGAGGCATAGTGATAATTCTTTTATATTATAATTTGTTCTTGGTGGCCGAATCAAAGCGTTGATCGCACGCTGCGCCATTTTGAATTATTTGAATAGGAACCGAAAAACCGCAAAAAATATAAAATAAGTCGTATTCAACCAAAAACTGACAACGTGTTTTACACTTCAATTGGTTATTATTATTTTTGAATCGAATATGATCGTAATGGCGGTTAAATAAACGGCGGTTATTATCATATCTTGTCGACCGTTAAAATACAAATAACTTGAACAAGTTTTATCATATATTACTTGATGATCCTATTTATTTGAAAGAGACTAAACCAGAAGATGAAATAAAGCATTATTATAAGAAAATTATTGATGACCAAAAAGAACTCAAATATTTTGCTGATTTAATTTCTCAATATGAAAATACAAATATTAAATATGATGAATGCCTTCCAAATTCAGATGAGATATTTTTGATTGAATTGGCTAAAAATCCACCTCCAGATTTTTCATATGAGGTTTTTAAAATCCTTTCCTTCTTTACTAATGGACAACAAAACACACAGAAACTTGTTGACTTAGGATTATTTGACATTCTTATAGATCATCTTAATAATAGTCGATTTCAAGAAGCCGCTGAGCCACTTACGTTTACTCTTATTCATCTTATGAAAGAAATTCTTTCCAGAGATCCAACTCTTCTTCGAACTTTTCCGATCAATGTTATTTCCAATTCATCAATTCCGTTTGATTATATCCTTAACATTTATCTTACATGTTCACAATATTGTATTGACACTGAAGTTTCATTTAACATCATCAATTTGATCATGGAACGTAATTTCAATATTGATGATTTTTATCCACGTCTTGCATGGCTATGTTATTATCTTGTTAAAACGAATCCAGAGAATGTCATTTTAATCATTGATCATCCCAAAATTTCTACTTTAGAAGATAATTTATTTTTCAAACTTTCCGAATTTGTCCCATCGAAAAATCCGAAATTTTTAATTCCATTTTTCCAATTTCTTCGAATTTCGATTCCAGAAATCGACAACGCAAGTGATCTTCTTGCATATATTCGCATGAACATTCATCCGTTATTAATTATAGAGATTGTACATGAGTTTGTACAACAAGCGAATGTACAAAAGAATGGAATTTCCGTATTGAGGAATCTTTATAAAAAAGGGATTTTGGACATGACAATCGTAAACACGTTCGAATTTATGGAACATTTATATCACATAATTAACTCGTCTGCTATGGAAGTGAAAAGATTCGGAATTATTTTGTTGGGAGAGATAATCGGAGAGATAAATTATGAAATTGTCGAAAAGTTTTGCGACGAAACGTTTTTGAATTTGTTGTTTGATTATTTGGAAGGGTTTAGTGATTATAAAATAATTGTGCCTGTTGTAAATGGAATAATTAACTCGGCACAATATAACGACGAGTGCTTCTTGAGAATTATCCACAAAATTAATGAAAACGATGTGATAAATGTGCTGGCAAATATAATCGCGTACGAAGGAGATAACAATTTGATCGATTTTCAAAGGCATTTGGCTGAATTAATAGAAGAAAATAAATAAAATCGAAATGTTTTTTTATTTTATATAATATAAATATTAAGTTATTAATTGTGTTACTAAATTGAGCTTCTTTTCTTATTTAATATCTTATTTTATTTAATTATTGAATTGATTTTAATGCAGAAGATACTTATTTTCTTATTTGATATTTCATAATAAAATTTGGAAATTATTTAAAATAACACAATCTATTGCATATAGAATAATCATATTAAAGTAGTTAAATTTCTTTTTGACGAATATGAAATTAATATTATTATTAATAATGTTGGATTTCAGACTAATACATAATTTTTGGTCATTCCATTAATTTCCTTACGAAACTGAATGCACCGAACTAAGTGTTATGTTTCATCATTATCATTATAAATTTTTTAAAAATATCAATTTCTAATTCGAAAAAAAAATTTTTTTTGTTGATTTTTTACTTAATTCGAACTTTTTTGTAATATAACTCATATTCAAAATAGTTCGCAAAATTACGTTTCTGTAATTTATATCTGTAATTTATTAAATTTTGACGATTTTATTATCTTCCACAAAATCCGTTGCAAATGGGTCTTCATCGAGGTCTTCATTTTGGAAGCCTGTCCTGAAGTCGACCATTTTTTCTTCTACTTCATCATTTACCACTTTTTCTTCTACTATTGTCTTTTTATTCCTTATATATAACAATGCGATGATAAGTGCTGCGACTATAACAACAGCAGCGATAACAATACCAACAATAAGTCCAACATTTGTTGAGTTTTCTTTTTCATGTTGATCCACTTGTGTTATTAATTCTGAATAAAAACTATAATATGTTGTGATTAATGACATTGTAGTCATATCAATTTGAAAGTCGGCCAATATAAATGTGTAACCTGAATTGAAATATGTATAAGTGTATGAATTTGTTGCAAATACACTATGCACTCTTGTGTTAGTTTCAGAAATAACATGTACAATCGAATTAGTGACTGTTACATCGGGTGGTAATGATTCAGTAAATGTATTCGATAATGTAAATACATTACTTTGAGTGTATGTGTTCGATCGAGTAAATACATTTGATTTAGGAAATGTGTTCGATCTCGTTAATGTATTCGATTGAGTATAAGTGTTAGATTGTGTATATGTATTCGACTGTGTATATGTATTTGATTGAGTAAATGTATTTGATTGAGTAAATGTATTTGATTGAGTAAATGTATTTGATTGAGAATATGTATTCGATTGACTAAAAGTATTCGATTGAGAATATGTGTTAGATTGACTAAAAGTATTCGATTTTGTAAAGGTATTAGAGAATGTATTTGACTCTGAAAATGTGTTTGATTGACTAAATGAATTAGATTGAGTAAATGTATTCGAAAATGTCTCTGATGCTGTAAATGTGTCTGAGAATGTATTTGATTGTGAAAACGTGTTTGACTGTGAAAATGTGTTTGATTGACTAAAAGTATTTGACTGAGTGAATGTGTTTGATTGAGTAAATGGATTCGATTTAGTGAATGTGTTTGATTGACTAAATGTGTTTGATTGACTAAAAGTATTTGATTGAGTAAAAGTATTCGAGAATGTATTTGACTTTGTAAATGTATTTGATTGAGTAAATGTAAGTGTTGGAAGTGGTTCACATTCCCCAACTGGATACATTGATGCAGGTAAATTACCAAAATAATTTTCTTTATATGATGGAAGTGTTATTACAGAAGTTGCAGAAATTCCAATCGATGAAAATGCATTAGTCCCAACGTCTGGTGAAGAATCACCAGTAAAGTAAATACATTCTAGATTTGAACAAAATCGAAATGCTGAATCACCAATAGTTTTTAAGTTTCTTCCAAATGTTATTGAATGTAAATCAGAACATAAGAAAAATGCAGAAGCTTCAATGGTGGTAACTGAATCAGGAATTATAATATTAGTAAATTTCTTTGATGATTGAAATGCTGAGACTCCAATAGTTTCAACCTTTTGTCCAAATATAATTGTTTCTAATTTAGAACTTGAAACAAATGCATATGAACGAATTGTAATAACTGTATCAGGTATTGTATATGAAGTTGCTTGTCTTCCGACTGGATAAATTATAAGTTCTGTTTTGCCTTTATTATAAAGTACTCCATCGTCATTATTATTAGAGAAATATACATTGTTAGAATTAACATTAATGGACTCAAGTTGATTACAATCATAAAATGGATTAGATGCAATCGATTGAAGTGAACTTGGAATTTCAACTGTTTTTATATTCGAACATGATTGAAACATATATGAACCAATTTCTGTTAAACCTTCTTCGAAAACAATTGTTTGAAGACCTGTACACATATAAAATATATTAGAACCAAATAATGTAATTGACCCAGGAATTGTAATTGAGCTTATTGATGTACAGTATTCAAATGCATGATCATTAATGGTATTAACATTATTTCCAATTGTAACTGTTGTTAAATATGAACAATAACGAAATGCATATTCTGCAATAGAATTTACAGTGGTTGGAAGTGTAAATGTTTGACTTTGTATTCCAATCGGATAACAAATAAGTTGTGTTAAATCTTTGTTATATAATATGCCATTATCATCATTAGCATAATTTTGATTTGATGTTACGACAGAAATGGAGACAAGATTAGTACATGATGAAAATACATTTGATCCAATTGTGGTAACTCCACTTGGTATAAGAATGGATTTTAATGACGTACATGATGAAAATGAATAACTATCAATAGTTAAAACACTAGTTCCAAGTGAAACTGTTTGTAGTTGACTACATGCTTCAAATGCATATGTCTCGATTGTCTCAACTTGTCCTCCAATTTCAACACGAGTTAATAAAGGCCACTGTGAAAAAGTACGTGATGGAATTGTGACAATTTCACCTTCAATGATTAGGGTTTTCGTTATATTTTTATACTGATTTGTAAATTCAGTAGTCATAGATATATAAAGACTATCTTCATTGATTAGTGTTTGTAATGAACAAGAGCAAAACAAAAAGAAAGGGAGATTATATAAATCATATTTCTCTTGGAATTTTTTAGAAAAAATTTTATTAATATACAAAAAAGTGAAGATCATAATCAAAGAAATAGTAAACAAAATATTCAAATTATCTTTAAATAGACCAGAAGCATTGTAACCAAATAAACGATATGTAACAGAATTAATATTTAAATATTTACTTTTTAATATCGTTGATGTTGTATAGCTTTGGATTGAAGATCTACGAATTGTATTTACATGGTTATATTTAAAATTATGTAAATGTGTTGATAAAGTCTGTATGATAGGTAAATCAATTTTCTCGATCAAAATATTGCCATCGATTTTTTGTTCAACTAATGAATTACTCTCTTTAGCAAGATGTTCTTGACAAATATTTGCAAATAAAATTATAATAGTTGCAGCAATCATCGGAATACCAGATTTGTGCAACATTTATATACTTGTAAACCATATAAAAGCTTTCGCCATTACTTTTCTATAACAGTTCAATTGAACAGTTGGAGAATTCAGAGCAATGGTCACTAATTGATCTAAATTCAACTGTAAAATAATTCATTGACAGAGTGGGTCAATCCATTGAAAAATGTTGCTTGGTTTACTTCACTTTTGAACATTTAACCTCCCTAACCGTCGTTATAAAATGAATGATCATCGTAATTTCCGAAAATTTACACAAAAAATTGTGTTGATTAATTTTACGAAAAGTCAATTAACCGAGTGTTTTCAATGCTATGGCTGCAAAAGAAATTTTCCGGTGACCAATTATTAGCAAAAAGAAGTGTGTTGCTTCCTTCTTTGAATGTTCTTTAAACATCTTATTCTCTTGATATGACTTTTTTTTGCAGGTATCATTCAAAATAAACAGTGAGAAAGAAAAAATTATTCATCAAAATTAACCATTTTATGTTTGCATATTGAAACTTCAGCAAAATATTTTAATGTTTGTGGGTTTTTTGCTTAAGGTCACATGAAATACAATGAGATATACATGGAAAATCCAATAACAATTTTCATTACTCACACAGTAAAAATGATAACCACAAAATTAAAAAGTATTTCATTAACTAATGAGTTAGTTCAAAGATGAGACTAAATCTTTCTATCGTTGATTTTACACATAAAACTGTAAAACTTTGTGCTTGTGAAAATGAAAGATCGGAATTTGATCATAAAACCGTTTTCGTACGTTAATTTTCAAAAATGAGTGATTCCGAAGATCTTGACCAAATTGATCTCACTCGTGATATTACTTCGGACTCTAATACAAACAATTTAACTAATAATGAAAGTAAGGTTGCAAAAATGCCTGATACAGAAATATTAAAGTTAAATAATCAAATTGATGAAGTTGAAGAAAAGATTTCAAAGCTAAACCAAGAAATTAAATCCAAAACTTCTTTATTTGAGTCAGAAATTCAACGCCTGGAAGGAGAAGTTTCAAAAAAGAAAGTTGATATTGACACACAATTATCCAAACTTCGTCAAGATCAAATGGAAGAAATCTCCAAGTTAAAACAACAACAAGAACAAGAAATACAATCACTAAAAAAAGATTATGAAAAATCCCAAAAGCAACGATCTCTCTTTACAACTCGTCATAATGAAGCACTTAAAGCACAAAAAGAGTCCCAAATTGCAGATTTAAAGCATCAGCTCGAAATGAAAAAGATTTCCATAAATGAAAATGCGATAAATGCTGTTACTACAGTCCAACAGAACAAGATCGAGCTTCAACAACGTGAGGCCGAACTTCAAGCAAAAATTGAAATTCTTGACAATGAGATCACAGAAATACATTCATCACGAAATCAAGATCTTCAAAACACACGGATTCAGATTGATGAAACAAGCCTTGCCTTTGAATCTCGACGTCGTGATCTTCAATCCAAGATTGAGAAATATCGTGAAGAGCTCCAAAAACGTAAGCAGCAATATAATGAACAAATTATTTCGATGGAACAACGTAAACAAAAAGAAAAAGAGAAACACTCCAACGAAATTAAAGCTGCAAATGAACGACTTCAACGAGTACAACAATTGTCTGCTAAAATGGAGAAAAGAAATCAAAGTCAATTGCAAGTTACAAAACAAGACATAGAGAAACTAAAGGAATGTATCGAAAGAGCGAAACAAAGAGAAGAAGAGCAAATGGAAGAAGTTCGAACACAGATGGATAAGTTACAAGATGCAATACAAGATAACATTGCATTGGAACAAGAAATAGACGACATAAAGAAGGAAATAGAACATATCAAAAAAGAAAATGAAGATATGAGAAAAGAGAGACAAAAACTGGACTCTGTTTTATATAATTCGCGTATGTCAAAAACTAAAGCTTCGTTTCAATAAATATTAATATTGTTATAATTTTTTTTATTAATTTTGTTTTAGTAAAACATTCGATGAGTTTTCCGATAAAAAAAAAAGTGTATTCAAATTTGAAAACTTTACATATTATCGGTTAAAAATAGATGAGGCTTCCAAAGGCGCTTCGAAAAAATTCTCGCCTCATCTTGAAGACAGCAAAAGTTTTTCTTGATATTGCAATTATTATTGCAATAATTATTAACATATATATATATTTTGCAAATCCATATAAAAAAATTAATATCATAAAAAATTATAAACAAGTGGAAAATCGTTTACCTCCAGAACCTACACCTTTTACATATACAGACGAAGAACTTAATGAAGCCATTAAACAATTACGTCTTCCAACTTGGTCACGCAGTTATACTCCATGTACTTCACCAAAGAGCGAAGTCACATGTTCTCAAATAGTTTATGCATGGCAAACAATCAAACAATATATTGATTACATAGATAAAATTCCACTCGAAGAACGAGAATATATTCGAACCAACCATGTTTCTAATGGTGTTGGTAATCGTATTGGTATGGACGTAGCCATGCTACTTCTAGCTATGATGACAAATCGATCTGTAGTTGTCGAAGGAGTTTTTATTGAAGCTGGTATAACCACAAATAAAAGTGGTAATGCATATGGTTATCATCATCCAGTTTATAATATGAATTCTACGTTTTCTAAGATTCTTTCAAATCGAGCTGTAGCCGAACTTTATACTTTTTATCATTGGTATCATAACAATTATTATTCGTATCGTGGGAAAACACTTTATCTCCAAACATTAGTATTTTCTCCGATGATTTATGTTCAACATCAACTTGCCACTTTTGCCATAAAGCATTTTGGCATGCATGCAGTTTATTTTTTAAGTAATTTTCTTATAAAAATCCCAGAAGACAAACTTAACTATGTAAAAAAATTATTCAAGGATGTTCCTAAGAATGTACGAATCTTTGGTATTCATATTCGGTTTCATCAGCCAGGACATTTTTTTACATATGGCGTTGAACAAAACATGAAAGCTATGGTTCCATTTCTCAATGATAAACTTCGTAATAAGCCAACTGTCTTTGCATTTTCATCAGACAGTAAAGAAATGGAAAAAGAATATTTAAAAGTATATAAAGAAAAAACAATTTTAACAAACTCGATAAAAATTCCTGATTTTGATCATAACTCAGCGCTTGTGGATATTTTGTTTTTAATGTATACGAATCAATGCTTGTTAACATTTAGATCGACTTTTTCATATACAATAATGTCGAGAATGTGCAAAAGAGGTTATTATATAGAAAAGGAATCGTCCGAAATATTTCAAGCGTCAAATTCTCAAGCGGGAGCAATATCGATGCAATATCATACATGGGATTTTCATGATTGGCAAACTAATCGAAGATTTTATATGTTGGATAAGAATGAAGAATGTTTCAGATATTTCTTTAATTATCTTGTTTTGTAATAAAGTTTGTTTTTAACTCTTTTTAATTATTATATATGATTAAAACTCTATTCATTTTGTTATACATAAGAAAAAAGGTATTTGAAATTTTAGCATTTTTAAAAATTAAATGAATCAGCAAAAACTGGGAATTTCTTAAAGAAAATGAAATTTCATAAAAAATATAAATTGTTTGATTGAATCACCAAATATTGAGCTTGTTAAATATATATTAGAATATTATATCAAAAAGAAATTGATATTAATGATAAAGATATATATTTCTTTTACTTATTTTAATAATCTCATATTTCAAAATAATGTTTGGAATTTATTTAATACAGTGTTTATAATTGCATCTAAATGGTTACAAGTAAATCGCAAAATTACTTCTTAAACAAGAAGGAATTGATATCAATGCTGAATTAAGCATTAAGTAGTTAGAATCTAAAAACAGAATATCCAAATTCATTAAATAACCATTAAAATGAAGAAGCTTGAAATGTTATATGAATTTTTTTGTATCGCATTGTCACTTTTAATAAAAGTTGTCAAATTTGACGATCATTTGTTATTTGAAAATAAAAATTTTGAGCGTATTTTAAACGTTCTCCGAGTTTGATGCGGTTGAAAGAAACTGTTTATTCAGCAAATGTCATCCTCACCTTCGAGCAGCTTCTTGACTTCTGTGAAGGTTGTGACCATCCAATTATCGAGTTTCTTAAATTGATCATATTCCGCTAGAGCATTTTGGAATGCTTCAACATCTCTCTCATCAATAGCTTTAAGAGTAGCTTGAAGCATAGCACACTCACGTGTTCTCTCCCATCCAGGGTTAAGGTTAACAAAGTCTCTTAACATTTTTTCTGCACCAACTGCATCATCTCCAGCCATCTGACATGCAATTGCCTTTGTGAAGTACTCACCTGCGGCGAGCTGAGTAAGTCTGTCACCCATTCTGCGTTCTGCAACATCTTTGTACGAATTGGCAGCTTTGAGCCAATCTTTCTTCATGGATTGAAGATCAGCAATCATGGCAAGTTGAGTAGCTGCTTGAATTGGCTGGTTCTCGTCATCGTAAAGCTGAGCAGCATCTGTTAATGTGTCTATAGCACTATCAAGATCACCGTTATCTTGGAATAATTTTGCAGCGTCAACAAGAAGACGTGCAGCATTTGTTGCTTTTGAGTTCTCGCGATAAATTTGTGATGCGAAACGGAATGCTTCAATTGCTTTTGAAGTCGTTTCTGGATTCTTTGCAAACATTTTACCGGATTCTGCAGCTGCTGAGGCGGCTTCATTAAGAGAATTCAATGCTTGGAAGCAATCAGCAGCTCGTGTATAAGCATCACCAGCACGCTCGAAATTACGAACAGATTTATAAGCGTTTCCTGCTTTCATAAACAAATCACCTGCTTCTGAGTACTTGCCTGATTTATCAAAAACTCGGAATTTCTTAAGTGCCTTTTCTGCATTGGCATAGAAATCGTCCCCACGATTAGACATTTAAAAAATGAATAACCGTTGCCGATGCAAGCTTTCAAATTAAAAGGCAAGTTTTTGCAAAGTGAACTTTTTAATTGCTTTACTTTTGCTGTTTCATTTGGCCAAATATTAGTCATTTTTTGTGATACATTTACCCCAATAATATATATATATAAATAAACTTATAGAATGAATAAATATATGGGATAGTTAGTAATAAAAATAGAAAGAACAAATTTTTATTACAAAAATTTCCTCAGAGTTAGAGAAAAAAGAATTTGAAAAAAGAAATTCGATTTGACAATAAGGGCAGCTCACATGCAACAAATTATAAACGGATTTTGTTTGTGGTGAACTACAAAATTAGTTGAATTTATTGAATAATTTTATTTTCGTTTTTTGCTTGGTGTTTCTGGCATTCAATTATTTACAATGACAAAAAGCCCCAAAACCCGAATGTTGCAACAACTTTCCTTTTCTTCAAATAATTTTTCAGTTATAATGAAAAATAATTTTAGTATTTTCATCAATTTCTTTTTGTTTAACCATTTTTATGTAAAAAGCTTTTTTCGAACTTTACATAAAAATCACACTAAAAAACATATCATAATGACATATAAATATTTATATAAATCTAAATTCATACTAAAAGGATTAAAGCAGCTGTTGTTATTTGGTACTTCAATTAACATAACCGCCAAATCAATTTGAGCATCAAATGTCACTTTTCTAACATCAATAGTCCCACATACAAAGTATTCCGTCGCCGCCGCACGTCAAAAAAGAGTTTCTTCTCGGGTGATGTTCGATTTGGAACACAGTATTTTTATGTGCATGTATTGTACAGAGTAATTCGCCTGTTTCTTGTTTCCATAATTTAATGCTTTCATCTTTCGACCCTGAAAATAAATATTCATCATTAGGACTAAAACAACAAGAAACAACAAAACTTGTATGACCAATCAAGTTTTGCTTACATACAACTAAATCTTGAATATCCCATATTTTAAGTGTATTATCTTTAGAAGCCGTTGCAATCATTTTGTTATTGTTGGAAAGAGAAGAACGTAATAATGAGTCCTGATATTCGATAATTGTATTCATCGGAACAGTAAATGAAGAATTACATAAACCTACAGCACCTGAAAGAAAAGAAATGAAAAGATATTGGTCATCGTTACTTAGTGCTAATGATACAATTGACTGTCGTTCTTCATTCATATTGTATTCAATACGTTTGACAAGTGTAAAATCTGGAAAGCTCCATACACAAATAACGCCATCGTAGCCTCCAGTAAGCATATATTTGGAATCTGATGTAAATAAAATTGATGAAACAACATCATAATGACCTTCAAGACTTCCTACAAATGTATTTTCTTCGAGAGAGTACACTAGAATACGATAGCAGCTTCCATTAAGTGCAATATATTTGTTATCTGGGGAAAATTTTAATACTCGAGTATGCATTTCTATTTGTTTGACGTAATGTGGTAGCGCATAATTTAAAATGAGAGAACAATCATTTGAATCTAGAATGAAAAGAGTTCGCCCGTTCGAAAATGAGAATAAATCTCCGGTGGAATTGAAAGCAATTGCACAAACTAAGGTATTGGAGTTTAGAGCATATCTCAGCTTGATGCTGTCATTGTCGAAAAAGGCATTATTGCTTTCAATTGACCAATCTATTGAAGTAAGATGGAGTGCATAGGTTGGTTCTTTAAAGAAATTTGAAAATAAACTCTTCTGCGGATTTTCGAAGTCAAAAGCTTCGGGCGTATCAAGTTGGCGTTTGAGAATTTGATATGCATAATTTATTTGATCTGTTTGGAGATCCCTTCCCCCATTGTTTGTTCGGTTTGGGTTGTCTTGCCTGTTTGGGTCTTGTTCCTGTTCGCCGTTTACGCCAAAATTCGGGTCGTAACCATTGGGGTTGAAGCCACTCATTCTGAAATAACCGTCCAATTTGTATGCGTTACATGTTGTCGTTAGAAAAATTTAATAAAAAGAAAAAAACTTCTTTTGTATGAAAAAACGAAATGACCATTTAGGTCGCGTGAAATTATACTGAGAATGTTTTACCACAGATATCTTATGAATTTACAATATCACCAAAGACAAGACACAAGGAAAAAACTTAAAAAAATTTTATCAATATATCATTTAATAGATGAGAAAATTTTTAGATAGTTTCTAATTTGAGAGTGCCTTAGAGAAGACATTTTACTCCTTAATGTTTATAATTCACAAAATGTTAGGATTTTTGAGAAATTAGAATTTTTAAAATCGGTCACATAAATTGGTTGAAAAGCAGTGATTTTGATCGTTTTTAATAGAATCGTGTTCAAAAAGTGGAATAAAATCGAATATTTTCGAACAAACCAAGAAGTTTTTGTTTGACATGTAAACAATACAATTCTAACCGTTGGAAATACGTTCGTCCATGAGCAAAACAAATTTCCCTACAGATGAGGGAAATCACTACCAACGTGGGTTGGCTCTAATGGATGAATGCTTAACATCAAATTTTACTGTTGATTTTATGAAAATTAAAGAGAAATTAGATTCTGCATTGATTGATCCGATTAACATAATTTCTCAAATTGTATCCGAAACTTCAGATAATGGTAAATGGGTAAGTGATGTAGAAGCAATAAAATTTTCTGCTCTGAGAAAACTTGGTGAATTAATAATGAAAAGAAAACTAAGTGGAGAAAATCAAAATGAGTTTTCAAGAATGAAAGCTGAAATCCAAAAATTGAAAGAGCGTATCAGTGAAATAGAAAATGAGGAAATTCAAAATTCAGAACAAAATCAACGAAAGGCCAATGATTTAATGAATGAAATTAAGTCGCTCACCGAAGAAAAACTAAAGATGGAATCACAAATTAACAATTTAGAAAAGAATAACCAAACACTTCAAGAAGAATTAAATACAAAAAATCGAATAATTCAAAAAATTGAAGAAATAAACAAAAATAACGAAGAAAAAATAAAAGAAACAGAAAACAGAATCAAAGAAAATGAAGAAAAAATACAAAAATTGGAAGAAGCAAACAAATCAAAGGATGATAAGATAAAGGAAATGGAAAATAAAACCAAATTAAATGAAGAAAAAATAATAAAAATTGAAGAAGAAAAGAAATCGCTTGAACAAATGTATCAGTCAAAAGAAGAAAAGATAAAAGAAATCGAAAATCAGAATAAAGAAAATGAAGAGAAAATCATTAAAATTGAAGAAGAGAACAAAATGAAAGATGAAAAGATAAAAGAAATTGAAAGTAAAAATAAAGAAAATGAAGAAAAGATAATTAAAATTGAAGAAGAAAAGAAGTCACTTGAAGAGGTAAATAAGTCAAAAGAAGAAGAAATCCATGCACTTAATGAAGAGAATAAAATGAAAGAAGAAAAGATAATTAAGATTGAAGAAGAGAAGAAATCACTTGAAGAACTTAATATGTCAAAAGATGAAAAAATAAAAGAAATTGAGGAAGAGAACAAAATGAAAGATGAAAAGATAACCAAAATAGAGAATAAAAACAAAGAAAATGAAGAGAAAATCATTAAAATTGAGGAAGAGAACAAAATGAAAGATGAAAAGATAAAAGAAATTGAAAATAAAAATAAAGAAAAGGAAGAGAAAATCATTAAAATCGAAGAAGAAAAGAAGACACTTGAAGAGGTAAATCAATCAAAAGATGAAAAGATACAAAAAATTGAAGAAGAGAACAAAATGAAAGATGAAAAGATAAAAGAAATTGAAAATAAAAATAAAGAAAAGGAAGAGAAAATCATTAAAATCGAAGAAGAAAAGAATACACTTGAAGAGGTAAATCAATCAAAAGATGAAAAGATAAAAAGAATTGAAGAAGAGAACAAAATGAAAGATGAAAAGATAAAAGAAATTGAAAATCAGAATAAAGAAAGTGAAGAAAAGATAATTAAAATTGAAGAAGAAAAGAAGACACTTGAAGAAGTTAATAAGTCAAAAGATGAAAAGTTATCAGAAATTGAGAAAGAGAAAAATTCACTTAAAGAAAAGATTAATGCAAATGAAGAAATGATGTCAATCATTAAAGCAGATAATAATACAATCGAAAAGAAAATTTTGTCAATTGAAGAAGAAAAGAGATCTCTTCAAGAAAGGAACAGACAAAACGAAGAAAAGATAATAGAAATGGAGGAAAAGAACAAAGAAAATGAAGAAAAAATCACAAAAATTGAAGAAGAGAATAAATTAAAAGAAGAGAAAATATCTGAAATGGAAAACAAGAACAAGCAAAACGAAGAAAACATACACAAACTTAATGAAGAGAAGAAGTCACTTGAAGAATTAAATAAAGCAAAAGAAGAGAAAATATCGAAAATGGAAGAAAAGAACAAAACAAATGAAGAAAGAATCAAAGAAATGGAAAAAGAAAACAAAAAGAATGAAGAAAGCATCCAAACGCTTAATGAAGAGAAGAAGGCACTTGAAGAATTAAATAAAGCAAAAGAAGAGAAAATATCGGAAATGGAAGAAGAGAATAAAACAAATGAAGAAAGAATCAAAGAAATGGAAAATAGGAACAAAGAAAACGAAGAAAAAATACAAATACTTAATGAAGAGAAGAAGTCACTTGAAGAATTAAATAAAGCAAAGGAAGAGAAAATCCAAACGCTTGAAAAAGAAAACAAATTAAAGGAAGAAAAGAATTTGATACTTGAAGAAGAGAATAAATCAAATGAAAACAAAATAAAGGAAATTGAAGAAGACAACAAGCAAAAAGATGAAAAGATAAAAGAAATCGAAAATAAGAATAAAGAAAATGAAGAGAAAATATTAAAAATGTCCGCAAACATAAAATCGAATGAAGAGAAAATCCAAAAAATCGAAAAAGATAACAAAATAAAAGAAGAAAATATTTCAAAGCTTGAAGAATTAAAGAAATCGAATGAAGAGAAAATCCAAAAAATCGAAAAAGAAAACGAAACGCTCGAAGAAGACAACAAACACAAAGAAGAAAAGATAAAAGCGAATGAAGCAGAGAACGAAACATATCGAAGCAAACTTCAGTCAACAGAAAATTTACTTGTTCATAGTAATGACATCATACGAAATGCACAAAACGCATTTCAGACAATTTATAATTTATTTGATTTCAAAGAAAATCAAAATAATTTATCTCCGAACATTTCAACGGCAGATATTAATTCGAATTTAAATAGTTTCATTACTTTTGCTGATAAACAATTTACAAATTATCGTAATACAATTAATGAATATAAAATTAAAGAACAGAAACTTAAAGAAATTAACAAAAATAACGAAAATAAAATGCAGAAATTAAATGAAAATATATCTAAACAATTGTTACAAGTTAATGAATTACAAAATGATATTAAAATTCGTGATCAAAAACTTGATGAAGCAATGAAAAGTATCGAAAAACATAAAAAACTTGAAGCCAAAGCAATGCAAGTAGCTAAGAAATGTAAGTCTTTAGATGCATCACTTTCTCATCTAAACAAAATCGATCAAGACACAGTAAATTTAATTATTAAAGCATTTCCAACGCTTAAATCCAATTATTCAAATGATTTGCCGCTGAACAAATTAATTGAATTGTTTATAAATCAAATCGTTTCAAATTTCAATACAAAATTCACTTCACATTTCACTTCTCTAAACGAATTCGTTCAACAATTCAATAGCAAATATGACGTTTTCATATCACAATTCACTGAATTTAAATCAAAATTTGAACAATTTCTCAGCAATTTTAATGATATAATTAATTCTTATAATGATACATTACAAATAGTTTTCCCACAATATCCAACAGTATCAACAAATATAGATTCTAAAGCAATACATAGAAAAATAATTAAATTACAAGCAATACTTTTATCAACATTTCAGTTAATACCAAATATCACTGTTCCACATAAGCTTCAAATTTATAATTCTGCGCTTGGATTACGCAAATGTCTTTTATCAAATAAAGTCGATAATAACGAACTTTTTAAGGACATAAGCGTAACAGAACTTAAAAATACAAATGGGAAACATTGCGGAAGAATATACGAACTGGAAAAAGCAAATAAAGAAATGATGCAATCATTATATGAGTCAATGCCACTTAAAGATATTGCAAAAATGCTTTGCGAAATGTTAGAAATAGAAAGCGTTGAAAATGCTGACGAAAAGAAAATTGTTGAATTGTTAGCAATGATAAAAGAAAAGGTTGAAGAAGCGGAAGGAGTTAAGAAAAGGTTTGCTGCATACAAAGAAGTCGTAAATGCATTGTTACAAGGAATTGGAAACAAGGCGCCGCCAAATATTATGCCAATAATCAAAAAATTGCATAATGCAAAAGTGTAAATTTTAATAAATATATTTGAATAGATAACCGTCTGAAGTTTTACTTTTTGTGTTTTATCGGTACAGTTGTATGTAAACTTTAGAAAGTTACTTCACTTTATGAAAATAAAATTAAAAATTTACCTCAAAAATGCACAATTTAATGCATATTGCATAAATTATTGTATGCACTAAGATAAAGATTTGCTTGTTATTCATATAATGGAACTTCTACAGTCACACATTTAATGCGCGTCTATAATCAGATCAATTTCAAAAATTCGCTTTTAGCGCCATATGAGAAAACTTTATGATGAACCGAATTCACGATATGAAAATATTGAATATTCGAATTATGAAAATGATGGCATTTTATATGATAAAAATATTACGCAAATTATTAGTTATCCGAATGGGAAAAGTAAAACATTTTACAATTCCTATTTCAGTTACTTATATGTTTTTTCAAGTTGCATTAATTTAGAAACAATTTTCATTGTTGAAAATGCTCATTCTATTAATTCATGTGCATTTGTTAATTGTACATCACTTAAATGTCGATTTTATATATTATAATTATACAATTATATATTATCCAGAATATTTTACTTATATATTTCTTAAATTGAAGATGTAATAATAAACGCCGATGATAATAATACATTAATTATCATTATAATTGTTATTG
Source organism: Histomonas meleagridis (assembly GCF_020186115.1). Classification (NCBI taxonomy): domain Eukaryota; phylum Parabasalia; order Tritrichomonadida; family Dientamoebidae; genus Histomonas; species Histomonas meleagridis. Next base: position 453,591 of record NW_027150770.1, read on the forward strand.
TAATTGTAATAATTATTGTATATGATGATAATGATAATTTTTATGATTAAATATCAAAATAAGAAGCGAAAACAAAATGAAGAAGAAATGAATATTTCAGATGAAATCGACAATACTTTTTCAGTTGGGATTAATAATTCAAATATTGAAGAAGATCCATTTGCAGACGATTTCAAAGAAGAAAAATTTATAAGTCAGATACAAGTAAACACATTTTAAAAAAAATAAAATTATTATTTTTATTTATTTATTAAATCAATATAAATCATTCATGAATCACAAGTAAATGTTTAAAATATTCAAATATGTAGGTGTTCTTTATTACGAGCACCAGTAGGAAAACATGCACAGAATGCTCGCTTTCGTGATTCATCATGGAAGAAAGCTTGGAAATTTGATTGAGAAAAAATAAATAGAAACAAATAAAACATATATTTATGAACAAATTACTCTTCTGCCATAACAAACATTGGTGGGACTGATATTGATTTGGGCTCATAGAATCCGGTAACGTGTATTGAACAATTGCCTACAACATTTAATAACAAATCTGTTCCTCTAGTTATGTGAATACTCAGTGGATTTGATGTGCGTTGTAGATCCAAATAACAAAGAGGAATCTTTTTTTTATCAACTTTCAAAAATAATCTTGCCGATTGATTTTGTTCAGCCTTTGGATCAATGATAGCATTTGTTATCGAAAGTTCCTCTAGCACTAAGGCTCTATAATCGAATCCAGGTTCGACAATTATCCCAAAGAACGTTGGGAGGTCTTTGGACATTGCCACTTTTTAATCCGATTTTTTAAAGGGAAAATGATCGTTAATTTTTTGCTGTCACTTTTGCTCAACTTGGCACCTGCTTTATAATGAATATAATATCATTTGTTTGATTAAAAAAATGAATCAATTTCTTATCTATCATTTATTATTCACCTGAAATTCTTCAGATAAAAATTGTTATTTTTTTTAAATCCATATCATATGGATTCTTCTGAGTGGTTATAATCCCAAATTTATGAATTCATTATAATTTTCAAATCATTGAAGATTTTTGATAACATTATCTAAATATTCTACATAAGCTTCAAGCTATTCGGTGTTTAGTCCTAAATCCATTCGGTGTTTTATTATTTTTAATTATATTCACACATTTATAATTCCATTCGATGTTTTGTTATTTTTAATATTATTCACACAGTTCTAATTCCATTCAATGTTTTGTTATTTTTAATATTATTCAACACAGTTCTAATTCCATTCAATGTTTTGTTATTTTTACATTCAGCACAGCTCCAACAGAGGTTATCCATGTTTTCTTTAATTAACTATTTATACTTTCATTTATTTTTGTTTGCTTTTTCCCTTCTTGTCCTGCTTCGTGTTGCTGTCCATGTGTGTGTTGAGCTGCTTCTTGAACTCTATTTGCTCTGTGTTTTGTGTAGCCAAGCACATGTCGTAGAACTGCATTATCAAGTCCTGCGTCTTCTGATACTTTTCGAACTTTGCTGGCGCCAACTTGATCAAACAAGCGATTGATCCCACTGCCGGTAATGTTGCCTGCACTACTTTCGCGCGAAGTGCTGCCGAGTTACATCCCCATAACCTGATTAAGAAATGCATAAACTGTCTAATGACTGCAGGGTCATCACTATTTGCCAAAGTCAAAAACAATTTTTGGATTTGTTCATATGAAAACAATTTCATTCCGCATTGTAAGAAGTCGACCATTGAATTCATCAATTTCCATGACATAAAGAATTCTTTATTTGATGATTTATCCAAATTGGAAATCAACTTATTCATGAAATTAATATTTTCGATAATAGTTAAATTACAACCCTCAACTTTAGAGAACGGTAGCAGCGCCGATAGAACCTGTATTTGGGGCGCCCTAGAATCCGTTATCTTCTGTGCTATCGTTGTCAGTTTATTTTGATAATTTGCAGCTGAGAAATTTGATATTAAAGAAGGGTTACATAATAATTTTGCAGCTTGTTGGAACATATTTGAAAAGTTCGATAAGTCAGCATGATCAAATATTGGTAAAAGCAAGAAACCGTTTAAGCACAATTTACATTCATTTAAATGTCCTGCCAAAATTTGTAATAACAAAGAACAAAACATATTCATGAATTGGGTAAAGTTATTATCGATGTATATATTCGATGATAATATTATCGACGATATGACTGAACCTTTTCCGTTATATATGAATCGTAATAAAAATCGTCGGCCTAAATCATAATTAGAAATTATATTCGCGCGCTTAAAGAAATCTTTTCCGATTAATGAACATATTAAACTTCGCGTCTTAATCTCTGCTATCATTCCCATTAACCTTGAGTTAGTACTTTTGGTATTAGATTCAAGTGATTTCCATAACTTATTACGTCGTTCCGGGATTTGTTTAACAACATTCGAATCAAGTTCTCGACAATATTGCATGATTAAGTCAAAGAATAATGTGTCCATTAAATCTTTTTGGAACTCTAAAATAGTCGAAAATAAATACAATTGCGATAACGATATGTCAAAGTTTGACGCATTTGATGGCTTAATCAAAGTAATTCGTGGTTCTGGTAATACTAATAATTGTTCTGTTAATGAATATAATGAATCTAAATTTTCTGGAGTCTTAATATAATTAAATAAATCAAGACTAAAATTGGGTGTCATTAAATGTGGTAAAATAATGGAAAAGCGTGCAAATTGTAATGGCGATAATTTAATGAGAGATAACGCAACAAATAATTTCTTAACAGTAAGATAATGTTGTAAAAATTCCATAATGGTCGAATAAATTGGATGTTGACGTCGTCGTTTCGTTATTGATGAGCGTAAAGATGAATGCTCGTCAGAACCGTCGGAAACCGCCTTAACGTTCTCCGGTGGAGAATCTTCAATTTTCTTCGGAACGGACATTGGCTGATCTTCAAGAACATCAACCGCTAATGGTGAGGTTGAGTTTTGTAATAACGATTGACCAAGTTTGGAGGAAGATGATGTTGATCGTGGGATTTGACCAAATACTGAATTAGAACGAGAACTAAGATGTGAACTCGACTTACGTTTAACAGAACGTGAACGAATACGATTGGCTTGGTTGGCTGCTATTTGGAAAGATTCTTGATCAAACCCAACATTTAAAAGATCGAGAATTTGATTCATCCCTGAATGCTCATGTTTGGCAAAGACCTCTAAAATACGTTTCTCTGCTCGGTCATCAAGAGGTACAGTCTTACTACAAACTAATGGAGTATCAGAATAAATTGCTCTCATATGACACCCATAATATTTGAAGTCAAGAAGAAACTCTGTTTGGTCAAAGCCAACTACAATACAATTGTCAGGTACAGATGTCATTCGATATCCAGATGGATAATTTGATAGCTTTTTAAGACTTGAGGCTTCTTCCTCAGTGCCACTAAACGCTAATCCTTTGGCCCATGAAAAGTCGTGCGTCTCTAGTTTTTCTTTTGGTTTTGCTTGCATTTTATATATTGGTGAATTTGGAATTAAATCTACTTTGATGTCTAAAGCTTTGGGACGAAGAGGAATTTTAAGGCCTTCGGCGCAAACATTTCTCCAGTTTTTATAAGCTTCTTCAAAGTCCTGGAATTTATCATATAAAAACGGATATGGTTCACGTGGAAGAAGTTGAGATTGCCATTGAGGTTCTTTTGTGACTTGATGTTTAAAATTGAGTACGTCTCTATTTGGATATTGAACTGGAAATGTATCTTCATCTCTAAAATCATATCCACTAAAAATTATTTTGTCCATTACTACATAGTTAATAGGCGTTGGCGGCATTTTCCTTGGGTTAAATCCTCTGTATTGATGTGATCCAACTTTTACATGATATGGTTTTTGAGGTATACGTAAATCCGCAACAATTGGAGTAGCTAAGTAGAATCCACTTACTAACTTCTTTGTTTGTTGTTTCCATTCACGACATTCTGAATAATAATTACTTTTAGTTGTAACATTTTCTGGCAAAGGAAAAGTTTGAGGAGAAATTTCTAACTCCTCTTGTTTTCCTGTTTTTGCTTTTACAGGTCTGTATAGTTTATCATAAATTCTTTTTTTGGAATCAAGAAAAACGGGTTCTGTGGTCCTATTAGGTTTTGTAGGGCTCTTGGGAGACGAAAGGGTATTGTTTTTTGATTTGTTAATTGATGAATTTTGTGTAACCTTCATCAACAATCAGTCTTCCTTTTGATCGGTTTGTTCCTTGAATTTTTTAATGATCTAACGGTTTGTTCTCTGGTTTTAAATTCAAAATGTTGACAGTTCTGAAAAAAATAAAAAAACAAAGAAATTTGTCACAACTCGAAAAGGACTTTAAGTTCTTTCTTGTTTACGAGTAGTGTTAAGTCATAAGAATTACGCCATTCAAATGTTTTTCGATAGTGAAAGTTATTAATCATTAATAATATATTTTTAAACTGTTGTCTTCTGGCTTACAAATATTGATCACTAACTTACCAAGGAGGGCTCATATAAGTTGACCAATAACAAATCTGAATTACAACCTGATAATATCAGATTTAATATTTGAAAAAGAAATTTGAATAAAGCATTTCACCTTCCATAATTTGGTTCAAAATAAGGTAATAACATCGTTTAACATTAAGAATCGAAGAATTATCTCATCAAATCGGTGTTAACGGTCGCCATCAGTAAATTAATTTGTTTCATTCTTCTTCGAGTTTTTACTTTAGCACACTCTAAAAATTAAAATTAAAGTTCTATTTTATTAAATATTGTTAGTGTTTTCTTTCTCTCTTCCATTGATAAGAAACATTTCCCTCATCATCCTCATATGTGGTATGTTCGCCATCTTTAAGGTCTTTTTGTAACTGCATTTCATCATATACTTCTTGAAGCTGATTAACAATTTTTTCTCTTTGTGCAATTTCTTTTTTCAGTTCTCTGATTTCAGGAGTAGGTTCCTCTGCTGCTTCTTCTTGTTCCTCCTTTTCTTTGGCGGCTAAAGCTTCTTCAATTGTTGCAAAAAATCGAGTTGGTTTGGGTTTTGGAGGAGGAATCATTTGTTTTAACTCTTCAAGTTTTTTACGGTGAATCTGCAGTTTCATCTGAATATAGTTTTGATCACGTGTTTCTAGTAAAAGACGTTGCTCTTTATTAAAGTGACTTAATGGTTTTGATTTTGTTTCTAATTTTTTCTTTTTCGAATCAGTAATCATTGAAAAATAAAATTCATCAGGATTTCTTTGTGCTGCCTCTCTTTTCATTTGATGAATAAAATTATCTTTTTCATGTTGATATTTAGCTCTTATTACATAATCTTTCTTTTTTTCAAGGAACCCAAGGTGGGCGCGTGAGCTGGGTTGTTGACGCTCTCTTTTTTTCTTTTGATATGGAAACTTCCATTTATTGGAGTTCATATTTGATTTGACAAACTCTGTTAGGATCTTCTTTTTTAACGTTTTCTATGTAAATCATTTAAAACGCATAATGCCTGTAAAAAGAAGCAAGAAAAACAATAATACTAAATCATCAAATTATTATCTTGAAACTCTTTGCGAGCTTCAAAAAATTATATTTAATTTATCTCAAGAAAATTTTGAATTATCAATTGAACAAACAATGAAGTTATTTGATATTAATTTTCCTAATTCATGTAATTTAGTTATTTGTAATTTAGCTTATTATGCATTTTTTTCACACAAAGAAATAAATAATTTATATATTAAATATTTAGAAAAAATTCAAACAAAAGAAGAAGAAATCTATAAAAATAAATCTAAAGTTTTTAACATTTTTTATAATTGTATATCTAAAACACTCACACAAGAATCATTATATTTAATTGAGAAAATGATTGTAGAAAATTTAATTGATGAAAATATAGTTGAAAATTTAGTTGAAAATGTTCAACCACTTTATTTTATTCATCGACAAAAAGAAAAAGAAATTAAAAATATCATTAAAACAAATAAACCTCATTTCATCAATATAATGCATTATATAAATAATCATGAAGAGCTTAAACAAAATGATTGGGAACTTCATAAGAAATTAATTAAAAAAGGACGTAATCCGAATGAAATTGCGAAAATAATTCGAAATGATGAAATCGAAAAACTTCAAGAAATATCATCACAAGCAAATTTTGATTTTAATCAAATAATTCAATTATCTCTTTATGAAAAATGTTCATTTATTAATCATGAAAATGTTACAATAATTGATTATGCAGCATTTTTTTCAGCAGTCAAATGTTTTAAATATTTAATTATAAATGGTGCAAATGTTTTTAACACAGGTAAATATGCTGTTGCAGGCGGAAATATTGAAATCGTTCATTTATGTGAACAAAATCATTCTTCATTTGAAGGCACATACGAAGCAGCAATTGAATTTCATCAAAATGATATCTTTAAATATCTTTATGAAAATAATTCCGAAAAAGTTAAAACATTAGAAGAAAATAATTTTCCAATTACTGGTAACTCATCAATTAATTTCAATAGTTTTAATAATATAAATTTATGTTCAACTTCTGGTAAAAAAAAGGGACAAAAATATTTAAATATTTTAGGACATTTTTGTATTTTGTATCATAATTATGAAATTTTATCATATTTAATTGAAAAAAGAATGAAAAGCAATGAAAAGATGATTTATGAAATTGCATCGCTTGGAAATTTATATCTTATTAAATATTTTAATGAATTTCCTGATAAAATTTTGTTTCATGCTATAGAATCAGGAAATGATGAGCTTGAGAAATTTATTTTAGAAAGAAAAGTAATTAATATCAATCTTAAAAACAAGATTTTTTTGATTTATTTTTTGTTTTAATTTAATGTTTGGAAATTATTTATATTATTTCAACCTGCACTTATAATTGAAACTGTTAAAGAACATGTAGAAATGGTTAAATTAATACTAGAACAAAAAGGAATTAATGTAAATGTTGATGATATTTAATTATTTTATTTAATATTTGGTTTAATAACTTTTGGTATCAATATATTATTCGGAATTTATTTAAATCATTTTCAACAGCACTTATGTATGCATCTGGAAATGGCAACATGGAAATCGCTAAATTACTTCTTAAAAAAAGAGGAATTGATGTTAATGCTAAAGACATTTATTTATTTTATTTGATATTTATATTAATAATTTGATATTTCAATCTAATATTTGGAAATTATTTTAATTACTTAGAACAGCACTTATATTTGCATCTAAAGATGGTAAAAATGAAATAGTTAAATTACTTCTCGAACAAAAAAGAATTGATGTCAATTTAAAAGAAAAAAATTTTTTAATTAATTTCTGATTTATATAAAAAATTTAAAATATCAAAATAATATTTGGAAATTATTTAAAATATTTACGACAGCACTTATGTATGCATCTGAAAATGGTAATATTGATATCGTTAAAATACTTATTGAACAAGAAGGAATTGATATTAATGCTAAAAGCATGTGTTTATTTTATATAAAATTTGTTTTAATAATTTTTAATTTCAAAATAATATTTGGGAATTATTTAAATTGATTCAAACAGCACTTATGCTTGCATCTTCAAATGGTCATATAGAAATAGTCAAATTAATTCTTGAGCAAAACGAAATTGATATTAATGATAAAGATATTTGTTTGTTATATTTAATATTTATTTTAATAATTTTTTATTTCAAAATAATATTTGGAAATTATTTATTATATTTCAAACAGTACTTATGCTTGCTTCTTTAAATGAGCATTCAGAAATAGTTAAATTTCTTCTTGAACAAGAAGGAATTGATATTAATTCTGCGAATATTTCTATATTGTATTTAATATTTATTTTAACAATTTAATAACTTAAAACAATTTTTGGAAATTATTTATTATATTTCAAACTGCACTTATGTATGGATCTGAAAAAGGTTATAAAGAAGTTATCAAATTACTTCTTGAGCAAGAAGGAATTGATATCAATGCTAAAGAATATTTTTACTTTTTCTATTTAGGATTTGTTTTTATGATTTTATATTTCAAAACAAGATTTGGAAATTATTTGAAGCATTCCAAACAGCATTAATGTTTGCAACTTTAAATGAGCATATAGAAATAGTTAAATTACTTCTTGAACAAAAAGAAATTGATGTTAATGCTAAAAGCATTTGTTTGTTTTATTTAAAATTTATTACAATAATTTTTTATATCAAAATAATATTTGGAATTTTTTTATATTATTTTTTACAGCACTTATTTGTGCTGTTATAAAAGAAAATATAATAATAGTTAATTTACTTCTTAAACATGAAGAAATTGATATAAATGCCAAAGATGTTTACTTACCATATTTAATATTTGTTTTAATAATTTCCTATTTCAAATGAATATATGGAAATTATTTAAAATATTTAAAACAGCACTTATGATTGCATCTGATGAAGGTAATACAGAAATAGTTAAATTACTTCTTGAACAAAAAGGAATTGATATTAATGCTAAAAATATTTGATTGTTTTAATTAATATTTATTTTGTTAATATGATATTTCAAAAATAATATATGGAAATTATTGAAAGTATTTGATACATCACTTATTAAAGCAACTAAAAAAGGTAATAGAAATATCGTTAAATTACTTCTTGAACAAAAAGGACTTGATATTAATGCTAAAAATATATATTTGTTATATTTAAATTTTGTCTTAATAATTTAATATCTCGAAATAATATTTGGAAATTATTAATAATATTTATGTCATCACTCGCTATTGCATATGAAAAATCTTTTGGTGATATAGTTGATCTCCTTCTTGCACAAAATGGGATTGATACAAATGTCAAAAAAATAAGATAAGGAAAACATACAAAAAGTGAATAAACATGTAAACTATTAAAAAATAAAACCAACAATTTTTTGGAAATTTTATGGATTTTTTTCATTTAATTGGAATTTTCATAATTAATATATCTAAATAATAATTATTTATTATAAAGAGAAAATATTAACTAAATTATGTGATTTTAACAATATAATTATTTTTCCATCTATAATTAATAACAACAGTATGTTTCGTAATATGTTTTTAATCCTGATTTTTATCAAGATATTTTTATTTGAAATTTCGTGTCTACACCTTTATTTTTCCATACACCTCCAACTTTGTAATAAATTTGAATATTCAAATTGGAATTGGTTTGCGGTTGTGTAATTGATCTAAAAGAATAAATTTTAAATAAAACAAATGCTCCGTTTTTGGTGAACAGGCCCCTTTCAACCGACCCTTTCAGTTCAAACTGGATCGAATTGTTAAATTAAATTTTTAACGAATAAATATTAAATAAAACGAATAAATATCTTCAGCATTAATATCAATTCCTTCTTGTTCAAGAAGTAATTTAACTATTTCTGTATTACCTTCATCAGATGCTATCATAAGTGCTGTTTTAAATATTTTAAATAATTTCCAAATATTATTTTGAAATTCTAAATTATTAAAATAAATATTAAATAAAACAAATAAATATCTTTAGCATTAATTTCAATTCCTTCTTGTTCAAGAAGTAATTTAACTATTTCTGTATGACCATTTTCAGCTGCAAACATAAGTGCTGTATTAAATAATTTAAATAATTTCCAAATATTATTTTGAAAAATTGATATTAAATAAAACAAATAAATATCTTCAGCATTAATATCAATTCCTTCTTGTTCAAGAAGTATTTTAACTATTTCTGTATGACCATTCCAAGATGCCCACATAAGTACTGTAATAAATAATTTAAATGATTTCCAAATATTATTTTGAATTTCCAAATTATTAATATAAATTTTAAACAAAACAAATAAATATCTTTATCATTAATATCAATTCCTTCTTGTTCAAGAAGTAATTTAACTATTTCTGTATGTCCATTTGAAGATGCAAACATAAGTACTGTTCTAAATATTTCAAATAATTTCCAAATATTATTTTGAAACATAAAATTATTAAAACAAATACAAAATAAAACAAATAAATATCTTTAGCATTAATATCAATTCCTTCTTGTTCAAGAAGCAATTTAACTATTTCTGTATGACCATTTGAAGATGCAAACATAAGTGCTGTATTAAATAATTTAAATAATTTCCAAATATTATTTTGAAATATTAAATTATTAAAATAAATATTAAATAAAACAAATAAATATCTTTAGCATTAATTTCAATTCCTTCTTGTTCAAGAAGTAATTTAACTATTTCTGTGTAACCTTTACAAGATGCAATCATAAGTGTTGTTCTAAATATTTTAAATAATTTCCAAATATTATTTTGAAATTCTAAATTATTAAAATAAATATTAAATAAAACAAATAAATATCTTTAGCATTAATTTTAATTCCTTTTTGTTTTAATACGTATTCAACAAGTTCAATATTTCCTGATCCGGCTGAAAACACCAATATATCATGGGGAATTGAATGATCTTTAAGGAAATATTTAACAAAAAAAATATTTCCAATATTTGCTGCTTCATTAATAATATCATCATTGATCTTCATTCCTTCTTTAAGTAAATATGAAAATATTTCATAATTATGATATAAAATACAAAGCTTTCCTAATTCTTCTAAATTATGAATTTCTTTTAACTTATTATCATAAAAATATTTAAAGATATCATTTCGATGAAATTCAATTGCTGCTTCATAAGCATTATTAAAAGATGAATGATTTTGTTCACATAAATGAATGATTTCTTCATTTCCGCCTGCAACTGCATATTTACCTGTGTCTATTAATTTTGCACCATTTATAAGCAAATATTTAAAACATTTAACAGATCCAAAGAATGCTGCATAATTAATGGGTGTAACATATTTCGTATTTATAAAAGAACATTTTTCATAAATAGATTTATCAATTTTTTGATTATAACTAAAATTACATCGTGATGATATTTCTTGAAGTTTTTCTATTTCATCATTTCGTATTATTTTCGAAATTTCATTTGGATTATGTCCTTCTCGAATTAATTTCTTATGAAGTTCCCAATCATTCTTTGAAAGTTCATCATAATTCGGTAAGGCACTTACAAAATCATATTCCCTTAAACGGATTGCTAATTTATCTTTAGACATATAATGTGCAAAATAAGCACTCTGGTCGTTTTTTACAATATTTGGTTCAAGAAAATTATGTTCAATCATAGCTTCAAGAAGATAAGATGATTCATTTGTATACTTATTGATAAGAAATCGACCAAATACATCAAATATATTGGATTTGATTTTATTACTCTCTTCAAATGCTCTTATTTCTTTTATAATATTCAAAAATAAATCCTTTTTATTGATTTTAATTACAAAGGAATAATATATCATTTGAATAATAATTAAATCATAAGATAAAGGATGGATTTCATCAAATTTGTTGATTATCAAACCTAAAGTTCTAGGGAAACTTTCTTCATTCAAACCAAAAATTGCTTGATTTATAGATAGAAGTGTTTCCCAGTTGCAATGTTCCTTTGGCCTCATGTGGAAAAATGAGCCATTTCAATTCTTCACAATTTTTATACCAAATATAATCGTTAATAAAAAGTGCAAGTAAACGGTATTCATTCAAAAATTAAAAAATCAAAAAGTTTTACTTTTTTGCTTTATGAAACAAGAAAAAAATGTCAACATCACATAGAAGTTATAAAAATAAAAAATCAAGAAACCCATCAAATAAAATGCGTTATCAATATTATTGATGATATAAACAAAATTAAGGCAAACATCAAAAAAAAGTCGACTTTTAAAAGTCGACCATTTTGAATTAAAAATTAAAAAAAAATATAAATATCTTAATATAGAAATGATTAAACACAATTCAACCAAATCTCCACACACAAAATATGTATAACATAATTAATATATAATATAAAAACTTATTATAAAGGAAACCTTTGACTGATGAACAGACTCAATAAATGTAAATATAAAATAAGAATCTCAAAAAAAGGATCTTTTATGTTTTTGGGCTCTGAATATGTTAACAAGTGTAGAAACGTAATGTCATTACACCTTCTTGATCAGTAAGCACATGAAACTTTTTTTTTATACACATTGACATGAAATATATTATCACAGTCAAATTTTTCTTTATTTATTAAATTTAATATATAAAAACATTATTTTATTGAAACATTTGGTATCTTTCTAAGAATCTTTTCATTCTAATTTCATCATTATTTAATATTAATGGTATTTGTTGTTGCATTTGTGGTAAATTATTTAAAACTGTTCTAACAAACGCTATCATATTCATTAAAGTATCATTTGGGAATTTATATTTTTTAAATTTCACTTCTTCCAACGCTAAAGTTTTAATGAATCCGACAACTAACTGAGGTATTACTTGAATAATTTCTTTTGGATGTTTCTGAATTATTACCAACAATGTTTTATATATAAAATCTCCTTCACTATAATCACCTTTCACTGGTAATTTATCAGAAATAAATTGAAGAATTTGTGGTAATGATACTAAATTTGGAGAATTTATATATAAATCGAGTAAAGAAGAACAAACATTAGTAATAGTTTCCCAATAATATTTACCATTAGGTTCAACGCTTAAAATTTTTGGACAAAATTCTTGTAAATAAAATGGTATATATTCGATGACTGATTGAAGTCTTTCACGGATTAATACACGAAAGAAATATATTGGTTCAGGTAATAATGAGAAATTCATTGTTTGAAGTTTAGATACACATAATTGGATAAATATTTTATCGATTTCTCCACCAACATTTACATATAATGCAAACGTTGAAAAGAATTGATATATTTCTGTGTCATTAATATTCGGCAAAATATTCATAAATATTTGGAAAAATGTATTTGAAGGAAATTGTACAATGTTAAACTTAAACATTGAACAGATTATATCATGAATTGATTGCATTGTTTTATAATTATATTTATAATTGATTTGAAATCGTAATTTACGTAAAAGACCTTGAAAACATAATTCTAAAAATTCATTACATTTTTCTAATGCTTTTGGATGATTCGAATTAAATAATTTATTATAACATTTGAAACTTATTCGAACTCTTTTTTCTTCTTTACTTTCCATTATAATATTTTGAAGTTGATCAATTATATTTGTATCAATTTGAGGGAAAATCGAATAAAATTTTGTTGATGTACGTATGAAATAAGTAAATATTTCATATGAATTAAATTCATTAAATTTCTGGAAAATAATTATTAATTGATTACACATAGGTTCAATTGCTTGTTTTAATTTCTTTATAATTTCATAAATGATTTGAAATCCATCGATGATTAAATCATGATTTAAATCAATTTCAGTATAAAGATCAGAATCCTCATCAAAAGGAGTATGGATTGCATTAATAGCATTATTCATTGCAGATTCATAAAATTGTTGATTAAATTCATCTTTAAATCTTAATAAACTAATAATAGATTTTAATGATATATCTCTTAATTGTAAATCATTATTATCATTATTCGATAATGAAAAGAATAATTGAATTGATGCATCATAAATATTTTTACATTCTTCAGTAGCAAATATTAATAAGTTACATAACGCTTCAATACATGCATAACGAGCTTCGTTATTTTCTTCATTATTTAATTGACAACCTTCCCATATAATATTTAAGATCATTCCTGCATATTGTTTACTATCTTCTTTACATGATATTATGATACCTGAAATTGCATACATAATTTGATGTTTTAATGTTATTCTTGAAACTTGATAAAAATTAATAAGTTGAACAAGTAAATCTGTAATGGGTATTATAGTTGATACATCTTCAACTTTACATAATATTAATGTTAATAAATCTAATGATGTATATGAAAGTTCTTCTTTTTGACTATTACAAAATTGTAATATAATTCCAATGACTTTTTCGGCATAATTAACAAATAATTTGGAATGATATTTAACTAATGATCGTAATATATGAAAAGATAACTCAATAATTGATATATTATTTAATGAAATTTTGGTTAATATCATTGCCATAATTTCATCAAAATAAAAATCAACTTCTTCAACACATATTCCAATAATTCCATGAAATGCTGATAATACAGCAAATGATTGTGGTGGTTCTGGTGATGAATTAGAAAGTTCCAATAAAAATTTTATAAGATTTGTGGCATTTGTTGATTTCGCAATTTTATCAAATATGAAATATATAAAATGTGAATCTTCTTCATTTTCATATCCATTGCCTTGGAATAATACAGATGAAATTTGAAGGAAAATAGGTATTGCTACACCAAATGATGCTTCAACTTGTGAGCCATAATGTTTGATTAGACGCTTAATTGGAAATAATGGAAGAGTTCGAAGATGATTTTCTATGTTAGGTGATTGAATGATTTCAATGAAACCGTTAAATATATTCTGAGGTGATTCAAAAAGTCCTTCTGATGGGATGGAAGATTGCATATATTGTGTGGCTTTGGCAACATTTGCGTCATTTGATTGTAAGAAACAGAGATAAAGATGCATCATCATCTTGTAAATCTCGGAAAATTCTTTGGAATATTGATCAGATGGAATGCCTGATTGTTGAAGAGAAGAAAAAAGACCAAAACCAAGGACAACAAGTTCAGGATTATTAGATTGAAGTGATTGCATGATTATCATGGCAAGACCTGATTGAAGAGATTGAATTGTATACTGTGGAGATGTGTAAGGAAGAAAGTTAACCAGCAAGTTTAGAACAATGATTCTTTTTTGGATATTATCAATTGACAATAAATTCGAAATTAATTGTAATAATTCAACCCATGATTCACCTGTTCTCTCAAATATTGGAGTTAATGAAAATACAATATGATTGGCTATTGACGTATTGTTTTCTTGGGCTAAAATTTGAACAAGATCTGATAATGAAATACCTAACTGACCAGATAATAATATATCACAATGATTTTTAATTACTTGTCTCAACGCTAGTGCTGCGTGCTCTCTTATAACAAATGGAATTGATTCATCTTTTAATATACTTAATACCTGAATTACACTTTCTGGATTTTGGTAACATTCCATAATTCTTTGTGAAATTAGTGAAATTTTTTCACATTGAGATGGATCAATTAATTCTAAATATAATTGGAGAAGATTGTTTTGCATCTTGAGAGTTTTGGTCGTACAAAATCGAAACGGTTATGATCGTTAAGTGGTGTATTTACCTCCATTTTAATTGAATGATTGCATAGAATATTTTGAAAGGTAATGGAAACCGTTTATTGACAAAAGTGCTTTTCATCAACCAACAAAGTCTGCGACTACAGTAATTTGAAAAAAAGTAGATTTAAAACTACTAATCTAAAAGAACGTCTTTTGGTACTTTCTTCATAATATTTCGCCTGAGTTCCGTTAAGTTTCCTTTTCAATCAACAAATTTTACAACCTGCGTCATAAATTTTACAACGCGTTGTAATGTTACACAATTCAATATAATTTATAGAAATATTTCAATTATAACCGCAGCAAATATTTGTTGTTTTTCATGAAAAACAAATTCCGAAATAAAACAAATTTATTAATAAATATTGCAACCACCTGTGCATCCACCACCAGCGATTTCTTGCTCATTATTCTGTTCATTAAGGATATCGTCATCTAATGGATTAGAACCTTTTTCTCCACTCATTTTTAAGCTAATTGATGAAATTTCTGCTATTTTTTCTGGTGGGAAATATTCCCAATCGAATTTTGGGTCATCATAATCCTGTTCTTTGATAGCTTTTTGTATCATTTGTCTGATGAATTGATAGTTTGGCTCCTCTTTAAACTCGAGTCTTTTTAAATATTTGTATATTTCGATAAATTGAGGTGGGAGTGATCGGCATAATTCTTGTGGTGTACTTTTCTTCTTAAGTTTAATGGTGAGTTCTACGTCTTTGCTGCCTGGCCATGGGACGTGGCCCTCGGAAAGTTCGATTACAGAGAAAAACCATGAAAAAAGATCATCGCGTCTTGAAAGTTGTTTCCCGTTATGAGCATTTAATGATGCGTATCCACAGGTTCCGGTAAATCCTGCCTGTGGGTTCGATTTGATATGCTTGTGGTTGTGTGGTGATATCCAATATGATTGAGATAGTCCGAAATCAATAAGGCCGATAGGAAAAGCCCGATTAGGTCGTATAAGAAAATTTCCTGGCTTGATGTCCCTATGGATATAGCCATGTTTATGGAATTCTTCAATACAATTAAGCATTTCATTTGATAACTTCAGTGTTGTGCTAAGTGAGAATTTCCTGCTGGGTGCTGCCCTACGGGCTTGAGATAAGGAAGGACCAAAAAGTTCCATGACGTAATAGCGAAAATTTTCATAATAACCATCTGTAATAAAAACTGGAAAATAAGGAGACCCTTGTAAATCGTTTAAGATTTTGATCTCCTGATGTAGGCCTTGCTTTTCTGCATCTAAATATTCGATTTTCATTGCATAAACATTATTTTCTCTTTTTACCATATATATATCACCATATCCTCCTGAGCCAATATGGTTAACAATTGTGAATTGATTTATGACTTTTCCTTCTTCAAATTTCTCTCGGAAAAAGTCTGAATCATCCTTATCCATCCTAGCCTGAAAACTTTATTTTGAATTCATCCATTCAATAACCTATTGAATTTAAATTCCAATTGAAAACACCTAATAACTTATGGTGTATTTTCATTTTGTAGTTATTTTATTGACTGCCTATTAGTGTAAGATGATTTGGTTTTTATTTGTTTGGTTTTATTTAATATTTTTCCCAATATTTTCATTTTGATTTCCGTGCCAAAACAACAATTTCCATTCAAATTTTGAAACTTAAGTTTTTTAATTAAATTTACAAATAACCTCCCAAGTATATTTAAAAAGTAAGGACGATAAAATGGCGGTTACATAAAACATACAAAAAAAAATTTCAGATTGATAAAGTATTGAAAATATTTTTTATGACAATGGAAATGTCTTTATCACCAAATTCAAACAACATAATGAAACCAGAATTTCTTTTACAATAAATATGTTTCAATATTTTCACAGTGAGAATAAACCCATACAAGCAAGTTGATGTGTCATAACTCAGTCAATACAAATAAATCTTCGTAGAGATGTTTACGGGGACTCTTTTTATAATGACACTCCGAGTGAAACATCCGATTTAAGCTAGGAGAACCCTTATTGGCAAATTCATTAAAAAATAAACTTTAGAAAATGTAACTTTTCGTGTATATATATAAATATTATTTTTGAGGTTTCATGTTGTTTCAGTATCTCAGCTATAAAATTATTAGGAGTAAAAAATTATGAGAAAATTTCGATGCCTACATGGAATTGCTTATATCACTTGAACATATAATAATTGAACTGAAAAAAAGTCATGATTTATTTATACAGAAAACAAGAAATATAATTAATTTAAAATTTCCTTATTCATTTAATGTTGTTGTAAGGAATTTATTATAAATTTGCACGCAAAAAAATTCAATTGATATTTGGAACTTATTTATAATATTTAAGACAACAACTGAAAATAATTACTTGTTGATAAAGGTACAAAAAAATAAATAAAACATAGAAATGATCTGGAATTATCTTTATAAGTGTTAGAAAAAATGATATTAATTGAACTTAAATCTTGTTTCTTTTCGACTGGTAATTTTGCTATGATTTAACATGTTAAACGTTTGCTATGAATAATTTGCTAATAAGTTTCCCTGTTAGCTCTAATAACATGTGTTTCGCTGTGAAATCAATTTTACATGGTAACAGAGTTTTAAAATTTTCCTTCAATCAAGCTATTTACTAATGAATAAGGAATTTCGTTTTTATAATAATAATAATTATTATTATTATTATTAATAAATTATAATTATAATACTTATAATAATAATAATTATAAATTATAATTTGACGTACAAAACGACCGTTTATCAGAATCGCAAATTGAGATGAGCCAAGAAAGCGAATCATTTCAATTATTACAGTCACTTACTCAAATCATTTTTAATTTAAACCATGAAAGCATATCACAATCAGCTCAATCGACACTTAAATTAGTAAATCCGAAATATCAATATTCATTTAATCTCATTATTTGTCAATTAATATATTCATCATTTGTATCCAAAATTGACGATGCAAAAATATATTTTGATTATTTAAAGGAAATTGATGATTCCCTTAAAGGCATTTTTCAATATTTTTGTCAATTTCTTCTGAGTAAAACAACAGAAGAGTCAAAATATCTTCTTGAGAATGTTATTCGCTTAGGCCTTGCTAATCCTAAACTTGTAGAAAATAGGCAATCGTTATATTTTGCTCATTTCAAATCGAAAGATGAGATAAATCGTCTTCGATTCTTTCCATTTGGAAAAGACTTTTTTGAACATTATGATGAACTTTCAAAAGATGAATGGGCACTTCATAAGAAGCATATTTATGAAGGAGTTAATCCATTAGAAGTTGCACAAATCATTCGAAATGATGATGTTAAAAAACTTCAAGAAATAACATCACAAACTAATTTTAATTTTAGTCAAATAATTCAACCATCACTTTATGAGCGATGTTCATTTATTAATAAAATTGGAAGTTCTCTTATTGATTATTGCGCATTCTTTGGCGCAATTAAATGTTTTAGGTTTTTACTAATTAATGGTTCAAGCACTAAAAACACCGCAAAATTTGCTGTTGCTGGAGGAAATCCAGAAATTATTCATTTATGTGAACAAAATGGATCTTCTTTCGATGGTGCATATGAAACAGCAATTGAATTCCATCGAAATGATATTTTTTATCATCTTTATAATAATCATATTTCAAAGATTAATGATGTGAACGTTTTAGCAAATAAATGTATTGAGTGTAATAACTATGATATTTTGTTATTCTTGGAAGAAGAAGGATTAGAAATTGATCATAATTCACTAATTGTTGAATCAGCAAAAATTGGAAATTTGTTTGTTGTTAAATATTTCTTAGAAACTTATAATGCGCCAAAAGAAATATTAACAGAATCTGCTAAATCAAGAAATCTTGAACTTATTAATTTCATTCTTGAACAAAAAGATATTGATATTAATGCAAAAGATGTTTTTTTAGTTTATCTGATGGATATTTTAATTTATTTAGTGTTTACTTTTTAGGTTTGGAATTTATATTTGATGTTTTGTACAACATTAATATATGCTTGTAAAAATAATATTTTTGATATTGCAAAATTGGTTTTGAGAGAAGGAATTGATTTAAATGAAAAAGATGTTTTCTATTTTTAATTAATATTAAATTTTATCAATTAAAGTTTTAAATTTGCTTTTGGAATTTAATCAAATTGTTTTTTACAGCATTAATTTATGCTTGTTATAATGGTTTTATTCAAATCACTGAATTACTTCTTTCACAAAAAGGAATTAATGTTAATGAAGAAGATATTTGTTTTATAAATATAATATAAATTTTTATTTTTTTAGAGTTTTGTTTTTATTTATGGCGTTTTATTGATGTATTTATAACTGCTCTTTTCCACGCATGTTCAAATGGTCATACTGAAATAGTTAAATTACTTCTTGAGAAAGAAGGAATAAATGTTAATAATGAAGCAGTATAAATATTATAATTCGATTAACTTTTTATAATTTGGTATTTATTTTTATAATTTGGTGTTTATTTGGTTTATTTTGGAATGCTTTAGCATATACATGTGGTAAAGGTCGAATTGAAATTGTAAAATTACTTCTTAATCATAAACAAATTGATATAAATGCGAGAAATATTAATTTTCTTTTTATGCTATTTATTTAATTTATTTGATTTTTATATTTTAGTTTTGGAATTTCTTTTAATTTCTTTGGACAGCACTTATGGATGCATGTTATAATAATCGTCCTTTAGTTGTTAAATTACTTCTTGAAAGAAAAGAAATTGATGTAAATTCACGAAATATTTATATGATTTGTTTAATGTTAATTTAATTTTTTTAGAGTTTTTTGCTTTATTATGGTGTTTAATATAAATGTTTTGGTCAGCATTAATTTATGCATCGAAAGAAGGATATAATGAAATTGTTGAATTACTTCTTCAAAATAAAGAAATTGATGTAAATGCAAAAAATGTTTCAAATATTTTAATAATGTTTATTGATTTTATTTGATATTTCTTTTAATTTTTCGGATTTTGTGAATATAATTTTGGACAGCTTTGATGTATGCATGTAGAAATAGTCATTTTGAAACTGTTAAATTACTTCTTGAAAAAGAAGGAATCGATTTCAACGCAAAATCTGTTTATTTCTTTTAATCAAAGTTTGTTTTGAATATAAAATGTTAAATTTTATTATTTGGAATTTCTAAATATAATTTAATACAGCACTAATGTTTGCTTGTACTCATGGTAATGCTAAAATCGTACAATTGCTTCTGGAACAAAAAGGTATTGAAGTTGATGAGCAATCAAAAGCATCAAAAAATGCTGAAATATCCAAACTAATGAAGGAAAAAGGATATTAAGCTTAATAAAAATTGATTTATTATTTAGATCATTAATAGAAGGAAAAATTTACTGTGTTATGAAATTTTTTAATTTAGGTATTATTTATAGAACATTGTTAATTTTGCGTTTGATGAATCAAACCCTTTTTTGACGAGTTATGAGTAATCAAAATTTAGAAGAAACTTTATTGCATAATAAAACTACATATGTAGTTTATAAAATTACACTGGAATATTGCATGTGAATATAACTTTATTAGATTTATGATTAATTTCTGAAGCATAACTAAAAAACCAAATTATTGACGTAAAAATGGAAGCTGCTGAATATTTTTATAATTTCGTTGAGAGAACATTTCATAAAAATCTTATGCGAATTTGTTAATAGCACAATGATTGTAGTAATAATGCTCAATAATAGCAAAATGAAGTATACAAAATTTATTCAAGAATTTGTGTCTTCGGCTTCGGGTTTCTAACCTTTGCATTTTTCCACACTCTAGACGATATTGTGTGTCTTTTCATCGGCTCGTACAAAGCCCTTGCGCCAGAATGTTTCCTATCCATCTTATTCAGCATCCAATCCTCTACTTCATATCCGCTCTTCTTCATTATGGACGCCACTGGCCTCAAATACGGCTGGTCGTCGATCGTGAAGAAAGTTATTGCGTGTCCGCCTCTTCCAGCGCGGGCAGTCCTTCCGATTCGATGTATATAAGTAATTGAATTCGGCGGCATGTCAAAGTTTATTACTGTTTTCAGCGCTGCGATGTCGATGCCTCTGCAGCCCAAATCCGTCGTGATGAGGATTTGCGTGGCGCCTGTCCGAACCATTCGAATTGCTTCAGCTCGTTCTGTGTCGCTTTTCTCGCTGGTCAAGACGGCGCATGGAACTCCTAACTCGCCTGCTAAGTCATACGCGCGTTGTTTGTTGGAAACAAAGATCATAACTGGCAATTCGATCGATCCTTCATTTAAGCGTTGGCGGATTTCTACAACTTTCCCTTTCTCTTTCCCTACAAATTTAAGCTCTTGTGTGATTAATGCTGCAACTGCATGATCATCACCAACTTGAATTCGTATCGGATTGATCAGAAAAGATTTCGCAGTCTCCTCAACTTTGGGCATCATGGTGGCCGTGAAAAGAGAAAAATGAAGTTTTCGATTCGATGGAAGCATAGAAAATACTTGATCTGTTTGTTGAACAAAACTATGGGATAAAAGTTGATCAGCTTCATCAACAACAACATATTCGATTTGCGTAAGATTGGGTTTCATGTCAATAAGACGTTTGGGTGTGGCAATTAAGATTTGACATTTTGGAATATCACGATTCTTACGTAAAAGTTGAACACGGACTGTGGATGCTTCAGAGAAGCGTATAAATTGTCGGAATACTTGGGATGCAAGTTCACGTGTTGGCATGAGAATTATACAATTTAATTCATTTTGTGGTTTGTCATTAAGAAGATGAAGAAGTGGTAAAGCATAGGCAAGGGTTTTACCACTGCCTGTTGGTGAGATCATAATAAATGCACGTTGTGATAAAAAACATGGAATTCCATATTGCTGTGCTGGTGTTGGTTGTGAAAATGATGCATTTAATAAAGCAGTTTGAATTTTTTCATTTAATAGAGACCAGTCTTTCATTGGTGGTGGTGGATTATCACCAGAAACAGAAACATGATATTGATCCAAAACTGTATAATCTGTAAGTTCACCAAGTGTTTTTGTTTCGCGTTCTTTAAATAATTTCTTTGCTTTTTCATTTGCTTGACCTGTAAATTTTGTGCCTGATGATAGAATTCCAGGTTTCATGGATTTTAATTGCTGACCACAAAATCCATTAACGGTCATCACCCATGTAAACTATAGAAATATGGCGATCGTTTATTATGGATTTCCCACAAGAAATTTCAAAATTTAAGGTTTCATTAGATGATTTCCAAAAAATAAAGTCCATTGGATATGGTTCATATGGTGAAGTTTTTCTTGCTAAATATATCCCAAATAATAATGAAGTTGCATTAAAAATTTTCTCTGATAAAATTCTTGAAGGAAAATCAAAGGCATGTTTTTGTAAAGAAATTAAAGTTATGAGTTTATGCAATAATCCATTTATCGTTAAATTTTTGGGATACACAGATAATTATCCATATTCCATTGCAATGGAGTTAGCTAAATATGGATCTCTTTATGATTCACTTAGACATAAGCCTGGTTCACATAAAATTGACTCAACTCAAAAAACAATTATTGCATTAAGTATTTCATATGGAATGTGTGAACTTCACAGAAGACATATAATTCATAACGACCTCAAATCCATGAATATTTTACTTGACGAGAATCTTTTTCCAAAAATATGTGATTTTGGAATATCACGATTTCTTGGTGAAAACGAGGAAATCGCAACAAACATCATTGGAACTCCTCATTGGATGGCTCCTGAGATGTTTGAAACAGATGATTATACCGAAAAAGTCGATGTTTATGCATTTGGAATTTTGTTATGGGAAATTCTCACAGAAGAAATTCCATTCGAAAACATGACATCCTTCCAAGTAATGACAGCTGTATGTATCCAAAAGAAGAGACCTGAAATTCCTTCAAATACATCACAAGGACTTTCACAACTAATCTCTTCATGTTGGGAACATAATCCTGATAAAAGGCCAACTTTCCAAGAAATATATCAAATGTTTCTCACGAAAAAGGCTTTCTTCAATGGGATAAACTTTAAAAAGTTTGAAGCATTGGTTAAATATATTCAAAAGTTTGATAATAATTTCGGAATGGCTGAAGAAGAAGCCAAATAACTTCGAAGTTAAGAACTAGATTATGCTATTTCAATCAGAATGTTGAAAAAATAAATGATATCAATATAATAAATTAGTTAAAGAAAAATACCATTTTTTAATGTTATTTTGCAAATAAAAATTTCTGAAAATGGGGCGCCCCATTTTTAACGGTTATGGTCGTTCTTTAAAATGGTACGCCTCCACTCCCCTGGAAAAGGAATTTCAGGTTCAACAATTCCATATCGCAGAACAGCTCCACATTGGCTTCAACTTTCAGGTGAAAATGTTGTCCAACTCATTTGTGATTATGCTAAAAAAGGAATTAGACCTTCACAAATTGGTGAAAAACTTCGTGATAGCCATGGTGTTGGTCAAGTCCGCGCAGTTACAGGAAATAAAGTTCTTCGTATTCTAAAAGCTAATGGATTAGCTCCAGCTCTTCCAGAAGAATTATACTATTTGATTAAGAAAGCAGTCAATGTTCGTAAACACCTTGAAAGGTCTAGTCATGATATCGATGGCAAGTATCGTCTCATCCTCATCGAAAGTCGTATTCATCGACTTGCACGCTATTATAAGTCAAGGCGCATCATTGCACCAAACTGGAAATATAACGCTCAGACAGCATCTGCTATTACTGCATAAATGTTCACTGATTTTATTAATTCACTAAACAAGATTTAAATCGATCATAGATCTTTAAAAAACAAATAAGTATGAAATTACTTTACAACCACGCATGGTTGATTTTGAAATAAAGTTCAAGATTTTGAAAATGATCATTCTGCTTTCCACTGATGATAAAAATTTTTTTTATAATTAGAATTTGATACTCCAAAAACTGTTAAATTTTGATTTACATTAACATATTTTTCTTTAAGTAATTTAAGTGCTGCATTTAAATATCTTGAAGATGTTAAAATGCAGGAATAATTTTTTATTAATATTTTCTAAACAATATTTTGAAATATTATATGAAGTGTCTTAGTATTAGCAATTGGAGTCTTTTAAAAAAAGAAATGAATTGACAATTTCGCACGTTAAAAATCGTACTTTAACGTTCGGTACAGAAAAGTTACATTTTCTCAAACCGATTTTTCTCCAAAATGAACAACAACACAAAAGATTATAAAGTTATAGTTGTTGGCGATTCAGGTGTCGGAAAAACTAGTATAATAATTAGGTTTCAGTACAATATGTTTTTAACAGGAAATGAACCAACGATTGGCGCTTCTTTTATTAAGAAAACTCTCAATACCCCATCAGGTCCAATAAACCTAAATATTTGGGATACTGCTGGTCAAGAAAGATATAGGAGTCTTGTTCCAATGTATTCACGAGGTGCACATGTTGCGATTATTGTATTCGACCTTACAGATCCATCTAGTTTCAAAAACCTAAATAAATGGGTGGATAGCATACAACAAAATGCTCCTAGTACGTGCCATATAGTAATTGTTGGGAATAAGCTTGATGAAGAAAGTGTCTTTGATAAATCAGAAGCTATTGAATGGGGAAAGAAGATGGGATTTAATGTGTTTTTTGCGTCAGCAATGAATGGAGAAGGTATTGAAGAACTTTTTACTTCAATATCAGATTATATTTTAAATAATCAATCCATAAGAAACGTCCACACCAGCAAAGATCTGAACTCAAATAGTGGTAACAATACATGTTGTTGAAACCCCATCGCTTGCGACATTTTTTTTAGTAAACAAATGTTCTATCTATTTAATTTCAAGAAAATGTATCTAAATTCTTACTTGTTTTAGAAACAATTTAATAAAACCTTTTCAAGTACATTTTGATTATTAATGCAAAAAATTTAAATCTCAAATTTCAAAAAAAACTCTATTACTAAAGTTATTTTACCACATATTATATAGGTAAATTTGCTGGTTCTGAGAGTTCGATTCCAAAATTGGATTGTATTTCCCATTCCAACAAGAAAACCGTAGAACGATAAACTTTTCGGTGCAATTCTGTGCTTTACGCATTTTTTGCACTTTTGTGATTTCTCGAACAAAACCTCAAAAATCAAA
Source organism: Histomonas meleagridis (assembly GCF_020186115.1). Taxonomy (NCBI): domain Eukaryota; phylum Parabasalia; order Tritrichomonadida; family Dientamoebidae; genus Histomonas; species Histomonas meleagridis. The sequence continues at coordinate 478,943 of NW_027150770.1, forward strand.
GAAAATTTTTTTCTCCAAACAAAACGAGCTCCGCCAAGTCTGGTTGGCTAAGCAAGCAAAGCTTATTTTTTAAGACGTGAAAGAAGCGGTGGTTCACGTTAGTTAGCACATGTCTTCGTTATAGTAAAAATTGTTTGAAATTGGCAAATGACATTTTTTGATGAGTTTATTGATAAACAAATAAATGAACGGTGGTTGGGAAATTCCCCATCGGAATTTAATATCAAAATAATCGTTTTCATATTCAATTATCAATCTCTATGCAAAATTGATATGTTCAAACGTTCTTTTCACAATATTCTCGTTTGAATTTTTATAGGCATAAAATGGCAGTATCAAAATGTTTTTTTTCTTTTTTGAGTTCATTTTTACAGAAAAAATTACTGAAAGTTTAAAGACTCGAGGAGAAAACATATCATGTGGTGATGGCTTGTGCACAGGTTTGTGTATTAACTATATTACTTATGAATATTTATTAATTTATAATCAAACGGTTATACACGAAAATGAATCCTATTGTTATGCTGGACATTATGAATGGTGTTTTGTCTCATATACCATCTTTATTTGGATTCCAGTAATTTTCATACTCCCTTTAACTCTCACCATTATTTACGTCGGTATTTTCAAAGATCTTTCTTCTATAAAATCCATGAATCCATTCTTTTTTTGGAATCGATTATTTTTACAATTTCTTGCAAATCTTTCATTAGGATTTTTTATCAGTTCACTTTACTGTTTACTCAATTATAATGACAAAACGAGCCCTACCAATCCAACTATTTTAGGCTTATCTGCTTGTTTTATGATTAGCGGTATTTTCTTTTCTTTTCTTTTAGCGATAAATTCCAGAAAAATGATAAAATTTGGTTTTTATTATCCACTTATAGGTACTTCAATATGTACCAAAGAAGAAACATTTCATCATATTTCAAATGTGCTTATGTCACCACCAATTTTTAACATCCAACAAAAAATAGGGAAAAATGTTCAAACAAATAAAAATTTGCATTATAAAACTTGGGAAGAAACTTCGAACTTTAATGGTATTCCAAAAAATGATGTAAATGTAATAATTTTCGATGTTAATGTGGAATATTCTAATGAAATGTATCAACAATACATATCAATGTGTTCACAAAACAATATCTTTCTTAACATCGAAATCGATTACAACACAAATCCAATAATCACTGGAAGTAAAATAAGTTTTGGAATAAAATTGTTGTTGAAAAATTGGATGAAATATGTTTATTGGCTCTTTTGCGTGTTCGATTACCAATATATAATTGATTTGCTGTTTTGGGCAAACTGTAAGTTATGCATTGTGAAGAGCATGAAAAAGGCATCAAATGAAAATATATATAGAGCAAATGGTCAAATAAACTTTATCAATTTCACTGTTATCATTTGCGAAATGTTAGAAGGTAATTATCTTATGACGTTTCACATAATCAATCCCTGTTTAATGATTTTTTTTTTCGATTATGCCCAATCCTTAGTGTATCGCTTCATTACTACGAGGTATTGCAGTATATTTCAAGTGAAAATAACCTTTTAAAATATCAATTAAAACGACAGGCTTGTGAATAGACTTTGAGTCCCCTCCTCGTAGCAAAAAGACATTTGACTTTATGACGTATGTCATATGGTTCTCTTAATAAACGCCAAACAAAGATGAAAATCATGCTATAGAGCATTTCAAAGAGCAGGCATTACAATTGATTTTAAAATGGGTCTAAGTAAAGTAATAATGTTATTACACAACCATTTAAATAAACGATACGATTTAAAATACATTAATCAAATTCTGACTTTCAATAGTTTACTCAATGATTTTTTGGTCTTTTTGATAGAAAAGCCGTTTGTTTAAATTTTTTCTTGGTTAATGATAAATTCTAGACCAACGATCAGAGTGAAGATGGGAGCTGCTATTCATAAGGTGTATTTTTATCCAAATGGAACAGTGCTAGAGATAAAAGAACAGCTATCAAATAAAATTGGATTAAATCCTAACTTTCAAAGGTTAGTATATAAAGGCACACTACTTTCAAACGAGATAAGCCCTGGTTATTATGGAATAACTGAAGGTTCAACAATTTATCTTTTACCTTGTCAAAACAAGAAAAAAAGAATTCGACCATCTGAACTTTATGAAAGGCTTTGCAAATGCTTATGGAAACTCTTGTTTTCTTTCAATCCTCAAAAAGATGTATTAATAACTGAAATTATTGATTTGCTTGAAAATCCCATGTTACAAGCATTTTCTAGAATTAATCAAGAATCACAGGTAATGATGAAAGAAGCACTATCAATCGTTTCTAATTTCAGAGATACAAGTAGTACTGATGTTGTAACAATTGCGCAATTAAACGACTTTACAATATCAAAATTAGAACAAACAACAGAAGGAATTGAAGCTCTAAAAGATTTCTTCAAAATTGGATCCAAAAAAAATGAATTTGATTTTTTTGTTCCATCAACAAACTTGGATTATGAGCCATCTATCAATGAGGACCCGCTTCCGAACCCTTGGAAAGGTGATAGGTGCGTACAACTAAATGAATGTCAGCAAGAAAATACAGATTCTTGCACTAAAAGAATTTTGTACGGAAATCTCATTAACACATTAAAAGCCAAGTTCACTAGGTGAACTGAATTGGCGCGTCGGTTGCCTGTTTGTTAATTTGTTGTAAAATCTCTGTTGGTTAATAAACAACTATTCTATTATATGGCTTAAAATTACTACACTCCAAAGTTGTCTTGTGCTTTTAAATTTAGTAAAAAATTATCAACAAATTCCAGTACCAGGGAATTGTGATGACAATATCATTGGTCCTCCATCTGCCTATGAAATAAAGTTAATGGATCAAACATTAGGGTTACTGTATCTTGTGGAAACTCGTGGCAACCCAATTTTATTGAATTATATTGATCAGATGTTTCGAGAATATTTGAATTAGAAAAGCAATATGATAAGAGCGTTGAAGCACATCATGGAAATAAAATAATAGATTCATTAGAAGAAGTTCTATTATTAGAAGATCAATTTTCCAGAATCTCAGTTTTATTATCAGTGATAAAATTAATGTAAAAAAAATTAGCGCGATGGAACAGGAAGCAAGGAAAAAAAAAAAAAAAAAAAAAAAGAAATTAAAGCTCAAGAAAAAACAAATGATTTAAAAAAATAACATATTATTAAGCACACAAACCTTTTAATAAATATTTTTTTATATCATCACAAACAAATTTTAAATTTAATCAAACAATTAAACCATCACTTTATGAAAGATGTGATTTTATTAATAATGGTGAAGTTCCATTAATTGATTATGCAGCATATTTTGTTAAATGTTTTAAATATTTATTAATAAAAGTAAGCAAAACAGGTAATTATGCTGTTGCAGGTGGAAATATAGAAATCATTCATTTATTCATGTGAGCAAAACTATCCAACATTTGAATATGCAAACGGAATAGAAATTAAATTTCATCAAAATAATATTTTTAAATATATTTATGAAAACAAAATAGAAAATTTCTATGGAATTGATTATAAACTTTATATTCGTTGGGATGTTAATACTTTTTCATCTGAAACACAACAAAAAGATATTAATAGTTTGGGATCTTTGTGTATTACAAATGGAGGTTACGAGATTTTCTTATTTTTAGATCTAATGGAAATTTATCAGGATTTAATTAATATAGCTGCTAAAATTGGGAACTTATATCATGTTAAATATATTTCCTTCAAAATAATCAAATTCCAAAAGATATTTTGTTTGATTCTGTGAACTCAAACAATATTGAACTTGTTAAATATATTTTAGAACAAAAAACAATTGATATTAATTCTAAAAATTTTTTTTTTGCTTTATTTAATATTTTATTAAAAAATTTGATGAATTCATTCAAATTATTTAAAACAGCACTTATGGAAGCATCTATAAATGGTCACATAGAAATTGTCAATTTGCTTCTTGAACAAGAAGGAATCGATATCAATGCTAAAGATATTAATTTATTTTATTTTCTATTCGTTTTAAAAATTTGATATTTTAATATCAAAACAGCGCTTACAATAGCATCTGAAAATAATCAAATGAAAATAAAATATTTACTTCAAAGTAAAAGGAATCAATCGTGCACGGATTGACCCCATATGTTATTTTCGGATCGCTCTTCTTCATGAAAAATGAACCGCAACAAACGGAACGTCTCCAGAAAGTTGTTGTTGAAATTAATTAAATGTTAAATGCTTTGTCGCTTGTCAGTCTCAATCTCATTTTTCCACCGAAATTTTCAATATGTAACAAAAATGCAAATCTCATGATGCTGCCTTATATTTTAAAAAATTGTGTTTGGCGTGTAATCTATTTTTAGAGTAGATTAATTCCATTTTCTTCACACTTCTTCACCATTTCATCTGGCCAAATAGAAACCTGAACTTCACCAATATGTGCGCAATGAAGGAGGAGCATGCATAATCTTGATTGACCAATACCACCACCGATTGTCAATGGAAGTTTGTCTTCAAGAAGCATTCTGTGATATAGAAGTCCTTTCCTATCTTCACAGCCAGATTCCTTTAATTGCTTTTCGAGTGATTCTTTGTTGACTCGAATTCCCATAGATGAGATTTCAAATGCTTCTTCGAGAACAGGGTTCCACATGATTATATCGCCATTTAAGGACCAATCATCATAATCAGGTGACCTTCCATCATGTTTTGTGCCTGATTTCAAAAGTCCACCAATTTGACCTAAGAATACGGTACCATATTGCTTGCAAATTTCATTTTCCCTTTGACGTGGAGTAAGGTTCGGATACATATCTTCAAGTTCTTGTGATGTAATAAACTTAATTTCAGTTTGAATAAATGGCTTTAATTGAGTGAACTGAGAACAGATTATGCTTTCTGTTTCCTTTAATGCTTCAATAATCAAAGTGACTGTGCTTTTGAGTGTTTCGATGTTCCTTTGTTCAGCGGTGATTACTTTTTCCCAATCCCATTGATCAACATATATTGAATGAAGATTGTCTGGTTCTTCATCACGACGAATAGCGTTCATATCAGTGTAAAGTCCTTGTCCTGGTTTAAAACCATATTTGCCTAATGCAAATCTCTTCCATTTGGCAAGTGATTGTACAATTTGAACAGTAGCATCAACTGCTGGAACATCAAATGAAACTGGACGTTCAACGCCGTTAAGGTTATCATTGAGACCTGTTTCTGGTTTGACAAATAAGGGTGCAGAGATACGTGTGAGATTAAGTTTTTCTGCAAGTTTGTGTTCAAATGTATCCTTAGCTAATTTGATAGCAACTTGGAGATCTATAAGCTTTAAAGGGGTTGAATATCCTTTTGGAATGATGAGTTTATTCATTGTATAAAAATGGCCAGTAGCAATTGAATTTTGAATGTTGTGTGGCCGAATTTTGAATACGATATTATGCCAATAAATTGGAACTCAAAATAAAAATTTTCCAATAAAAAAGCAAAATATTTGAATAACACTTTAATAATAAAAAATTACTTCTCTATCAATTTAATATTATTCATTAAATAGGATATTTGCTTTGAGGAATATGAGTTTCAAGCATTATTTTATCGGTTGTGGGGGAGATAATTCAATTTTGAATAAACCAACTTTCCTATCACCAAGCAAACCCTGTCAAAAAGGCTTCACGAGGACACATTTCTACGAGACAAAATTTATATCATTAAATAAAATTTATTTTAATAAAAAAAATCTATCAGATTGCCTATAAGGAAATGGTTGAATAGTGGAAATGAAATTTTTGAGCTCAATTCAAAAAGATATTTTTGATCAAATTTTTTGATAATTTTCAATTTAACTTTTAAGTTTTTCAAAATAAAAATATATTAATATATTAGTGTCAAAGATAAAACACTTTGCTGCTATATATAATTTTGTAAAAGTTAGAAATTTATTTTATAAATCTTGACTTTGTAAATGAATCCGTAAATGTAAAGAAAACTATATCCTTGGGAGAATTTCAATTAGTTGCTGGATCATTAAATACTTTAAATATTAGAATCGATTTCATAATGTACAAAATATTAAGGATGCATAAATGGTGAAAATTTTCAATGAATTCATTTTATTTAGAATATATTCAGTTAATATATTGGTGAGATTTTTTGTCTCTTAGTTACTTTTAGCTTTTTCTTCATATTTCTTTTTATGATTATAACAAGGAATGTTATAGCAAAATAAATACCTACGGATTTTTGGGAATGAGTTTAAATGCAGTAAATTATTCAAAATTCTGTGCAATTCCAAATTCTAAGATTTTTTGTATTCTTTGATTTTTGAGATAATGAAAATGATGTTGTTTGCTGCAATGGCTTTTCTCTCAGGTATGAATAGAAATTCGAGATTACGAATATGCCGACAATTTATCAAAGCAACTTTTCAAACTACAGTTCAGCAATTGTCAATTCCTAGGCTTTCTCTTTACAATTGGATCAAATTTATTTTTTCTTGCGATAGCTTGGAAGCACTTCAAAATCTGAAAAGGATTTAGGACTCTGCTTTTTATACATGCGAAATGTTGCGTATAATTATAATTCCTGATTCTGTGGTTTCGATAGGTGATGATGCATTCACAAGATGCTTGATATTAATTTCAGTTACAATTGGAAACGGGAGTACAAAATAATAATTTTGGAAATTGAGCGTTTTATCATTGCCAAGAACTTGTAACTGTAGAATTTGGTCAAAATGTTAGTGCCATTTTGACAAATGCATTTTATAATTGTTACAAATTAACAAACATCACGTTCTCCAAAACTCTTACTTCTATAGAAACTAAATCGTTTACATAATGCTATAACTTAATAGAGCTGACAATTCCTAGTTCTGTTACAACAATTAAATCTGAAGCTTTTTATCAATGCAATAACCCAAAAAAATTGGATCTAAAATCAGATATTCCAAGTTTTGATAGCGGTGTATTTCGGTATTGTTCTTGTTTGACATCAGTAGCATTTATTGAAGGTCTTAAATTGATTCCTTCATCAATATTTAATACAGGATCTTAAAAATTTACTCAATCTAACATTTATACTAAATCAAATCCATATACTAAAACCTATACATCACACGTATTTTATAAAAAGCATAACAAACCTGAAATTGAAGAATTATTTTCAATGAGTTTTATATATAACCTAAAAGTAAGATATCTTAAGATCTAATGCTTGATGACCATAAATTTACTTATATTTTTAAATGTTTTTATATTGTAATTTATTTGAAGAAAAAAATAATCAAATAAATAATATCTGTATAAATATATCATAACTGTTATGATGCATAATTATTCAAGAATGTTAAATTATTTAAATTTGCATTCACATATATATTTTATCCATTATAAGCATTACTTTGGGTTTTATATTTAAAGGGACCAAACGTTGAATATAGTATAAAAAAAAAAAAAAGATTCATAATTTTCACCAATAATATAGTTTATAAACCAAAAGCATTATAATTTTTGCTACTCTTGAATTATAATTCAAATTCTACTAAAATAATACTAAAGAAAGAACATTTATTTATTAATATTTTAAATCCAAAACAAAAACAAAATTCACGCAAACAAACCAAACATATGTAACATTTACAACAAAAATTAAGCAGATGAATATCTTTGCCGCATACTTTCTACATTCGATTGAAGGTAATTAGCTCTTAGTTCGTCATCCTCGAGCACGCTTCCAATAATTTGCTTTGGATCCGATTGATTTGATAGCAAGAAGTAAAGGATCTTAAACATTTCGATTTGATTTTGTTCGCTAAATTGGAACCTCGCAATTATCGAAGGCGGATTAGCGAATATTATAATCAACGGCCTCAAAATGAACTCCGCAAATTTCCCATTTTCCAAGTTAAATGTCCAAATTAAGAAATCGGCGATCATCAAATTTTCAGAATAATCAATAACTAATGGTAACGCATTTAAGATATTCGGCAACACTATGTCCAAGTTAATTGATTCCGTTCCAATATTCATAATATATGCGACAAATGTAACAATGCAATTATCTCTCATCAATAAAAATTTTTCAGTTTTAACAACTGGTATCATTAATTTAGCTAAACATAACTCACAAATCTTTTGCCCAAACCTTAACGTGATTTCTTTTTCTTTTAATATCATGTCTTTGATACACGAAAAAGAATACGTATCGTTCTCCTTATCGGCCAATTCTAAGGCAAAGTTCATAACGTTCACCTTAAACGGCTCGTCCAAAAAGTGCGAACCGACCGATATCATGTCTCCGAAAAAGCGCGCTGCAATTGAACGGAACGGCGGTTTCTCAGAATATTTCATAAACAACGGCAAAAAGTTCTGAAGTAATTGAGGGCTTTCTTTTTCGGCCGACATAATTGTCATGTTAATAAACGAATAAACGTTCTCGACGAGTTCTTTTGAAAAAGTTTCGTTTTCATTTTTCTCATAAATTTTCGCCAAGTACTTATAAGCTATTTCTAACAAAGGCCTTAAAGTATTCGGCAAAGAATCATAGTCCAACCATTCGACAAGTTTTTTAGCGGCGTCAAATGCGTCGATTGCAATTCTTCGATCATTTTTATCGCTGACTTTATTTGGTATTATATCGACTAATATACTTCCCATTTGATCAGGAATCGCAGCGAATGAACCGAAGTGATGATTAACTAATGATTCCGCCAAATTACCAATTGCGAAACATGTTGCAGATTTACAGACGTAAGAAACCGAATCCTTTTGCATTTCACAACAATTCATTATATACATTGTATACTTATGGACAAGTTCACCAACGTTATTTTTCACCAAAATGCTTAAAATTCTTAACGCTAAAGAACTCGCAATAAATTGTGGAACATTATCAGCATCGAAATCAAACAACTGTGAAGCATCCGTACCTAACTCTAACATATCAATCGACTTAGCAATAGTTGATCGATATAATTGATTATAATTTATTGATGCGGCTTCACATAGAATCGGTAATATTATATTATTTAAAGGTTTAAATGTTAATGGATATTTTTGTATTATTAATTCAAGTGACGAATAACATGAAATAGCTAATGATATATCATTCGAATTGTTTAAGTTTTTGATACAAAATTCACTGACTTCGATAACATGTGGCTCGAATATTTCGCCTAAATTAGTTGACGCATGTGATAAACAAACTATAGCAAATGATTTTAGTTGTGCATTTGATTCGTTTTGTGATAGAAGAATTTCTTTTAATACTTGATATAGTTGTTGGAAATATACCGCAATTTTTAATGTAGAACTACTTGAAAGTGATGCTAAGCATGTTAAAGCTGATGATTGTAATTCGAAATTCCGAATATTAGTTAAAACATTTATTAGAAATGCATAAGCTTCATCGAATATATAATCACTGTTTTTAGTTAGGTCTAATAGCCGTGCGAATATTAATAACAAATCAGAATTTAAATGACATGAAAATGATCGAAATAATGCAGTGATGATACTATCAGTATACTCTGATTGACTACCGAAACATTTAATAAATCGTTTGGTGACACGTGCGGATACTTCACATAATAACAAAGATGAACCTGTTAAACAGATACAAAGTAATTCAGTAAATTGTGGTAATTTATCATAATAAAATTCGGGAAATATTTTACACGTTGTTGAAAAACAAAAACATGAAAATAGTTTTCCTTGTTCTGTCGCTGATATTTGCGTACAGATATTCCATAATTCATTTAATACTAAATGTGATTTACATAAGTCAGAAATTACTGGTACAAAAAAATCGGCATTTGATAATGAATATGAATCTGTTCGATTATAAATACGTGTTGATAAATAAAAGGAGACTTGAACAATAGGTAAAAATAAATTGGTTTCTAGGATTTCATTAGGGAAATTATGACAAATGCATTGGATAATTTCATATATTATCATAAGGGAATCAACATTAGGATTAGGAAGTTGGAAGAACGATAGGCACTTTTGGATGAAAATTAACGGGTTCTTGGGAATTTGATTAATATCAAAGGCATATACTATAAGGTTTTTGATACGGCATAACGCCATGTGATTATCGTCAAACGTTTTGTCTAAAAGTCCTAATACTATCATTTGATATTGTTGATATTTCTCAAGTGATTGTTGATATTGCGGGAAATTGGTAAAGTATACCATGAATTCAAAGGCTGCTAATTGAACTTCTAATATAGTTGAATTATATCCTCGATCTATTAACTCAACAAAAAAAATATTAACTTGTTCAGAGGCACCAACAACCAAGGGACCTAGCAGAAGAGCAATTTCTAAGTATGAATCACTACCATTCGCTGCTGCCTGAACAATAAATTGGAAAAGTAAAGGACCTAATTCATTAACCATTGCTAATTGAACAGCATTTATAAGGTTAGTCCGTACAACCCAAACGCTTTCTCTAACTAAAAGATTTAAAAGAGATATAAATAATTTTTCTCTTGTCTCTGCATTATATTTTGGCCAATTTCGTTGTATTGAAGTACTTAACGCAACCGCCGCATGAAAACGATCTGCTTGATCCTCAGACGATTGGTAAAATAAAATTAATGAATATACCGATATTGGCTGAGAATAAAATTCATCAAGCCATTTGGACGCAAATTGAATGTTTTCATTGTTATTTTGACGAAGAAACAAGAAACATTGTTTGATTTGTTGTTGTGCTGTTGTTTCCATCTGGGGTTATAACAATTGAGTACTTTCAAAGGGGACGAAAATTGTCAATTTTTTTGAAAAGTTTACATGTGCATTTTAAAAAGTTTACATATAGATTATAAAAAGCTTGCATGTCTGTATAAACGGGCACCCTCATGTCCATTCAATTCGCCGGATACAAATTTTTGCCACTGAATTCGATAATCGGGGATTCATATTGGAGTTTTTAAAAGTCAAATTATTACAGCCTGTAAAGATCTTGGTACTGATAAAATGTACACTTCATTCCAAAACATATTGTAGATGCTGATATATAAATGTTGCAAATATTTTGAATTTAAAAGATGACAAATATTTATATCTTACAATACATTAAATAAATTTGCTTCATATTTATAACACATATTCGGGAAAATTTCCAATTGATTGCAACCATTTTAATCTTAAAATATTAAGCTGATGTGAAAAAAAACATAAAAATAAAAAAACAAACTATTTTTTCTTCCATTTTTGTTTCAAAAAATCCGACTTCAAAGCAAAATAGATTTTTCTGAATTGTTTTTATATCGAGTAATGCAGTTTATTTTAAAAAATTTTTGATGCATTACAAGATATTTGAGTTTCAAAAATCGATAATTATGACCTTGGAATTATTCGCTAAGACTAATAAAATAAGGAGACACCTTATTGAAGAAATTAACCTCCAAATGATTGCTGATAATGTATTGTGTACACTGAGCAAAATTGAAATTATCAATATCACATAACAAAAAACTTAAATTTAGATAATGATTTTATCATAATTTTTTTTAAATAAATGAAAGCTTATTTTTTTCATATATAGCTGTAAATTTTTTTTGATCTTGCAAAAACCTTATTTTATTCCAAAAAAAAAAAAAAAATCTAAACGTACGAATTCCCTGATCAGATGGTGGCGTATCAAACCACACTAATTCTTGTAAGTTTATAAAACCAAGAAAATTTCATTTTACTTTCTATAAAACGTAATTTAAAACTGATTTATTTGCTTTGAACAATCTTAAGATGAATCATTTATTTTTGGATTCCAATTTTTATTCAATGGTTTATTTATGCATTAAATGGATGTTGAAACCCAAGTAGACAATGAAGCTAAAACATTCATTTATAGTTTTCTCCAATCGCTTGATCCAAGCATTGCAGAAGAATATAAAACAGAAGCATTTGAAAATGAACAATCTTTGATGAACTTGGATATTACTATTTCAACTTTACCAAAAGATTTTTTTCATGTTCTTGTAAACTCAGAAATTCCAAAGACAGATTATCCATCAATTATTTATAATCCAAATCCATTTAAGCAATCTCAAAATTTTTTTTCTTCGCCAAGAAAAAAGCACAACGAATTAATCAAACGAAATCTAAGTAGAATTAAACTTACTCATCGAGTTGTTGGACATACTCGTGGTGTAAAAGTAATTTATTCTGATCCAGCATCACATTTCATTCTTACAGCTTCTGATGATTCAGTGATGAAGCTTTGGCATGCCAATACTCTTAGCCTAATGTTTACATATAAAGGTCATCAAGATTCCATTACAGCGATTTCTGTTTCTTCTAATCGAACCTTTATTGCAACAATTTCACAAGACAAGACCATTAGAATTTGGTCTCTTATAAATGGTGCTTGTTTAGATGTCATTACAGATAAATCTTCATCATTATTTAAATCTATAACATTTTCACCTAATGGTGATTTATTAGCAGCAACCACAGAAAAGGGTCGTGTGTTTATTTGGTCAATGGAAGGCTTCGATTCCACGAAATCGACTGGTTTATCACCAAATCACGTAAAGACCGTTAATTTACGGTTTCCGGTTAAACATTGCTGTTTTTCGCCAGGTGAAAATCTAATTGCAGTAGCTTTAGAACATGGCGTATTAGCTGTTTTTTCTGTTTACAATAATTGCCTTTGGACAACTAATATTTGTGATGGTTCATGTGATTATTGTTCATTTCATCCAACAATTTCTACCTTAATTTTCACTTATTCTTCGAAGTCTGGGGTCGCTTCAATGTGGGAAATCACTGATAAACTTCGAATGTTACAAGAATTTAATGGCCGACAAATTTTTAAACGATATGGCCAATGTTTGTTTTCATTATCGTGCGATTCTTCTTTAGTTTTTTGTTGTTCGTCAACAACATTAGTTACTTGGGCTCAATCAGATGGATCATTATTATCCAAAATTGAAAATTTAACAAATATTGTTACAATTTGTCCACATGTCTTTATAAATGAAATCGTTGCATTAGTCACAAAGCAATCTGTGATTTTTGTAAATTGTGAAATTGGGAAAATAATTAATACTCAAATGATTCCATGTGAAGGATCAAAACTTTCAAGTGGATGTTGGGACTCTAACGGGATAAAATTTTATGCTGGTGACAACGGCGGCTTTTATACATTTCGATTACAAAATGAATCACAAATTCAAACCCCATCGATATGTAAAGTTTCCGAATATTTTTTTCCTTCAGACTTTACGCCAAGTGAATGGGAAGATCCTAAAGGACAAGTTGAAGAAAAGACTCACACATTAGTTCATTTAAATCCACGCGATCAAATTGTTAACTCACATTTGGAACTTCTTATTACTGATTATCATCCGTACGAATTCACTGACATTTTTCTGCCCAATTCTCTTCACTCACAATCCAAAAAGTCGGTTTTGTACGAAATTCAATGGCTTTCAAAATACGCATCAAAAACCGATGAAATAATAACCGCCGAAGATGAAGAAGAAAATTCCATCAAAGAGAAGAAATTAAACAAAATCTTAACTGAAGAAGCAGAAGCAATCTTTAGCGATGAAGAAGATGAAGTATCAAGTGAAAATGAAGAATCGAAACCAATGAATCATTACCCATTTTGGACAACATTAATTTCTACTAATCGTGGAACTTATTTCCCACAATGTCAAGACAAAGTAATTTATATTAGAGAAGGTCATATTGACATGTTAAAAAATGATTCCTCATTATTCCAAAACATTACTCCAGATTTCACCAATGAGTTATATTGGCCTGAGATCAGCATATTTCAAATCATCAACATCAATTATTCCAAGTATTATTGTGAGATACAAATGTTAAAATTAAATTTGAAAAATCAAAATTCTTTACCGCCAAACACGAACATATTTTTAGAAGAGCTCAACAACATTGATTCATTAGAGATCAATCAAAACGAGCCAATCCGTACATTTAATTATGCATTAAGTGATGCTCCATATTTCTTAATCGAAGCTTTACACTTCAAATCAGCTTCAAATGTCTATAACAAGCTCAAAGTTAATGATGAAATTGTGGCATATTATCGACATAATGGGATCGAAACAGCGTACACTGGCAAAGTTCTTCTTAAGCTGAACAAAACGAATTTGTTTAATTCGGTTGAAATCGATTGGGGCGAAGAAGTCACTGAGTTTCTTTCTCCGTGGGAATTTTATTCTGTTAACGACGAAATCGTATTTAAATATCCATTGCCAACACCGGAACTAAAGATCAAATTCGACGCGATCTATAAAGTGATCGAAGCAGCGCAACGAAATCGAACATTACGTACCTTCTTTAAGCAGCCTAAGTTTAGTAATTACATTGTTTATCCATCGGACTTAGGGCTAATCAAACGCCGAATCGAAAATAACTTTTACCGTAACATCGACGGACTTAAATTTGATATATTACAAGTCATCGAAACGCAAAAGATAATCGACGACGAAAACAATGTAATATCAATACAAATATTAGTCGACAAACTTTTATACGTGTTAAATCATCCAAATGATTATAAACAGTTTTTGGACTTCTCCAAATTCGATGACGAAGTTGAAGAAAAGAAGAATTTGTTGTTACACGAAAAGGAAATTAAGAAAAGAGAACAAGAAAAGGCGCAAAAGAACGCGCTGAACAAAATTAGAAATTCGGATTACGTTAACTACGATGAAATTGAATCGTCGGAAAGCAAAAGTGACGACGATGAATTCAAAAACGATTTGAGTGACGACGATGAAGAGTTCGTGAACTTGAGCGAGAACGTTAACAGCGGAAAGAAAAAGAGAAATTACTACAAAAGTGACGACTTTGTGGTAAGGGATAAAGTGAAGGCAAATTACTCCGACGATAGCGATTTCAGACCAACCGACGATGATACGGAGGATGATGATGATGAGGTGGAATTGGAAGACGACGAAAGTAGCGGTGGAAGAAGTAGAAGAACAAGAAAATGGGAATCTAGCGACGAGTTCGAATACGACTGAAATGTTTGTAAATGTTTTGATGTATTGTGAAAATTTTGAATTTTTGTTATGTTTTGAGACTTCGTGCCAAGAAACCAAATTTAAGTCGACTTCAGATTAATGCAAAATATGAAATGGCATTAAGGAAAAATTAAAGAAAAAATTTTGTGCAAATTTCGAACCAGAGCAATTAACTGGAACTCTTTATGTTTCATTGAAAATTACACCTCATCCACCTATAAGAGAAATCACTATAACCTTAACACCAAATGGCTCCACAAAAAATTTAATGAAGAATTTTTTAAGCTTTTGTAATTAATAATTTTATTTTGTTATAGCCACTGGATTAATCCATATCCAGCAGAAAAACCCTTATTCACCCCATATTTCTTGGTAAAGTAACGCAAAAAATCACCAAAATTGAATAGCTACATATTTAATTGCGATCCATACAGTTTCAATATTAATATTTCGAAATATTGAATGGAAAACGTTAACGGCATGATGTTATTTTTTGAACGGCTCCTCTGAGGTTTTTGAAGAGACATCACAACTTTTTCTGTGGCTTTGCCTGCGGCATCAATTTAAAATTAGGCGAATGTTTTCATTATGACCATCAATTCCTTCTTGTTCACGAAGTAACTTAAGTATTTCTGCATCGCCGCTTATGGATGCTATATAAAGTGATGGAAAATAATAATTCAAATAATTTCCAAATATAAATTTGAAATTTTATATTATACAAATAAATTTTAAATAAAATAGTCAAATATCTTCAGCATTAACATTACATTCTTTTTGTTCTAAGATATATTTTACAAGTTCAACATTTTTTTGATTCTGAAGATAAGATCAAAATATTCATTGATGATTGAAAAATAAATTGTTGCAGCATTTGAAGTCATTCAACGATAAGTGTTAATGAGTCATTAATTAAATTTTATCATTTCATATCAATATGCATTTTAAAATTTGTTAATGACATTAAAATTTGTTAATGACATTAATTTTATCGTTATTAACGTTAACCTTCATCGTTCTAATGAAAAAGAATAAAAACGAACACGAAAAAAGAAACAACTAATATCAGTTGTGAATGTTTTACCTGTTTAAAAATCACTCAATCTAATGCATTTACTCAATCAAAAATGTTTTTCGAAAAATCAAGTTCGTTTATAAAATAAATTTGTATTTGAACAAATATAAAACAGGTTTATAATCAATCAATCTTACGTTTTGTACATTATTAACTGCATAACGTATACTTTATAATCCACTGAAATGTTAGTGGTTCTGCAATTATTGCATAAGTGCACAAATGAGTCACACAGAATGTTGTTCAAATTTTATTTCTTCTTTGAACACAAAACTCTTATCATACATTTGTCACTTTTCACTTTTTGTTACAGTTTACAAATTATTTTTTTTTAAATATATGCAAGCAACATATACTAGTTATAAAACAACAATTAAGCAAATGTCAAGATGTCGATGTAGAAAAAAACGAACATATTAATAAATATGATAATTATGTCTTGAAATATTTTATGAATATAATGTTTTATCAAGCAAATTATCATAAAATCATATTTATTTTCATAAATCATTAATTAAATAAGTCATTACTTGTAGGATTAACAGCCTACAAAATACGTAATTAAGCAAATGTTACCATCAAATTTCGGAGAATTCTTCTTTTTTCACCACAAAAACATATTTACATCACCTTTTTCAACGTTGTTCATGTTCAATGGTTAATATGTGTATCGTCCACTTTTTTTCCATTTTTATCGTTTCTGAAAACTTTTTTCACCATCGATCGAAAGCGAGAAAACAAACAATAATTTTTTGAATTAATTCAAGTACACTCAAACCTATTACTTCAACAACGTAATCTTTTATTTCAAATGTTATTTCAAACGAAAAACAAATATTTCTAGAAGAGTTACTTGTATTTTTTAATCTGTCTAAAGTTTCTGGTTAAATCAAAAAAGCAACGCAGAAAAAATCTTTTCATGAAATAGTGAAAAAATGTCGTTGAAATGTTCCATTTTTTGAAATTGGACAAACCATTTTAGTTTTTTGTCTCATGGTCAGGCCAAGCATTCAATTTTGACAGCCAACCAAAGAAAAAACCGTTTTATTTAGAATTTTGAGTTGCCATAATTGAATATTCACTTCATTCATCTCATGAGCAATCTTTTGGTTGAATTTGGTTTGTCTCTTATAGCCAATGAAAATAACCCTCTTAGTGATGAAATAAAGGAACAGATCAGATCAGCCTTATTAGATTTTATTAGCAATCCTAATCCTTCTAAATCCATAAAAACTATCCAATGTTTCGCAAATGGGGAAACTGTACTTGAAAGATTAAAAGCAATACAAAGTTGTGCTGATACAATAGCTCCTCCTATACCTTATAATGTTGATGAATATAACGATAACCTTACAAGGAAAAAGACAAGAACATGGACAATAAATGAAGATAATAGATTAATATACGCAGTCTATAAGTATGGCGTTTCGAATTGGCCCGCTGTTTCTGATTTTGTGGGTTATGGAAGGAAAAAGTCTCAATGTTCACAAAGATGGATTAGAGTTCTAGACCCAAAAATCTCTAGATCGCATTGGACGACAGAAGAAGAAGAGAAATTGTTACTTTTCTATGAAATGTACGGAGATAAGAATTGGATGAAAATAGCCGTTCAAATGGGCAATAGAAGTGATGTACAATGTAGATATCATTATCAGCAACTATTTAAAAAGGAACAGATTTGGAAGCAAAAAGATAAAAAAACGAAAGAAAATCCATTCACAGTTCTCGATTTATTAATGCCGAAGAAAGTTGAGGAAATTTCCGCTTCCAAGCATGAAATTGAGGTGCTTAATAACCCATTGCAATTAGATTCAATTCTTAATTGGAACCCATTTGACAGTGAACCAACGAACCAGAAAAATGATCTAAATGATTTTATCAATCAAACTCCGGATCTTAATGCAAACTTTCCAATCGACGATTCTTTTTGGATTTAATAAATAGTCAAGAAAATCATAATTATGAATGGTTTTCATTTATTTAATTTATGAAATAATTAAAAAAATTTTGAACTTCCCTAAAGTGAGTAAATAAGTATCTCTATGATCTAAAGGACATGGTAACTTATCACAAAAACCATTTGATCGCTAATTTTGGTCAAACACTTCGGCAAAATAAATTGTTTATTTTAAAAGTGGCAAAATATGAGGAATGGTTTCTTAGAAGTAGATGAAACAGAAGATTTATCACCTAGAATATTTACGTTAGAACCAACAGACCAGTTCCCTTCTAACAAAGTTTCTCATCAAAAATACAACGCTTTTAATTTAATTCCAAAATTTTTATTCTTACAATTTAGATTTTTCTTTAATTTTTTCTATTTAGCTATTACCTTGAGTCAACTTATTCCAGCATTTAGAATCGGATTCTTAATTACATATATTTCACCTCTTGTATTTGTACTAATGATTTCCTTTATCAAAGAAATGTGGGATGAATACCAAACGTATAAAAGAGATATTGAGTTAAATTCTAAAGAGTATACAGTTATCACACCTCAAGGACCTAAACGTATTAAATCAGAAGAATTATTAGTTGGTCATATTATTGAAGTTGAAGCAGGTGAAAGAGTTCCTGCTGATTTAATTCTCCTTAAAACAACCGAAGAAGTTGGTTCAGCCTTTATTAAAACAGATCAATTAGATGGTGAAACAGATTGGAAACTTCGTAGATCATTAGGATTTTCACAATCATGTGATGATTTATTTAGCATCACTGATATCACATTTGAGATCGAACCACCTCAATCGAACATATACGAATTTAGCGGCAGGGTGCTCCATAATAACGAATATCAGCCTATCGGCCCCGAGTCGACCGTTTGGTGCAATTGTGTAGTTTCCAGCGGCAAAATAACCGGTATCGTTGCGTATACAAGCACCGAAACTCGATCCTCTTTAAATGCAGCGCCTCCATCCATTAAAATGGGAAGATTTGAAAAAGAAATGAACAGATATTCAACAGTACTTTTTTCACTTTTGTTTATCGCATCTTTTATAGCAGCTGGTATTAATGGTATTACATCAAATTTCCCAGTTCTTTTAGTCCGATTTGTCTTGTTGTTTTCATATATTATACCTATCTCAATGAGAGTTAATTTGGATCTTTCTCGTTTAATTTTTGCACATCGAATATCTCATGATGAAAATATCAAAGGAGCAATTCTACGTAATTCCTCATTACCTGAAGAGCTTGGGCGAGTACAATTTTTATTTACTGATAAAACGGGAACATTAACACAAAATGAAATGGAATTCAAAAAACTTCAATATGATAATTACATTTGCGAAAGCAATTCATTAACACCACCACATCCTATGTCATTTTTAGCATTATCATTATGCCATTGTGTATCTGTCACAGAAGAAGGTTTTCAAGCCTCTTCTCCGGATGAAATCGCGTTAGTTAAACAAGCTTCACGCATAGGATTAAAACTTGTTAATCGAACAGATGATTTTATTGATGTTGAAATTAATGGAATTATCGAAAAATTTGAAATTCTTGCAACGTTACCATTCTCATCAGTCTGGAGTCATATGGGTATTGTACTAAGCAATACAAAATATGGGAAATTTATACTTATTAAAGGGTCAGATACAAGTGTTAGCAAAATGTGTCCACCAAGTGAATGGCTTGATGAAGTTGTTGGGAACTTAGCACGTGAAGGATTACGTACATTAGTCTTTGCTTACAAAGGACTTAACGACGATGAATTAAATTCATTTTTGAGTGAATTTCACACCGCATCAAATTCAATCACTAACCGTAGCGAAATGATCCTCCAAAGTTTCCAACACATCTCCAATAATATGGAGTTGTTAGGTGTCACTGGCGTTGAAGATAAGTTACAAGACAAAGTCCAGGAGACATTTGAAGCACTTGAAGCTGCTCAAATTAAAATCTGGATGTTAACCGGTGACAAAATGGAAACTGCAATTTGTATAGCATTATCTTCACGATTGTTTTCTTATGATTCTGATTATAAAGTCATCAATTCTTTATCAGAATTGGTTGACTTAATTGATTCTCAATATATACCACCATTAGTAATTAATGGGAACGCATTACAATCTACAACAAAACTTCCCGACTTCTTCATTAATGTTGTAATCCAATCACCAGCGGTAATTGTATTTAGATGTTCACCATCACAAAAAGAAAAAGTTGTGAAATCGGTAATGGAATATAAAGACATTACTGCATGTGCCATAGGTGATGGAGGTAATGATGTTTCTATGATTCAAGCTTCATCAATTGGCATTGGAATTGTTGGTAAAGAAGGTAAACAAGCATCACTTTCAGCTGATGTTTCAATTAATTCGTTTAGCCAACTACAGAACTTGTTGTTTTGGCATGGCTCTAGTTGTTACAAGCATTCCTCAAGATTGGCACAATTTGTCATGCATCGAGGCGTCATAATGACCGTTACGCAAGCCATATATTCACTGATTTACAACTTCGTTCCCACAAAATTGTATAACGATTGGTTGAACATGGGTTTTGCCACCTTTTTCACTAGTTTACCTGTATTTTCACTTATTTTTGACACTTTTGTAGACCTGTCGACCGTTATGGAATTTCCAGAACTTTACGTAAAGTGTCAGAAGGGA
This sequence comes from Histomonas meleagridis, assembly GCF_020186115.1. NCBI lineage: Eukaryota > Parabasalia > Tritrichomonadida > Dientamoebidae > Histomonas > Histomonas meleagridis. The sequence goes on from NW_027150770.1 coordinate 499,657, forward strand.
AGATATTTTTCACCAAAGACGTTTATGCAATGGATTTGGTTAGCTATTTATCAAGGGTCTGTTATCATATATACAACGATTAATGTTTATGGGTTTCAAGGAATTGATGAACGACATATGCAATCAATTGCATTCACTGCGATGATATTAACTGAGTTAGTATTGATTGCAATTGAGTTAAATCGTTTCACATTGACATCTGTTGTTGCAGAGATATTGTCATTTCTGATGTACTTCATTACGATCTTTTTGCTGCCGGAAGCGTTCGATATATACTTCATGTTCACGAAGGAGTTCATCGTGAAGACGCTCTTCCTGACTATAATTTGCATCCTGCCGCTCCTGATATCGCAGTTCTACCAAAAGAGATTCAACCCAACGCACGAGGTCAGCTTGCAGATAAGCGACGGAATGCGCAAGTCGGGCTTCTTCAACCTGAAGTAAATGTTTTATATAGATTTGACCGGCAATTCATTCGGAAAATGTCTCTTTCGATAGATGCGCGGCGTTTATAGAGACAACGCGCATCCGGATTAAATGATATAAATGTTTTGTATAGATTTGGAATATGTGATTTGTAGGATAAGTGACTGAATATGAGTTTGAAATGATATAAATGTTTTGTATAGATTTGGAATATGTGATTTGTAGGATAAGTGACTGAATATAAGTACGAATTTGATTATATGAAATAAATGTCTTGGGGTGGTGTGTAGTGTCCTATAAATTTTGGATTAGAAAAATAAATGACGGAATATGAATGTTATATTTATTCAGCATGGAATGTTTCATTATATATTCTTTGTGTATTACTGCTTCACAGTATTTCGTATCTTTCATTGATGTATTGCCTTTGCACGAAAAATAAAAATTTTTCATATAAAATTTGACTTTTCTATTATCAAAATGTAAATACAAAAAAAAAATATATTTTAATTGGCAATTGGCGCAAATTTTCTCAAATTCAGCTATATTGCATCATTAACATTTTTCAAAAAACTATCAATTTTTTCAATGAAACCGTTTATATTTCACAGTTAACCGTCTGGTCATTCACAATTTGACAATGTGGGTTACAATTTTTGAATGAATTCAATGAATTGACTTATCCTTACACTTAGACTTCCAAATTTGAACGACGTCATTAAGAAGGAGCCATTAGATAAGGAGCAAACGACCAACGAGCCCGAAGGAAGGAGTTGTGCCGTTGTTGTCATTCATTATGTCTATTTCATCACATTATTTGCTGTGTTCATATTAATCAAAAGTCCATCCGAAGGAATATACATCAATTACATCTTCAGGAACAATTCCATAGTGAATGAACCAGAACAGAAAATGTTATTTTTAATTATTACAATGCCGAAAAGTCAAATACCAAATTTGGTGTCCCCAATATATGTTAATCAATTAAATCATATGGAAGGATACAAAGCTTTATTTCTTGATTGGAAAGATATCAATGTTACTAGTACGCAAAAGAATCATAATGATATTTTAACCATTAAAGCGCCCAAATTTTATACCGAAATTGTCTCCAAAATTACTCCGCATGAATGTCGGTATTGTTATAGTTCGAAAGATATCGATATCTTTCGTAAGACATATTTCGGACTTTCATATTTTTATTATGAAACAAAATATCGATGGCTTCATCGTGCAACAGATGATAATATAATTAATACAAATCTAATAGAGTCATATTATGAAATGATAGAAAAACAATATGATCCACTTCGACAACCGATAATATTAGGCAACTGTGTGAAGAATATTGACACCGTAGGCTTCCTTCAAGGAGGCTCTGGTTATCTTTATTCGCGTAGAGCTGTTGAGTTAATGCTTCCGATGTATGAGGATATTATTTTTAAATGTGTGAAGTCGGAAGATATTTGTCATAATGAGTTTATAAAAAGATTAAACATGACAATGGTCAACGTAACATCCCCTCATTTCATTGGTCATCCATTTCCGAATGATGACATATTGAGGATAAAAAATAATAATTTTGAAAATTTAAGAAAATGCCCAAATCCAATAAAACCATATAATCCGTGGATTTGTAGAATAGCTTCGGCGCCGTTGAATAAAGTGGTCTTCTTACATCATCATGCAAACGGTGTGAATTACTCGATAGAGATATGTAAGAAAATATTCAATATAAAAGATGATAAAATTCATTTCTATTTCCCGGATTATAAATTCCCTCGACTCTGCAGAATAGATTGATCGTCTTAAACGGTAATTAAATGTAAAGGTTGAATAAATTCCAGAAAATCTGTTTATGTAAGTTATCAATATTTATGTTGTACAACAATTTTATGTTCGAACATGTTGAAGTTTTTGATAAGTTCCTTCATCATTTTCAATGTTGAGATGATGTCAGCAATTGAAATTCGTGCTAACACAAATTTGAATGCGATCTAGATTTGGAGTATTGAAAATGTTCACTCAGATTACATCTCACTTAATTTAAACGGTCGTTTGGTCTGATAGAGAAAACGTTTATTTTTGAAGAAATTATTTCATTTAAAAAGTGAGAACGATACAATATCACAAAAACTGACAAAAATAATTTTCCAATTTCAATGTTATTCAAAATGTGTGAGTTTTGTTTTGAAATATTAGAGACAAGAAAATGAAATTATTGCCTGCCAAATGTTTACTCAGCATTGATGCCATATCTAGTTGTTTACTTGATTGAAGCTAAGCACTTAGCGAGCATTTCTGATTCTTGGATTTCAGAATCATCGGTAGCTTGAATTTCTAATGAAATACCGGCAAGTGCATTCTTGAGTGATGCCTTGGTGGAAGCAACGAGCATCTTCCTCTTGACTGGAGCAATATCTGGAGCCCAAGCGACGAAGACGAGTCTATTACGTTGTGTGCCATCTTCAGCAGTGAAGTCGAAATCGTAAACGGCATAGCGAACATCACGTGGTGGAAGATCGTCGAGGAAATCATCATATGTCTTCTCCTTTGGGGCTGTCTTTTCTACGACAATATATTCAAGATCATCACTGAATGTGAAGATAACATAACGGTACTTGTGTCCGATCTTGATATCGTTCCAAACTGGCATGCAGTCATCATGAACTTTAATTGCAGTCAATGACATTCTATCAAAGTGAAGTGAGTAGGACATTAACGACCTGGTTATTGTTTGTCAACATTCAATTCTTTGTCAACATTCAAAAAGTGCACTTAACCATTGATTGTTTATCTCGCTGATAAATTATTTAAAAAGTGTGCTTGTGTTCACTTTTTTGACTTTGTTTGCACAAAATAGTTTTAAAAACTATAATTTTTGTTGGTAGAACTAAGCGTTAAGAATTGCACATATTCATGAAGATAGATTTTTAAATGATTTTGATTTTTAACTTCAATTTATAAATTTCAAAACAAAGTATCAAAGAAAATAAAGTTTCCCTTGTTTTATGTTTTTTAGATTCATTCTTAGTTTAAAATATTTTTATATCGTGGGAAATTATACTGATTGTTTTCAATTAATTTTTAAATTTAAACCCATAAAGAAATATAAAAGGACATTTACTTTTGCATTTTAGATTCGATTATGTCTTTGATGAAAATATTTTATTGATACATCATCGAAATTGTAAATTTTTTGAAATGAAAAATCTTAAACACAACATTAATAATTTAAGTTGTAAGATACTATTTTAAAGAGATAAGTCATGTTAATATGAATGGAACAATTGTTTTTAGCTTAAATAGTTTTCAATAGTTTATTCATGACAAAGGGTAAACAAAACAAATCTAAAGATGACTGAGAGTCAGCCTGAAAACAAAGAAGAATCACAAACAGTCCAACAAGATACACCCAAAAAAGAAGCTGTACCAGAACAAGAAAAAATACAGGAAAACACACAAGAAAAGAAAAGTAATTCTTTACCAATTATTATCGTTATAAGTATAGTTTTATTAGCTATAATTTTATTCCTTATATTTGGAAGGAAGAAACGGATTGTGGTTTTTGACAAGCCAATTCCATATATTTTTAACAAAGATTTTTATGAAACGTTATCAAAATATGTAAATTTACCCTCTCAAGAAGAAGCCCTTGTTATCTATGGCTCATCAGGAGTTGGAAAAACGCGCGGATTATTAACTTTTGGTGAAGAAATGATTACAACAGGAAGATTACTTTTCGATTTTGATTTTCAATTAATGAGCAAAGTTGCAACAATGGACGACCTTGTTTCATACATTAAAAGTATCATTTTCAAATCCATTAAAGGTTATGCAGATGCACATTCTAAAACTTCATATGAACTCAAAAATCCTCTTGCACTTATTGAATCACTTACAAGTGTTGACCAAAATAATTCTATAAAAGTCCCAGTTTTATTTAGAGATCCTATCTATCAAAAACTTATAACTAATTTTTATTTCATTGCAAGTGAAATCAAAAACGATCCAAAACATGGATTGGAAATGCTTCTTCAGAGCATTGATATTCTTGCTCCATGCAAACCAATCTTAATTATCCATGATTTTGATAATCTTTATAATTCTGTTTATGATGAACAACGCGAATTTGTTGAAAGCTTTTGGTCATGCCTTGTATTATTTATTTCAACAAGAAAAGATACTCCGATTATTATTGAAGTTTCAGATCAAAATGCTTTCTTTGATGGTACTATACCTCTTAATAACCATCATTTTAGACTCTATCATGTAGAGGAATTTGACAAGAAAACAAGTCGGAAAATTTTAGTCGGTGGCGACATCTTTAACAAAAAAGATTTCGAATTCATCGCATCAAATTTCGGTTTTAACGGCGAAAGTTTCGCAACGATACACGACATGTTACGTGAAGGCGGGAACGTTAACACGGCATATGAAAATTATTGCACAATCGGCGCGAACTTAATAACTCGGTTCATCGAAAATAATTCAACTTCAAAAGAAAGAAATGCAAAAATAGATTACTTGAAGAAATTGATAGTACACCCAGTAATGATATCAACAGATATTGCAATTTCTCGTTCTTTGATCGATTGGAAAATTGCAACGTTGGTTAACGAAACACACTGTAGTTATCAAAACAGAATTATTGAACAATCTGCCAAAAATATTTTATCCAATATTTAATAAAAATCCATTGAATGCAAATTCTTCTAAAAAAAAACTAAAAGAGAAACATTAAAAAAGGGCCTCTTGTAAAACATTGTCATTTTTGTATGATTTGTATTATTGGAATAATATCGAAAATTGAAAATATGCAAAATAAGAGAATCATATTTTAATCACTTACTGGCTTTGAGAGTTTGGACCAACCTTACGCTTGGCGTCTGGATTGGCAGAGAGGAAATACTTGTTATAATGTTTGCGTGTGGCAGCACGGCCGCGAAGTGGCTTTGGCTTTTCCATCTTTGGAACCTTTGGTGTGTTGGAACGAACCTTACCTGCTTGAGCGAGTGAACCATGGACCTTACCCATTTGCTAAAAGGACGGCCAAACCGCCGAAACCTCCGTTTTGCCAATTGCATTTCTACTTGTAAAGTACTCAAAGATTTGCGGTTTTGTCATTTAAATGTTTAACGTCTTCTTCCATTATAACCAAAATAAGATGCTCTAATAAGTGCTGTTTCATATAATTTAAATGATTTCCAAATATTATTTTGAAATATTAAATTATTAAAATAAATATCAAATAAACAAATAAATATCTTTAGCATTAATATCAATTCCTTCTTGTTCAAGAAGTAATTTAATTATTTCTGTATTACCTTTTTCAGATGCTAAAATAAGTGCTGTTTCAAATAATTTAAAGAATTTCCAAATATTATTTTAAAATATCGAATTATCAAAATAAATACAAAATATCAAATAAAACAAATAAATTAGAAACAATTAAAATTAATTTCAAATTATCAAAAGAAATCAGAAATTATTATAATAAAGAACAAATAAAACATATAAATTCGAAATTATTAAAATAAATTTTGATATCAAATAACGCAAATAAGTTTTAAATTATTCAAATAAATCAGAAATTATTCAAATAAATTCCAAACAATGCATATAAAACCATTTTTAGAAAAATATATGTTACAAAAGCGAAGTTAAAATCTGATTAAATAACTGAAAGTTAATCAAAAATTTTCTATTAATAATAAAAATTTTATTTATATACATTATATTATATAGGAACATTAATAACAGTCTGTTTCATCTATGTTAACTTTCAACTTATTTACTACGCTCTCCACAAAAGCGTCCGGGCTAAAAGCTGTTGACATTGGCGCAACGAACTTCGGCACATTCAGTTTCATTGCTTGCGTTATGTGCATTGGCCAACTTGTTCCCTGCAATCTTTGGTTCGACTGTACAGTGCTCAACAATTTCATTCTCATTCCCTTAATTTGGAACGAATACTTTTCGATCATTTCATACGTCAAAAGTCCGTGTTCGAAAGGAATCAAAAAAGAAATGAACTCTTCGGAAAGAAGCGATTTGCTGATCAGCTCAAACCCGTTGTTAAAAAGAGAGAGCACAGAATTAGCCGTGGAATTCCGCCATGAGGATGTGAGGACAATCTCTCTGATTCGAGAGAGAATTGTAATTACTAAATATGACACATCAAACGGTCGAAACTCAATGATGCCTTCGATGATGGAGCGCCTAAGGCATGAAAGAAAGGCACAGCGAGATGAGAATCCGAAGTCTTCCTTGAACGTAATAACTGGAACTTGGGAATATTCGAGAGGATATATCTCTTGACAATTGAGTATGGATGAGATGGTTGGATGATCACGATTTCGCGTTACTAAGATGTAGCAGATGCTTGATTGATTAGTAAGTTTCCCACATATGGCAGTTTGTGAATCGATGAAATCAAATTTGTTGATGGCATAATTTGAACTCGGGGACCCATCATCAGCAATAAGAAGGACAGTGGAAAATGACATTTGAGGAATGGAATTAGGAATCATGGCTGAGATTTCGGAGTATCGAATTTTATCTTCGATTTTTTCTGTAATTTCTTTGGCGTTTTTTAACGGAGGACTTGGAATTGCCAATGCCTCCGCTTTCTCTTTTTTTGGGATAGGTTTAGGAATTTCTGGAATTCTGAGAATTTGGGGTACCTCCGTAACTTGGTCAGGCAGTTTTAACGGTCGTTCCTCTGAAATTACCACTTTTTGTATAATCTGTTCATTTCTTTCTTCTACTGGTGGCTGTTCGATGACCAATTGTTGGGTAAACACTGGTTTTTCAGGTGGAATGCTATCTATGTGAATTTGTTGACTTTCTTCTTGGACATTTAATGATTTAACAAATTTGATGCAGTTTTGTACGCAAGGATTTAATGAAATTTCTTCTGGAACAACTAAATTCGGAAGCACGCTTAGATCCGGACTCTTTTGAACATCAAAATTGCAATCACCATCTGTGAGAACGATGTTGAATGCATTACACCATTGTTCAAATGAATGAGGGTCTGTTATTTGCATTGCTTCCCTAATAAAACTGATTGGGAACGTGTTTTTGTTGAATCCAATGCGTAAATTATTTATAGTTTCGACCCAAAGTCCGGAAGAATTGATTAACGCATAACAAACAAATTGGATCGGCAAACCAGAAAGCGACTTTAAAAATCCAACAATGTTACACTGTTTTATCATTGCTTCCAATTTAATTACAACTTTCATAAGATGTGAATTTATAATATCAGATTTTAGTTTGGATAGTTTGTACATAAACTCTCTTCTTTCTAAGTACGTCAACATATTTAAGGGTCTGAAAAAAAATTCATTTGGTGAGAAACTGTTGTTGATTTGAAAATACATATCATATTGTTCATCAAGACTTAAAAACGTTTGTGTGATTTGTTCCATGTTTTGGACAGGATCAAAATCAGAAATATCCATTTGGTAAAAACGAATTCCCGCCCAAATATAAAATAAGATATTTGTTTCATATATACTGATAACATCAGAACCGAAAAGACTTTGTAGAATAATATCGTTTTTAATTGACCTTAGTTTATCATTAACATAGTGAAACATTTGAATTTCTGATGTGTCCTTTCCAGTATTTAATTTTTGGCCAATTACATATGAAAATATGTGATCAAGAGTTTTTTGTAATACATTGATTGGGCGAATTTCTTCTGGTTTAAATTCTCGACTTGCTTCACTTCGATGAAATGTTTTTATTGCTAATTCTGGGCGAAAATTTCCTTGGAAGTCACACTCGAACGGTGATATTGCAGAAAAATCGGATTCTAAGCGTTGGTTAATTTCTTCTTGAGGACACATTCCAAGGCATTTCCCAACCAACGACATTGAGGCCGTTTATAACCGCAATAAGGTTTTTACGGTTATTATCTCAAAATATTTTCTGTCAGAAGGTCCGTTCCATTTTAACGGTCGTCAAGCGAAAATTCAATGGGAAACGGTTTATCGGGACGATAGAGGTATCGTTATGCATAACAAAAAGTCGGGGAATTGAATCAAAATGTGGCTGTTTAACTCCTTTTGATACTGCATCTAAACGAATTATTCCCAACTTAAGATTTGATGGGACCTCAAAACGCTCTCGCTTGTGCCCTTCTAATATTTCCTATAGGATTGCATTTAATTTAGCGGGAAAATTTCTGCACTAAGCTATAATCGTCATATTGATTGATTTAATGAATTGAAGAGGTCTCGTTCACTTCCTGTTAATTATTATATATTGACTTTTTTATGAATAGTTATTTTATGCACATTTAATAGAACATGTTTATTAAGCTTAATATGAGATTTCTACAAAATTTAATTTTTGAAAATTATTATCAAATTTCTTATACATGAATTTTTTTCTAACAGGAATATCCAGTTAATAGATCAAGTAAAAAGAAACGAGTATTAACAAATATTGAAATTCCATCTTCTGTTGCTTATATTGGACAAAATGCATTTAGATATTGTTCTAATTTAAGTTGTATTATGGTGACTAAAATCCATTATATGGATCATATGTTTTTGATGGTGTTCCCCCAAAGTATGTCATGACATTATATTCGTATACTGGTGAAACATTTGTAACATTGAAAGTATTAAAAGGAGCGACAGTTGAAGGATGTCCTTCATTGATAACGCAATCTTTTACTCAGTCGAATGCATATTCACATTCAAATACATTTACTCAGTCGAATACATTTAATCCATCATTACAATTTGATTTGACATTCCATTGCATTAATTAATTCATTATCACTTACAAATTCAGTCACTGATTCACTTTTCATATCAAATTCAAAAATACATTCTGTGTTTAGTATAAAAACAAGACGTGGTGAACTATATACACGAATAATATATTTAGATACACAAATATCTTATTATGACTCAGTTATCACTGATTATTATTCTAATTCCACTTTTTCTAGTGTTAGCTTCCGAATAAGTAAAATCGCGCAATCATTGTTTACATCAAATGATGATAACACATTCGAAACAAGTGAAACTGAAAACAATGATAACACCGTCGCAATAGCTGTTGGAATATGTGTTTCTGTCGTTGTGATATTAATTGCCGTTTTAATAGTATTATTGGTAATTCGCAAAAGAAATAACAAACAAGTCAGCAGTGAAGGAAATGATGTTGAAGAAAAGGATATCGAATTATGAAAAATAAGCAAAACTAATAATAAACATTTGTTTTCATTTCACTATTTTTTTCTTAAATATCATTCTAAGTATAAGCAATGTGATGAATGTAAATAATGCACTGAAACATGTGATGGAAATTTAGAGAAAATTCATTTGTATATATAAACTGATTCTTTTTTGTATTAACATTAAGATTGGTATCATTTCAGTTTCAGAAATTCGTACGGATTCTTCGATAATTATTATAGTAATGTTTCGATGTTAACATCTGTACATCAATGATTTTTGATTGGAGCACAAAGAATTTTTTGATTGTAGAATTCCTTTGTATTAAAAAAAATTAAAGATATTATATAATTAAGCTCTTTTCTCATCCTTATCGAATTAACAGATTCACTTGTTCTTATATATAAGAAAACTATTCCAATTCGCAGGGATCGTATTACAAAAATGCTCCAACATTTCATTTTTTAAAGTGACTTTCGTCTAATAACAACATCTGAATTTCAAATGTTCGGAAGATTAAGGAATGTTGTTATTATGATTTTAAATATCATCGACTTCCAGATGGAACATTTTTCCATTGATAAGAGAACATATTGATTGTCCTGAGTACTTTTTCACCCAACTCTGTCAGTTAATATAAATTTGATGAAATTAATAAACATCTTTTTGTTATCATTATGAGTTGGATGATAATGTGAGGAATAGTTTGTTAAATAACATAATTCTTTCAGGTGGTAACACATTGTTAAAAGGTTTTAGTTTCCACCAATTTTTAGAAAAGGAAATAACAAAAAATTTTTTGTTGTCATTAGCAAACCAAAAAGAGACTGTATCATCAGGAGGTTCTCTCTTCGCATGTTTGAATTCATTCCATAACGAATTTGTTAAAAAGAAGTAGATTAAGAATGTGGTATAGAAACCTTTAATTACAGATGGAAATGTCTACCATAAATCAAAACTTTTCATTTAAATGTGTGATTTTTTATTACAAGATATGTAGATTTATTTAAGTCATAAACTGATTCATTAATCATGATATTAAATTCATTAAAAGAAGATTATATTCAATTGAATTGAAGATAGTTATAATTATAATTATTTTATAGCAATCGAAAGTTGTTTTATATGTGATGAGAACATGAAATTTAATTAAAGTTAATCGGAATTCTTTCTCATCAATGAAATGTAATAAAATGAAAATAAATATAATATTTATTTTTATTATGATAAAACGTTTGAAACTAAAATAGATATAAGTTGCACTATAGCCATTGGTCATTATTTTCTTTCTGTTTTGTTCTTTATCATGTGATGTTGTCAAATTTAATTTTCCTTCGTCATAAACAAAATATCTTTTTAAATGGTTTACTTGACAAGTCACATAAACTATACAAAAAATCAAAAAGTGAAATCAATAAGCTTATAGAATTATTTCAATATATTATTTTGGTTGCAAAAATGTAAAATGTTTACTCTACGTATGTTTCGAGGAATTTAACAGCTGCAGCACCTAATTGTTTGTTAGCAGCAGCAATAGCGCGTGCCTTCTTTTCTTTTTCTGCTTTCTTTGCTTCATGTAATTCAGCTGCCTTTGCTATTCTCTTTTCTTCAAGTGCTTTAACAACATGACCATATTTCCATCCGAATGTCGTTGAAATCTTTCCGAGTGTTGTAACTGGACGATCAGTACGAATTGCAACAACACGAAGAGCAGTTGGAACAACAAGTTTCTTGACACCTTCGTACTTCTCTGGGATGCCTTCGTAAACCTTAAGTCTGGCGAAAGCAGCAGCACCGCGAGCTGTTTTATAATTGACCATTCCGCGAACTGTACGAGCGAATACTTCAGCTGGAGCGCGTTCATGGAAAGGACCATGGCGTGGGTTTGAGTTAGTTGTCTTTCTTAAGAAACGACGATATTTGTGATAATTAAAACGATGATCACCAGTTGTGACAATGCTTTCAGCACGAACAACAACTATTTTTCTTCCGTTGAGTAATTGTTTAGCAATAACACCAGCTAAACGACCAGATACGTGTCCTTTACCATCAATAACTATAGACATCGCAAAAAGGCCGACCAAAACCGCTTTTTAAACGGTTATCGGAAAGAGACGTTTAATAAAGAAACCGTTTCAAAATACGTTAAATAGAAAATGCAACAAACAACAGATGAAATCGAAACTTCTACAATGAATACAATATTTGATATGTTTGGAAAAAGCATGTCGCAAATGCTTCAAACTAATATTAATCAGCAGACAACTATTAAAGGACTTCAATCACAAATTCGAGATTTACAAGCACAAATAACAACAATTTCAAAAACAGTTGAAAGCCTTGAAAGCAAGATAATTGACAAAGTAGAAAATATGCTTCCAAGTAGTCTTGATGGTGTTTCATTAGAAGAAGCATTTGATAACCTTCAAAACTTATCAAAAGAATCTCTTGAAAAAGCGAAATCGCATGATGAAGCAATCACCAATCTCTCCAACGAGCTAAAAACCAAAGTCGATTTTGAAACCTTTGATCAACGTTGTTTTTATAATTCCAAAAGTAATGATGATTATTCCGAAATATCATCTACTATTCAAAGTCTTCAAAAAGAACTCCAACGTCAACGTACTGAGAATGACAAAATGATGGAACGAACCACTAAGCTTGTTGAGATGGAAATCCAAAAATTTCATAACGAAGAACAAATGCTTAAAGACAATAACCAATACGTAACTATTTCCGAACTTAACGAAATTTTGAGTAATGCCAAAAAATCCAATCAACCACTTCTAAGTGATGACATTGATCTTTACGATGAAGATAATCCTGAAATTTCACTTGCTCGACTTCGGCAAAGCAGTGCAAAACTAGACAAAGAATATCAAGAAAAGCGCAACAAAATCAACAATAACATGAACAAACTGATGAATATGTTTGGTGAAAGTGATCAATATGAAGAAGAAGAAGAACAAAATGAAAATGAAAGTTCAGTCTTCGAATATAATACTAATAATGATAAACAAGAAGAAATAGAAAAGGAAATTCGTGATGTTGGTATCGATACTAATGGACACATTGAAGAAAGTAATGTTTATAAATCGAAGTTACATATTGAAAGTCATCGACGAAACATAAAAACGATTTGCAAATTAGATAAAAATAAAGCAGAAGAAGAAAATCGAGAAGAAATGTCATCACGGAAAAGGTTACGAAAGAAAACAGCGCTTAGTGAACAAGAGCGAATGAATTTAATGAGTACGAATAGTCAAAATTTACGTAATTCGAATGTTGACGAAGTTAAATTAACATATCGCATATCGAATATAATAATGAATCGAGTTGAATCAATGATTACTGATTTGTTATCGACAATTAATTCGAACAATGTCAAAATCGACAATTCTGATATTAAAACAATTATTAAAGAACTTTCACATATCTCTGAATTAAAAGAACAAATAACAAAACTGAAATCATTAGTTAACTTGAAAATGGATAAATCTGATGCCGAAAATGAATTAAATATTCGAATTACACGAGAAGAATTTTATAATATGTTAATGACATTATTCCCTTCGAATCCTTTGTTACAAAAAACTTGTAGTAACATCAAAAATAAATTACCACCTCTTAAAGGTAATGAGAAAAATTTAAATAAATCATTGCAAAAACAAAACGATTTACATGAAAATGGGCAATATACTATTCATCAAAGAAATGTTAAAGGTTCAACACAACCTGCCCAATTAGTGCCGGCAAGAAACTCGAGATTACTCGCGTTGAACCAAAAATTCCTTAAAGGCGCTGACGGAAAATATTATTTGAGAGATATCGGAAACGAAATAGAAAATATTAACGAAAATGTTAACGAGGAGAATGCAGCAATGGAACAAGTAATAGATTACCAGCCGTTTTTGCCTAAAAATGATGTGATAAATCATAACAGAGCAAAAACACCAATTCAATCTGTGGATTGAAAAAAAATTTTTATAAATTGTTTGGTTTTGAGTAATTTTTTTTAAAGATATTTTTGTTTTTATAGGTTACATACAAATTATTTATTATTTTATTGTCAATTAAATTTCATCATTATAATAGATAAATAATAAATTTTATGTTGTTTAATCATTTGATTTGAATTCGAATTTATTTGGAATTATTGATTTTCCTTCTTGAACAAAAAGAAGTGAAAAGAACCGTAAATCATAACACTAGTCAAATTTACCAACCACATCTTTAACACTATTAGCCAAATTCTTCAATAATTTCCTATTCTTCTGTAATCTTCTCGATTCATTTTTCTATTATTCTTTTGCTTGCATTTTCGATATGATGGTGTTTGCGGTTCTTTGATTTGTCATTAATTTAATTCCTGTGATTTATCTTTATTCATCCATTATTTATGTATGTTTCAGAAAACCTTTTGTCATCATACATATCTTTTTCTTTTATTTTGACAACATCATAAGCATTATAATAACTTAGATCATCAATAATCGATCTCGTATTATTTATTATGAATAAATCACATATTGTTTGTGATTTGAATTTGTTCTTTTGATTTATAATATTAATATTTTGTCTGATAAAAATTGTTTAAAGATTTACATCTTATACACTACGATTCAATAAAAATTATAGTTTTTACTATCGATAGATTGACACTGTGTCACAAACCACTTAATATAGGGTGTTCAAAAAGTCATGACCCCCCCTCCTATCTCAATGAATAAACAATTTTAGATATTCTTGTTTATTTATGTGATATAGTATTCTCCATTGTTTTCTATTATCCACTTCAATCTTTTGATCCATTCCAAGAACACGCTTTGAAGCTCTTCAAAATTGACGTGTTCCCATGCCGTTAAAATTTGAGTTTTTAATTGATGTTTCGATTTTATCTCTTTATCTTCCAAATATTTTTTTTAAATAACCAAATAACCAAAAGTCGCATGGGCTGATGTCAGGAGAATAAGGTGGGTGCGGAATGGATTTAAGCTTTATTTGATTTAATTTTTGTTGAACTAAATTTCCTTTGTGAACTTTACAATTGTCCATATGAATCATCATTTGATCTAAGTCCAATTGATCCTCATCCTCATTTGTATTTTTAATTATTTCTTCAATAATATTATCGATGAAATAGCGTTGATTATATTTTTTGCCTTTTGGTAGAAAATCAATGCATAATAGGGAATTTCCATTGAAGAACATTGTCAGCATGATTTTTTTCACTGTCAATTTTCTTTTGGGTACGGGTTGGCACTTCATCTCGTGATGCTGCATACATATAAGAACTTTGATAATTAAAAATAGAAACCATGACTCATCCCCAGTCATTATATTAATGAAATTTTTCTTTTCCGCTTTTTCTAATATTTTTAAAATTGATTTTGACATATCGACTCTTTCCAATTTTTGTTCTTCCGTCAAATCATGGGGGACCCATTTCCTAGTGAAGCGCCTCAACCCCATGTCCTCATAAAGAACTTTTAATACAGTATTTGGAGTCACTGATAATTGCTTTGCAATTAAGCGGGCTGAAATAAATGGTTGCTTTTGAAGAATTTTTTGAAATTGGATGAACAAGATCAGATGGGGGGTCTCCCCTGTACGTTCCTCATCAAGGCATGACAAGTCACCATTTTTGAATTTTCTATACTCCTTTTTGACTGTACTTATATGAACTGTATTATTTCCCAAGACAGTGAACATTTCTCTGTATATGGCTTTGTATCTTTTTTTTTTTTTTTAGAGAAGAGAAATTTAATAATGAATCTTTGTTCGACGGCATCCATGAAAAAAAGTGACGGTTCTTCTCAAATTTTTTGCGTCACCAAAATTTAAATTAAATTTTTCTCGATATGCAATTAATCAAAAATCACATATTTCACATATATAAGATCTTCATTAACTATATTTTAATATTATATGAATATTTTATTTATAAACTAATCACAGCCCATAATAGGAGGGGGGGTCAGGACTTTTTGAACACCCTATATATATGTATGTATTTAATTTTGCACATAATTTAAATTATATTTCACTTCATAATCAAAAGATTAGAGTTAGCCAAATAGTGATTAAATAATATGGATTTTCCTTACATAAATTGAAAAACATTATAAGAAAAAGAACAAATGTGTTGTTTATATAGAAACATTAATTTTGTGATACATTTGGATGAGAAGAGATGCGTTTACCATCAGCGAGACCAGTGTAGTAACCAGCCCAGTACCAACTGTGAAGAAGGCGAGTGCGATCTGGATCTGACTCGTCTGCTATAGGAGGCGGGTATATTGTTACATTTGATGGAACTGGAAGTTCATTGGTAGTAACTGCAATTTGTGGTGGAAGTGATGGTTTGGGAGGAATTTGTTTAGGAACTGCATCTGGCTTTTGTGGTTGGCTTGGTTGATTAGGAATTTGAATATTTTGTTGCTTAGGAGGTTCTGTTGGAATCTGATAAAATTTTGCATTTGGTACTTGCTTGTGAACAGCAAGTGAAGAGGCCGCCATTTCAAAGGCATCCATTATTGGATTTTTTGACTTGGAAAAATCAAACACGCCATTATTTTTATCAAGCGGATCCATTTTGGCTTTGGAAGTAGGGGTGCCCCAAACAAACGGTCGACACAATGCAAACAAAAACAACAAAAATCTTTATCAACACATTTGTTTATTATATAAAAACACATTTATGATTGTTCATTCGGCATTCTATAAGTTTTGAATTGGAAGTAATCTCCTTGAGTTGTGCTATAACTAGACTGATTTCCTTGCATTTGAATATGAGATTGCTGTAAATGATTATCAATTGGCTTTGGTGGCAAAGCATTTTTGTACGGAATATAATCTTCTTTCATTGCTGACTTTTTCAAATTAAATCTTGGATCATTTGGAACAACATTATTACTTCCTTTAAGAGCATCACAAGTTGGAGGTGGCTTAAAGCCAGGAAATCCTGTGTAAGATGCTTGATTAGTTGTAATTTCTGTTTTCGCATCTGTTCTCATTAAATCTGAGTGATGTGACATATGGAAATTTCTAATAGCTTCCATGTCGACTTTATTTTGAGAGTTATCGAACTTCTTAAATGTATCATTATAAAGTGTATGATTTTCATTAATATAAGGTGAACCAAATGATGCATGTGATTCTTGTAGTCTATTATTTATAGGTGCTACATATTCATATTTACAAGGTTTATATGTAGCTCTGTTAGTAGTTGTTGGTCTTTCATTGGTGTTAACGTACTCTTGATGCGATACAAAAGCGGTTTTGTCAGCCATCGGCGGCGGTTTAAATTCTGGGTGGGGCTGGATCGCGTCCTGCATCGTTGTTCTTGTAACGGATGGATACTTATAGCCAGTCGCAAACGAAGACCTACCAAAGTCAACCCTACGCTGGTGAGCAAGCTTTGGGTCAACGTATGCACTTTGTGGTTTTCTAGTTGCATCACCAGTTGTTGTAGAATAACTTGGTCTGTCTGTACCTATAACAAAGTTAGTACGTTGCCATTTATTCGTTGTGTTTTGACCAAATTCAATTTGATTTCCAGAAATTGTTGTCACACGATTTCGAATTATATCATTGGGCCTCTTTGAGAAATCAACATACGTACTGTGATTTATAGATTCCATTGGAGCTTCTATATTTCCAAAACTCGCTTTTGCTCCTTCGCCCTTGTTAAGTTGTAAATTAACAGTTTGTGCAGGATTAGATTTGATTGGCTTAAAGTCGGCATGATTTGTTGTTTCCCATTTATCATTTGAGTATGGGTTTTTGATTTCAAAATGCGTTGCTTCCATTTGTTCTCTGAAACTTTCCCTTTTGGGAGCATGTGATGCTGTTGCCATGTTATTGACGCGCGATTCCATTGGTGAACCATCGCCTAATTTAAATGTTGTTCTCATCATTTGGTTTCTTGTATAAGCTGGATTAATATTATTTTGAACATTATATTTATGATAAGCTGAATGAGCTTCCGAAATTTTTTCACTTGAGTCGTTTCCAACTGTCCAATGGGTTTGTTGAAGAGCTATTGTATCAATTGTTTGTGGAGATACATCTCTAGATTGAGGCTTCATTGTAGAATTATATGTAGTTTCCCATTGAGAACCTTTCCGAGAGCCTATTTGAATATGCGACTTTTGTAGCTCAATGTGGTTTCTGGTTGGGAAATCTGGTTTGTACATTCTGTTATGTACCCAACTCTTTGTAACGTGTTTTTAACGTACATTTTAACTTTTTACTTCAAAATAAAAAGTGCTTTTAACGATGCGTACTATCAGAAGAATTTTATTCGAACATCCAAAAACTAATGTACATTAAATTCTCCTTATCGATCATTATGATGTTCAAAATAATTTTTAACGATTCCATTCACAAAATATTCAAAATTGCATTCCCTCTTATAGATTTTTTTTTTATTTATTACATAATTTTTTTCTTGATTTAAATCCATTGATCTTCTTCATTATTTATATTTTGGCTCACATCCTGATGTCCTACCTCAGTAGCTCTGCTTCCAATAATCGAAGAAGTCATTTTATCATTTTCTTGGATCTTTCATTGGTATATTTTTGTTACTGCGTTTAACAACAAATATAATAATACTGACCATAAGATCACAAAAGCAACAATTGCGCCAATGGAAATTCAACATTTGGTGTTGTAGAAACTTAAGTTTTAACATTGAAATATTCAATTCAGTTATCAAAAAGTTCGTATTGTGAGATATTTAATCGTTTTTACTGATTACAATAATTATTAAGTCCACACATTTAATTCACTGTAATTTCTTCAAATTACGCCACAACTCAACAATTTTATTCTCGATAGCTTTGTCAGACATTGTTGTTCCTCTTTTTATGACTTTTTGGATCTGTTGCACTGGGAAGAATGGATATGATTTGTTTTGGAACTGATAAAACATCGACGCCTTTTCGACCATTTGCCTTCTCTTTGAGTAATTGATCAAGTTGTTAATGAAATCGGGCGCCTTCTTCGAGTCGGCAAATTTTAATTCGGAACTAATGTTTGGTATCGCCGGCTCTTTCTTATCATAACGCGATTTGACTGTTGTTAAGTAGTCATCATATGATTTGACTCCATTTCCACATTTTGATGATAATGAGTCAATCATATCGCGTTGTTCTTTTGTAGCCTCTAGGACAAATAAAACTTCTTCACGTGACAACTGATTAAGTATAGCTGATAATGCTTGGAAATTACATAGGAAATCAAGCGATTGAGCAATTTCTAATACACGTGAAAAAGAACCGTTTCTATCGTTAGAGGTTATAACGGTCTCCAAAATGATTTTGCTTAATTTCTCGTTGAAGTCAAAGAATTCTGCGAGTGTGGGCGTTTGGATGGTGCACTTCTTGTTCATGAGAGCTTCCATGAACTCCCGTGAATGAACTGACTTAAATGTTTCATGTGACAATAATGTGATCTGTCGAGCAACTTCAACTGGTTCAGGATCAACAAGTGTAAGAGATGGCTTAAACAACACTTGTGGATCACGGATGATTGGTGGCTCAAGATTTACTGATTTTTGTTCTTGCTTCTGACTAAAGGTAAGGTTCTCCATGTCGGTAAGGATGTTGTTAAGATAATCTTTGGACCCCATTAAGTCTTCGGACTCATCTATGATACGTCTGATAAATGTTGATATCAAATTAAGAGTCTTCTTGCCTATGAAAAGCCCATGGAAATTAATCCATCGACTGATAAGATTTATTACGGTCACGCGGATTTCCTTTTGGTTTGGCTTAAGTTGTTCAACAGCAGATGGATCTGAGAAATCAAGATCAAAAAGTGCAATGAGATGCTCTAAGAAGTGTTGAGAAGAAGTAATTGAATGAAGTGTCAAGAAAAATTGACTGTAATCTTCACTGGTGATGAAATCTGGAGGTGATAATGTTAGACATACAACAAGACGTTTGAGAGAGGCTGTAGCAATGTTCTTGAATACACGTGGACCTTCAGTGAACGTAATATTTAGTTCTGGATTGAGAATTTCTTGGTAAAGATCATGTGGATCTTCACGATATGGAGAAGCAAAGAAGTCTTCTTCAAGTGGTTCCTCAACAAATTGTACAAGAGGATCTTTTGGTATGTTCCAAGGGTCTTCACGTGGTAAAAGACCAAGAGATAATAAAATTAATAAATCTGTTTTTTCCCATGGTTGATCAAATAATTGAAATTTGTGACCAGTTTCTTTGATAATGGTTTCTGCAGTCTTTTTCATGCCAATTGCGTTTAAATGATTAACAATTAATTGAAGAATGGCATGACGGTTAACTGGTGTTGGAGATGCAGTCATCGCAGTGTGTACAACATTAGCAAAAGAATAACCTCCAGTCCAAGGTAAAGTTCTTTCTCTAAGCTCCAATAAATGTGGATTTTGTTCAAGAATTCGAGGAAGCCAATGACTTCTTTCATCAGCAAGTTGTTCTTGTGTAAGAGTTGGTGCAATGTTACTTCCAGTGCTACTAGCATCTGAAACTGGGAGCGATGACATAATAGGACTAAATGACAGCGGTTATTTAAACGTGTCATTTCGAGGCGCCCCAAATCCATGAGCTTAATTTGGAATTACAAACACTGCAGTGATAATCATATTCAAGTATAAAAAACGATATTATGCTTATTGAATCTTTTCCAAAGAGAAAAATGTTTTTTTGTTGATTGTCAATTAGTCATTTTTATAAATCAGTAGAAAGATTTGGAGAGTTGATTGTTTTTTGCTTTAGATTTCAAAATGAATGTGGCTACCTCAGCAGCAACACCAACAAGCACAACAATACACACTGCAGCAATTCCTGCGATTGCTCGACAAGTCAAAAATGAACCATGTGCGTTAAGCTTCAAATCTGGTTCAAACGTTACACTTTCAGATATTCTTGAGCTAGGTGACGAAGTTACTTCAGGCGTGTATTTTATATCCATTTGTGATACACTTGCTATTCTCCATTCTCCAGTCTTATTAAGTCTAAATCCATATCCATTCTTTCTAGTGTATACGTTATACCCATTGCTTATTTTTTCCACGCCGAAAATTCTGTAAGCTCTTTCAAATCCTTCATCAATGACCGATAGACTTTGCCCATTGAAATTCTCTATCGGCATATCGGTTATTATTTCAAAGTAGCTATCGTTATAGTTTGGATTTTCGAACTTATTAATTTTCCCAAACCAATTCTTTTTTTGTGCTTGAACATGTAGTCTTTTCTTTGTATCATTCAAGTATGTACCACCAATCATTGTATAATTATTTGAAATTATAGCAACCGATGCATCAGTTTCATAACCAAATTCATTAATTCTATTATTATTGAAGGAACTTAATACATAATCATTTCCATTGATAGTATTAATTTCAAGTGCAACGTTACCTTCATTAATTTTTACGTTTTTAACATTTTTCACTATGCATTCATCTTTTTTACATCCTTCATAAACAGCTACAAAAGTATTAATGTTATTACTTGTGCCATTATCTGTTACCATGAAATAAGGTAACGTCTTTCCTGCATCAGAATTGTTGACATGTCTTTGGCCCCAGCCATCTTGATACACAACTTTTTGTTCTTTGATAGCAGGGAAATATGCAGTAAACGTAAATTGATCTTCTTTTAACCATTTTATGTTCCATTCGTTGTTTGTTATCCCATATTTTTGATCGGACATATCTGCGCCAAGTGACGCAATTCCTTCGAAGAATGTCCATTCATCTTTTTTAATAGCAGATGATGAAAGTTGGAAATTTCCAAATGTTTTTGAACTAGTTTCGTTTTCTCGACCTGATTTCCAATACGCTACTTTAATAGTTGGCATTATAGTACCACGCATCCAAAATGAGATATAAACTTTGTTGTTTTCATATCCTTTAAATCCATTTTTGGCTGTTTTTCCTCGTGTGTTTCCAATATAAAGTCCACCTTTGCCTTGTTTTATAGTAAATTTAACTCCACGTGTATATTTACCTTCAATTGATTCCCATGAATAATTTACTTTACGATCGATGCCCCATAATACATCTGATGGTATTTCATCTTTATCTTTGACTTTTGGTGCTACATCAGGAAATGGTTTTGCTTGGTTTTTATCAAAAGTTCCATCACTTTTAATTAATGAGATATTAGGATCAGAGACTTCTATAGTTCCAACATTATTCATTAAAAATCTAAATACAAAACGATTTGGCTTTTGTATAAATGGAATCGAAAAATTTAAATCACCTTTTAATGTATAATTATAATCTACACCATGAAATACATATTGTTGAATATTTCCACCTTTCACTCTAAATATATCAACAAGATAACTACTATTGTTATTTTCGATTTGGATAACAGTTCGGTTATATATATCACATTGTGTATATGCTTTAGATGAAGCTTGAATAACTTTAACATTTGGAATTGTAACATATAAACTTATGTTACCACCTCTTCCTTCTTGAATTTGATTATTACTATCAATTAATACTGTATTATGCACATAAGTATCATATAATTTAGAACCATTAACATGATCTACTAGATAGCCTAAATCACTAAGTAATTCATATCCATCTTTCCAATATACTATGTTAAGTGAATCCATTTGATGATGGCCCCCATAATCAGATGCATCAAGGACCAAAAGACTTTTTTCACCATATAAACCAGTTCTAATATAAGCTTGTGCCCAATAAGGAAATACTATATCAGGGAAGTTATATTCCATACTTGAATTATAATTAGAATTATCAAAGAAAAACATATTTAATGCCGAAAATGTTTTCCCTCTCATTTTGGATGCCACATAGGAATCAAATCTCCCAGGAAATCCATACATTACATATTCTGCATGTTCATCTGGAAGTGAAAATGTGAGAGAATTATCAGCAATTGGTGGATATAAAAAAGTACTGTATGAAGTCCATATTAAATTTTGCCAACATTGATCATATTTAGTATCTGTTGCTACGTTTAATTGATCATAACGATCAGGTTCTTTATAATCTAATGGATCAGAATAATTAGTAAATGCATAACCGAAATCAAAAAGTCCGCTTAGAACTTTATGTCCATACATTGCTGATTGAGACGTACTTCCATCTTTTAAGAACCAATCTGAAATAGATGTTAAAAATCCTTTAATCCCGAAATGTATTAATTTAATTGATTTTGTAATAAGGCCAACAATTGCTGCACCTGCTAAATTCATTACTGATTTGTTATTAATTGATTTATCTCCAATTGCTAAATATGTTGATTCTATTAATACCTTTTCTTTAATTGTTTCAATATCAGCATCAGAATATACATTTGATGCCATTGTAAGATCAAATGAAGTAGCAATAATTTTAACTTTTTCTCCTTCATCACCATTTGAACTCATTCGATGTGCACCCCAATAACCTGAAAACATTGTTGCATTAGGATCCACACCAGGACCAGCAATTTTACGACATTTAGAATCTGGTAATTTCTCAAGATTTAATGCAGCATAATGTGGATCACAATCTGCAAATTCATTATATGGATAACCTTCTGCTACAAGATATTTAGGTAAACATTCTGCTAGTTGAAGTAATACTTTGCGCACAGTTGAAGCGTATTTATCTTCATCTGTAATAACATAAGTATAAGCCAAATCAGTTAATCGAGAAATAATATAAGATATTTTATATCCACGAATAATCATTGATGGTGCAGAAGAACATGATACATACTTTAAACATTTTACAGGTCCAACCTTAGTAATATATGCAAAACTTTGGCGTGGATCATACTTGCTAGTAACAACATAATCTTCTGGATATTCAGTAGATGGAAAAACATGTCCACAAACACCACATTTGAGTTGATTCGGATGTTTTGGATTCCACCTCCAGCTTCCTTTAGCATTCCAGTTTTTACCTGTTTTAACACAATGTGGACAAAATGTTTGTGCGCCTGGTGTTACAATGGAAATAAAATCATTTATTACTACGTCTGTAAGAAATGAAACAGATGTATCGGCATTATGAATTATAGTATCTTTTAGTATTTTAGCCCACTGATATTTTTTAATATTTTCTTTAGCACGCTTTATATCATCAAGCTTTATAATCCCAGATGGAGAACGTTCTATACTTCCAAAATTGTTTGAATATGAGGAAAATTTCAAAAATGGAATATTATCTGAGTAATATTCTTCATCTTCATAATATCTTTTTTGAATAATTGAGAGAATAGAACAAAGAAAACAAATGACAAACATTTTTGTGACTTAATTTAAATATCACAAAATGGTGTTTTTTCAGGTAAAAACTGATTCAAGTTTAAACTTTTCACAGAATTTTTCTGTAGGAATAGCATCGTTTTTCACATAAAAATTGAACAGAAATGAAGCATAATTGCACTAGTTTCATCCCAAAATGGTTTGTTGGGACAAGTTTTATTTGTAGGATCGTTCAAAAATCTTACTCTGATATTTCTGTCCATTAAGGATTACAGTAATATCATAAAACAATTTTCATATGTAAATATGAGCTCAACTGATTAAATGTTTGAAAAAAAATTTCGATTTTAAAATCACCTAGAATAATGGTATATTTGTATTATATTAAACGAAGTAAAGAAAAATATCATTTGCAAATGATACTGACAAAAATATACAGGGCACCCTTATTTACATCACTATTTGACTGACAATGTCAAAAAATTGACAGAATAAATTTTAGGTAAAAGAAAATGGGGTTTAATTAAATGCAAAAATTTGAAAAATGGTTGAAAAGTAGTTAAGTTTGGTGAAAATCCCATTATTTACTCATTAATTGAAGAACTGCGTTGTTGGTATTATAATTTGTATCACGAAGTGCTTCTTCAACAGCTGCTTGGTTTGCATTTGGCCAGACATCCATAACTTCTTTGATCTTTTTCTCGAAATCAGCTGGATCTTTTCTTTGTTTCTTTGTAGCAAATTTGAATCCAGATTGTTTCTTGTTATCTGATTTGCTTGAAGAGGTTTTCTTGTTAGAGACTGGAGGAGCTGGTGCAGGTTTTGCAGGTGTTTGAACTGCTGCTGGATTTGATGGAATTGGTTTTGCAGCAGGAATTGTAGTTTTTTGGGTTTGGGTTGGCGCAGGAGCGGTATACGTAGGAGCAGTATAAGTTGATGAGTTGTAAGAACCAGAACTTATTGATCGATAGCTCATCAATCCACTGCCAGTTCCAGCTGAAACAGAGACTCTAACCTTAGCAATTCCATCAGCATTAGAAAGTGTTGGTATCTTGTTAAGAGCAACAAGTTCTTGTTGTGTAATGTTTTCACCACCAGCAACAAATATCAAATCTCTTCCACGAAAATCTTTTTTAATTTGCTGAACTGCATCACCGAAGGTTTCTTCTCCTGTGAATTCAAGGAAATACATCTTATCAAGAACATCGAATTGGATCCAGATTGTTTTGTCTGACATCTAAATTGTCACTTTTTGTCAATATTGGTTTGTTTCCACTTTTTTAATGGCAAATTTTGTAAGTGAAAAATAATGTTTTTGCTATTGTATATCATGATTATTAATATTTTTGAAATATATTTAGAGCAAATTAAATATTTTGTCTTCGGAACAAGGAAAAAATTTAAAATTTTTCGTTTTTCTCAAAAAGATTAAATACGAAATTGCAATCATTAAGTTGTTGTATTTATAAATAAATACAAAACAGATTTTTAATATTTTCCTCATATTAAAAAATATTATAATTATGTCGAAAACAACTCATAAAAATTCTAGAGTTTTTTAAATTAGCTATCATCATGATGTTTTTTTTAATGCCACCAACTTTCTTCGTAATTAATTATGCCATTGATACACATCTCAAAACAAAATGGTCTCACTTTTACTTACCCCACTTTTTGTATAATTTACATAAATATCAGGGACCCAAGAGAAATAATCGTCGCTATACTCATATTTTTTGTATTGATTACACAAAATCGACGAAATATTCTGACAATCAAAATTACAGTAACTATTAACGTTAATAGTTTTGGAGTCATTCAATATACTTGGTGTAATTTGAATGTAACCGATAAATCCATTGAAAAATACAATACACACACAAAGGAGTTCCATTTTATTTCACTCCCCACTCACTTCGTGAGGTGTGTGTTATATCGCCTTCGGCTCAAGCCTAGCTCACTCACTGCGTTCGCTCAGTATGCTATAAAAAGTTCAACTTTTTTAAATATATATCCTAAAATAAATAATGATAATATATATGATAAATGAATATTGTAGAAATACGATAAATTTGATTAAATTTATAGTATGTCCTGCATGTCCACGATGTCCACGGTCGTCCTAGAACATTTAACTTCTAATTTTTTTGAGGGGCAACAGGCAAAAAGGCAACAATTATAAATCTATATAAAAACATCGTGTCAGTGATTTTCATATTTTTAATAGAGGGTACAATAGCAAATTTTTGTGAGTTTCTATATTTTAACAGAGGTATGTGTTTTATATCATATCTTACTGAAATTATACTTATTATATAGGACATGGTCGGACATTATTTATTATAATATATATATATAATATGATTGCTATAATGCTTATTTTGCTTATAAAATTTTTCTCTAATTATATCTTTTTATACATAACATAATTAATAATAATATTTATCGTTAAAAATATAGCGTTGAAATATGTATTGTTGATAGATATTATATTATAACATAGATAATAATAATGTTGTCCGTCTATGTGTTTTATAAATAGGTATTATTAGAGGAAAATTTAATGAGGCATATATAGCAAATGCGCATATATTATCATTATGTTAGATGTCATAGTCGTGACTCACTCAAAAATATGAAAAATTACGAACACGATGTTTTCATCACATTTATCGTGATTGCCCTTTTGCTTTGCTGCCCCCTACTTTATTTATAAGTAAAATGTCCTAGGACGAACGTGGACGAGCAGGACATGTAGGACATACTATAATTTTAATCAAATCTATCGTAATTTAAACATTTGCTAAAAATTACTATATTTTTAACATATTCTATTGAACAAATAACTTTGAACAAAAATAATTATTTTTGATACAATTTGACTATATAATGCTCTTACATATCAAATTTCGCGTGTTTACTTATTCATTTACTTTTTCGTTTAAATTTTCATTGGGACTTCCAACATAATTTTCATTCAAAATATCGATACACTCATTTAGATCATCTATCTTGGATTTGATTTTATTACATTTTTCTGTTAGTTTATTTTTAATACATTTGATTATTTCATTCTCAGCATTAATAAATTATTGTTAACTTCGGAAGATGATATATTAATAAGCTTTTTTTCTGATATTTCAGAAAACATATAGGGTGTTTTACCCCAACTGTAGTATCTCACGCATTTTTTAAGTTTTTTCAAATTTATTAATAAAAATGAAATGTTTATTAAATATACTCTTCATTTGTTTCGATAACTTTTTTAAGTCTTTTTTCCCATTCGTCAAAAACGCTTTGCAAAGTTTCTTTCGGTATATTTAATAATATTGAAGTCACTTTTTCTTCAATTTCTTCTCTACTCTCATATTGAAATCCTTCCATTTTTCCTTTTACATACCCAAATAGGAAAAAGTCTGAAGGAGCTATATCTGGGGAGTAGGGGGGATGAAGTGCCCTTTTGAGCTTGTTGGAGTCCATATATAAAGTTGTGAATCTCGACGTATGCGGTTTTGCATTATCGGCATGTACAGTAATTTTTCTTGTGTCATATTTAGGATTTGTACCATTCTTTTTAAAAAGTTTTGATAAAATATATTTTACATAATATTGTGAATTATATGTTTCTCCCTTTGAAAGAAAGTTAATAACTTTAAATCCGTGGGGATTCCAAAAAACCGTCAACATTACTTTTTTTTGCGTAATAGTCCTTTTGCTTATTGTACCTCGTGGTGTTCCTCGTGGTATCCATTGTCGAACATAATAATAATCATAATAAAACTAGGACTCGTCACCTGTTATAAAATATTTATAACTGTTATGTCTTGCAATCTCTAATGTCTTTAAAAGTTGAATTGATTTAGTGACTCTTTGTTTTTTAATATCTTTCGTCAGTAAATGTGGAACCCACTTTAAAAGTTTATTTTCATAGCCAAGCTTTTCAGTAAGATGCCTATATACAGTAGTGTTTGGAATCTCTGTTAACTTAGCTATTTGTCTTATTGAAGCATATGGAAATTTATCTAAAATTTTCAAAATTTTTAAATCAACATTTTTCGTCAATAGGGGTAATCGGTTCACTAATGTTAGGTGACAATGTTTGATCAAAACTTCTTTGTCTGAGGTATTTACATACTGTTGAATATGAAATACATTCTTCGCCCAATATGATCTCCATTTCGGTATGAAACGCTTTTGCTGACATTCCCTTCATCGCGAGATATATTGTGATTGATTTTTGATCAAGCTCCATTTAGTGTTTTTATTTATATATAAAATATCATTGTATCTATTCTATATGAAGAGATACTACGGTAGGAATGGAACACCCTATATTATCAATAAATTTAAGATTCAAAGAATTCAATATGATTATTAAGTTTATCATCGTAAAACTTAACATTAATGAAGATAACACATTGTTTGATAGGTGTTCTAGTCTTTTTATTCATTTCGTTAATATGTCATGAGAATATTAAAAATTAACAACTTTATATTTATCATTATATTCTAATTTAGTATACTTCTCAAATGACTCCATATTCATGTAAGAAAAAAAAAATATAATCATATATAAAAAAATGTATTTTATTTCTACTTAAAAATTATTTGGTAAAGTTATAGTAATTCTTTTAGGTTT
Organism: Histomonas meleagridis; assembly: GCF_020186115.1. Taxonomy (NCBI): domain Eukaryota; phylum Parabasalia; order Tritrichomonadida; family Dientamoebidae; genus Histomonas; species Histomonas meleagridis. Next base: position 528,148 of record NW_027150770.1, read on the forward strand.
CATATATTGAATCTTGTGTGTTGATCTTTGATTTGACTATATTCATTCCACATCTTATCAACATTAAAATAACTAGCAGGACTTTCTTTCATTAATCCATAAAAATCTTTTTTTGATATGCCTGGAAATAATATTTCATCACTTAACGTCCTTTTTAGATTTTTAGGTATAAATCTTACAGTTTAGACACATATGATAACATTAGTATTGAAATGCCTTAATTTTTTAAGTAATCTCGAGAGATCAGTTTCTTTAGATCTTAATAAAGAATGAGATGCAAAATCATCTAAAATCCATAACATTCTATAAGGATATGTCTTTCAGTTATTTTTAATTAACTTTAATGAAGCATACTTCAATAATTTTTTATTGTCATTACTATTGTTAAGATGGTGTTTATTCAATATTTTTGTTAACTCTTCATTTATTTCTTTAAAATTATTGTTAATATACTTAACTATAGAGTTATATTTCAAAACACGTCTCATATATTTATTCAAATGATCTAATAAACCAGTATTCTTTATAGCTACAAGTTTACTTTTTTTAATTAATATTTTGAAATTATTTACTGTTTCATCGAATTTACTACTAGTCGAACATATAACAATTAATTCAAAAAATGGTTCTTGAAATATAACTTATTGATATGCTGCAATCTTTAAATATGTATAAGATTTACCTGATCCCATAAAAGCTATAAATACACATATACCATTTTTGAATGAAATATATTTCTCTCATGTATAGGTTTAATTAAAGCATCATCTGATACATCCTTATTCATTTTACTTATTTATTAAAATTTTCATCAATTTCTTTAAATTTTTTGTCTATATTTTTCATACAGTGTTTCCAAAGACGATAGGTCGGTGTGGTGAATGTAAAATTTTTATTTATATCTAAGAGGAACTTTTTTTTTAAAAACGGTTACTTATCTTTTTTAGGAAGGTTTATTCATTTAATTTTAATATCCATTTGGGGCACCCCCATTTTCAGTCACATTTTTCGCAATCCTACAAAGTCCAGCCCTTCTATCTTTTGTGACTAATCTGATTACTTCTTTATCAAGCTCTCTAGTTCGTTTCGTTGGTGCACCAATTTTGTTCTGAAATAAAAACATATTATCACCTTGTTCGATTTGCATTTTTACTTTACGAATTAGATCACGTTCATGGCCAGTCAATTGGCGTATTTGAGAAATGTTTTTTCCATCATATAAATGATGAATGATTTCCATTCTGGCATTGACCATGGACATCGGCATTTGATTCATTGTGTTCACGCCATAACCGTCGTATCGATTGACTTATCGTTTTTGGAAACACTGTAAATATATTTAAATAAAAATAAAATATATGACATTATAGGTTATCTTCATTTTCTTCTGACATAGCATTCATACTTATAATTATATACATTGGATTTAATAGATGTATTTCATGTAAGTTAGCGTCTATTAATGTTAATTTTAAATGAGATAAATCATTAGTATTAATTTCTACTGCAAAATCTGCATTATTTACTATTATAGGATAATTAGCACTGAGACTATTATTTACTCTTAATATTATTTTTGATATATTGAGATTATTATTTAAATTTCTATGACTATTATTTCTAAGTTCGATACTATATATATTATGTTGGTGTTGAATTAATTCATTTAGTGATATTATAAATAATTCACTATTAATATTAGTATATTGTTCATTCAAAGTATATTTTTAATTATTGATCTGTATAATATCATCTTTTTCAATTACTACTATAGAACATTTATAAGTTAATGATGTTATCATCATTTTAGATTTTCTAGTAGGTGGATCAGGGAGATTTACATCAATTCTATTATAATGTTCATAATCATATGATAACATAGTATAATCAATTACATCGTTTGATATTTTATATAATCTTAGAATATGCTATCTTTGATTTTTTTTTAAAAATAAATATATAAATTTCATTTTATTTATTTTTAATAAATATAATGTTAAAGAGATTAGATACTAAAACAGTTAAAAATCTATATAATAAATATGGATATACTCTACCAGATTATTTCGAACATATAAATTCTACTATCAAATATTAAGTATTTGATGAGAGAAATAATATATATACTATATTATCGTGGTCAAGAGGAATCTATGAGCTGTTTGAAATATGGAATAATTGTGATTTCTTTTGATATAAGCAATATTTCGAAAATCTGTTTTAACAAAATCTTCAAAATTAGAAAAATTTCGGATACAGATATATAATTTTGAAAAATATATCATATTCATTTCATGAATTGATTTTCAAAATTTGATAGCTTCCATCTGTAATTGAATAGTTCACTCGGTGTCAGATAGGTAAAAAATTAAGAACATTGGTCACTTTTAATCCAATTTATATCAAAAATTCGTGGGGAATAGGTCCATCCTTTCGAGGGTATAAAATAAAAATATCTTATCTCATAATTATTTAATCATGTTTCTTCTTATTATAAAATAGTTTGCCTATGTATGAAATAAATATATTTTTACTATGGAATTCTAATTTCGTATTTTTCCAAAAAAATTTAAAATTTTAACGTTTTCATTAGAACGTTTATACTGATACCACCAAATAAAAAAAATAAAAATTTTTCTTCAAAAGTTAAATGTATATGAAATTTATATATATGTGCTAAAATAATAGTCATTTGTGCTTATTTGTTATCAATATTCAATGTTTTTAATAAATTTTTGAATTTGTAAATTTGGTGTAATTATGTCGTCTTTAAGGTTTATATGAATATTTATATGCCCAACAATATAATAAATGAAAAATTTTAGAAAGTGGTATTTTTGCTGAGTAAAAAATACTTCCATATATAATACTTTTTGATTTGTGGCATCTTGGGCATATCCATTTGTATCCAAATCCTTTTGAAGAATCTCTGTAGATCTGCATATCGAAATTACATTCTTCACACATCATTTGATTATAAATAACTCCATTCTGTAATGCAAATTGAATAGCTGCGTCTTCATTCGTAAAAAGCCAAAAATAAGAGAGAGTATTATCGATAAACGGGAAAGATAATTGTTGAGGCTGATTGTAATCCATAATAACAAATAAATATTAAACGCATAATGCATACAATATTGAATTATTATTAATATGAATAATAAATAAAAGCGTATACATAAAAAGAAAATTAATTTATTAGTTCAAGTCGATAATAATCAAATATTATAATCAGCAAAATCAATTAATTCATATAATATTTCATAAATAGCTCAATAAATCAAATATAATATATTCTATTTAAATCCAATTAAATTTCATAAAAATAATTTGTATAAATATATTTGTAATAGAATAAATTATGATTATTGATATCTAGACATCTAGCTCATAAAAAAATTAATAATATAATTTCATAATATAAAATGAATGGATTTTAATATATATTAAAAAATATATGAGGGTCAATTTTAATTGACTCACATATCTCTACATCAAATGAATAAATAATATTTTGAATAATATTATTTTATTATATAAGATGTGTGTATTAATAAACTAGAATTAAAGTTTTTAAACTTTTATTTGATAATGAAAAAAAATTTGTTTGAAATTTTGGTGATGACCAAAATTTCATTGAGAAAGTTTGAAAAAAATCATGGTTGAATTTATGTCAATTTTATAATTAAATATCTCATCCTCATTTATTTAGAATATAAAATCATGTATGTAGTATTAAATAATCTAGTTAGAGAAAATTATATATGCATAAGAAATTTAAAAATGATTTGTAAAAAATGCAAAAAAAGTGAATTTATCATACTTATTCCAGTATACTAATGAAATGGACGACAGTAACTTAATTGAGTCATTTACATAGATCTTCCCAAAATATTCATATGCAAGTACAAAAAACATATTATTTAAATATTAGGCAATACATAAAATATATTTAAAAGTTTTCAAGTATGCTTTGTACTATATGGAATATGTTCGAAAGCTTATCCCATATAAATTAACTGTTGTTAGAAGAAATGAAATGGTACAACATTTAAATGAATTTTGAGAAATATTGATGAAAGTTAGAAAGAAGTTTCTTATTTATATTATAACAAATAAAAGTCTAATATTATATCTAAAGTATGAAAGTTATAAAATTATGTTGTCAGCTAATAAAGTTCTCATTCGTAACTCAATGTTAATTTTATATGACAATTTATGCTGACAATGCTACTTGATGAAAATACCCTTTTATTTCACATTATAACAGCAGTTATTTCACTTGTTTGAGTAAATAGTTATAAATTATTAGGAAATATAATCATTTAAGAGAATTTCTTATACAAAAATCGATACATTAACTTTAAGGTGTTTTATATAAATTCAATTATATTATGATAAAATAAGATATTTATATATTCATAAAATCGAGATATATATTATTGATATATGAATAGGGGGTAAATATAAATTGATCTAAATACCCTAATTTCTGGTTAGTTAGAAAAAAGTTCTAAAATATTATCTTATTATGTAGAATATGTATATTAACATTTAATGCATCAGCATATTATAGTTTTATTTGTATATAATTTATTTTTCTTGCCCAAAAAATTGGGTTAATATTCGGTAAAGCTTACAATAAAAACAAGCCTCATAATATATTGTAAATTACATAGTCAATATGTTTACGAATGTAAATATTCATATTCTTATGTTATTTATGGTGTTCAAATGTGTTTTCATATGTTATTTGATATTCTTATGAAATATATATGTTTTCCTGTTCATTTGCTTTTTTTCTATTATATACAATATATAATAAACCAAAATCAAATGAAGAGAACATAATGAAACATAAAAAAATGATAAATTATTATATATATTAATTGCTATTTATTAATCATTATTTTACATAAGTAATTATAGGGGATACTGTTCAAGAAATAGAAGAACTTGCTTTTAATGAACAAAGTGCATTAACAACAGTATAAGTATCTAATTCTGTAATTTCTATTGATGGAACTTCATTTGACGAATGTTATAACTTGAAATCTATTGATATTGATAAACAAAATGGATTTTCATGGAATTATTAAGTGTTAAATGTCACACAATTCATAGAAAAATATAAAAAATTTCACTATATGTTATTATGACATGTATTATGAATAACATGGAGATAATACATTGAAAATAAACAATGAACAACAAATCAAACATGAGATAATATAAAAATTAATGAATAAACATTTTATGACAAGAAAAATCATGAATATCCAAAAATAAACATGAGATAACATAAAAAATCATAGATAAATATCAGATAAAATGAAAAAAACATGAATAAACATGAATCAACATATTAAATAATGATATAATATGAAAAAACATTAATAAATATGAACATGGGTTAACATATAAAAATGAGTGTTATGGACGGAAAACATTCGAAATTATTCAATTTCTGTGTAAAGTATTCAAAAAGTTCAATTGAATACATAAATGGTCCCTCGTATTTGAATTGACAAGGCTTTGTTTGGCTGTATATGCATACAATGTGAATTTTGTTTCTTTGCTGTTTACCAGATGGACAGAAAAGATTCGAAATTATTCAATTTTTGTAAATAAACTATTCAAAATAATTTAAATGTATATTTGGTCTCTTTATCGATGGCAAAAGTGTCAATGAATTTGATGTGTCTACCAGCTGGACAGAAAACATTCGAAATTATACAATTTCGGTATAAAGTATTGAATATCTATTACGATAAAACTCATAATAGAACAATGAAAGGTTTTGATCGTCATACATTGAAAAAGCAGTACTTGAACACCAATTTTTATATTACTATGAGAAGGAGAAGAATTAATAGCAAAACCATTAATTGAAGTACATGTTAAATTACTAAAATTAGTGTATGATTTAGTAGTGCATATTCTGCATGTGTATGAGTTTCAGGTGGGAATGATGTTGGTTTATTCTGGATATCATCATAATTAATTTTATAAAATTCAACGTATTATTATTAAATATTATTCTTCAAATATGATCTCTATTATAATTATTACTATCAAGAAAATCTATATATTGTCCGACTTCCATTACACCATCACTTTTAATAGTAGCAATACAAGATAAACTTATATCAACATTATTATTACCACCAATACTATTACCAATATAATATCCATTATGATTATTTGCTATAAGACTTCCGTTAACGAATAAATCATTATCAAATATATTAGTAGTATGATTTTTTTATACCAAATTTTCTATAGAATAATCATTAATAATTTATATTTAATGGTTATTTATGCTAACATTATTATTTTCCTCATTAATTTTAATAAATTCTTCATATTAAGTTAATATATTATTAATATTACAAAACATTTGATTTAGATAAGCATTATTCATAATATTAGATTCTGTAATAATATCATATACTAAAATATCGTTTATTAATATAAGACCTTTGATACTCAAATCTAAAGCATTAATTATTAAATGATTTCTTGTGTACGTAAATATAAATGACTTATCTACACTATTTATTGTTAATAAACATATACCATTCGATAGATAATCTGAAGTCTTGCTGTGATTAGAATATACAACACTGTTTTTATTCATCAGAGATCTAACTATTGTTTCTAATCTCTCGTATTGTTGGAGTGTCATTTTGTTATATAATAAATTTATATTTAATACTAATTAAAATGAGATCTGAAATACAACTTACTACACATGCTTTTGAATTATCAATTGAAGAAAATTATACTGATTTTGATATAGAAGATAATGAAAAAAATTTAACTAATGTAAATAAAGATATTGGCTATACTTCTCGATATCTTCAGCGTTGGTTAGAATGTTCTAGTCACTATAATAATGATGGTACATTATAATTTAATTGTATTTTAGATGAATCTCTTATTTCAGTGTTTGGTAAATATTATGAACAAAAGAGTTACTATTTTCATAATATCAATTATATATATATAATCTTAGTGATAATTATGTGATTGAATTTCTAAAATTTTTGAATCAAAATACTACAAATGATGATATTAGTAAATTAACACGATATTTTACTACTAAAACTTATTATAATGTATGGGACAGAGAATATATAAAATTCCATGCATCATTTAGTGATAGTAAAAGAAAATTTATTGGTATCAAAACTGATAAAATTCGCGTCAGATGGAAAAAATCCTATATATCCTATTCATTGTAGATTTATTATACAGCTAGTATTTATGTATAACTATAAGAATACGATGATAAAATGAACTGAACAAAAATGACGGATTTTATTGTAAAGATATTATTGGCTCGAACAAAAATATAACAACTTATAATTTCATTTATGTCTTCATAATATCTTCATTATTAATACATATATTCTTATATTTATCATTAACATGATATATATGGTTATTATCGATATTTTTTCCAATCCAATAATCAGCTGATTAAATATTAATTTCTTTGAATATATGTTCTATCTTAAATTGTTTTCATTTATCTCTATTATATCCTAACTCATATAAATTTTTATAATTTTTTTCAGATATTAATATGAAATTTACTTCAGAATAATATACTCTAGAGATCGAACTTTTAATATGATTCATTTCATCATTAAAATTATTTAATACTGATCCTGCGTATTGAGGGTATGTAAAGTGTTCTCAAGAAAGGTTTTACTGTATATACATAATTTTCATTGTCATATTTAATAACGTATGGAGCGTATTCTTCAATATATTTATCAACATTAGTTTTCAATTTCTTACTAAAATTAGGTGGTCTTCATATAGATGTTCCCCAACAACTACTTATCATAAATTTTAATGTAGTAACTAACTCACCGTTATTTTTATTTATAGCTTATATTATTAAATTATATAATATTTCTATAAGTTGTTTAATTTCAGTATTTTCTACTTTAAAATTACCATTTTCATCAGGTTTATCAGTAGGTATTGATATAACAGAAGACATATAAGCTCCATCACAATTAATATTCTAATATTTACCTATTAAATGTATTTGCTGCCATATAATTTCAGGAAATATACATTCATTGCGTATTTTATTAGCTATATTACTATGATAATTTATATACACCATTAAAACAACCATACTCATACATCATAATCTTTAACATTAAATCACTGTATCTATAATATTTAACAACATCTATTCTATGCGATGATTTTTTAGTTATATTTGCATTCATTAAAAATATTGTAGATCTTTATCTTTTAATCGATAACCGAATAATTTGATTATGTTATGTCGAATTAAATGTTGTAGCCCGACTCCGCATTAATCTGAATAAGATATATTAATATATTTTTATCATTTTGAATGAAATTTCTAAAGAAATTAATAATAAAAATGGCATTTTCCCATGACATAGATATACCATTAAATATTAATTTTAAATGTTCTGGGATATTTTTTGGTAGCCATTTATTAATTTCTTTATCATTTTCCAAACACTCTTTATTCATTCAAAATAAACTTCGAATATTATAATTTTCAATATTAATCATAAAATATCTTTCATTATAGCCTTCTAATAATTGTAGACTAAATTCTGGAATAATTTCGAAATAATTTGTATAAATAGTATTTGTTAATAAATTTTGAATAAAATAATTTTTATCATTCGTGTTATATGGAACAAATTTTAAATTATATTGTATCTCTGTATATTTATTTCTAGTGATAATTATTTTAAGCATTACTGAAGGTTGTTTAATAATTATTTTATTTTTATTTGAATCATAATAATAATCTTTATTAATTTTGAATATTATAAAATCAATTGGTTGTTCTGTCTCAATAGTACAATTATAATATAAAAATATAAAAATTCTAAAAATATGTTCAAATAATGCGTCTGTATCAAAATATAATTCTTTTAATTCATCAGGAATATCTTCATCATCTTCAGGGTATTCTCCTTGTTTATTCTTATCAAAGTTCAAAATTAATTTAATTGAAGGTTGTTCTTTCATATATCCTAAGTAATAATTAAACCATTTATGAAATAAAGTAATTATATAAATTTTATCTTCACCATTTAAAGCTTTCTGGTAAAAATTCAAATAAAACAAAGTCAATCTATAATCATATGTTATATTATTAAATATATCGAAGATATAAAATGGATAATTTTTTTCGGGATCAGCAAAATTTAAATTAAGAAACCCATTATTTTTATTATTATTATGTTGAATAAAATCTGAATAATCATACTTATTTTTCATATTATTTTATAAATCTTAAAACCTATAAATAATCTTTCTTTTAAAGGTATTATTAATTTGTTTTGATCAGGAGGTAAATATTGTTATTTTAACATTTCTTAACCCAATATATTTCGAGTCTTCTAATGATTCTTTTAATTTGATCATAAAATCATCATGGTTATAATCAATAGTTGTTATGACTTCTTCTTCATCTTTATTTTCATATGTTCTAACATACTTATAATTAATCAAATTATATTTAAATATTGTGATCTCTTTCTTAATTTCATTATTTTTGTATTTATTTTTTCGTTCTTTAATATCTTTAAACATTTGTAAATGTGTATTTGTTTTATATATTTTTTTATTATGATTTTTAATAATTTTACGATTTGGGATTATCGATATTTTAAAATATACTACAGCTGTTTGCTTTTTGTTTGGCTTGTTTTACAAAAGTAAATATCCGAGAAGTGACACATCTACAAAATAAATCACCTTTTATTCATTATGAAATGCACTCTTTAAGGCAATAAATAATGAAAAATAAACAATTCAAAAATGCAGGTATTTACTTTTATTAAGCGAGACATTTACTTTTGTGAAGCAAGATATTTATTCACAAGAGCATTCGTAAACTTCTCAATTTTGGATATTTACTTTTGTGAATCAAGACATTTATTTTAGGGTGGTAGACAATTTATAGGTTAAGCAAGACTTTGTTTTGTAGAGCATTTGCAAACTTCTCAATCTCGGACATTTACTTTTGTGAAGCAAGCCAAACAAAAAGCAAACAGCTGTACAGGATAATCTTGTTTTAATATCCCGATACGTGTTTCCATTGAGTATAATAAATCATATTGATTTTCATCTTCTGAATTGAAATAAATTTGTTTATTAACTAAAAATATTACAGGTAAATAACAATGTAATACTGTTAAAAATACATTTTTAGAAGGAGTATCGTTAAATATTATTTTCTTATCAATGTAATGTCTACACCATTCAATTAAAATATTAATCAAATCTATTTTATCTTTATCTTCTAATTCATCATAATAATTAACTATAAATAGAGCAATTCTAAAATCTTTTCCAATTCCATTAACAATATTATAAATATAATTTGGGTAGTAATTTTTTACATAATTTATTAATAATTGATGATGAAATAAAATTAAGTAATGATTTTTCAATAATTGATTTATATTAATTTGGTAAGTTAATATCAAATTTTGACTATTATATTGACGTCTTAATTAAGGGAAATATTTGTTTTTTTTTTTTTCTTTTTCTTTATTTAATGAAATTTAATCCCCCCTCCCCCATAGAGAGCCCTAATGGCGCGAATGAGTGCATTTATCACAAACCTGCCGTAGCCCGACTCCGCGGAGCACTTGTTCCCAGCTTATTTCTCCAGTAGCCCAATTTTTTTTGAACAATAGTCCCTTACCTAATTTATGACCTATGTATTGAACAACTTCGTATTCCATTTATCTTAATGACACTTTTATATTATTTGCCATTTATTTGTTTTTTATTCACTTTTTGAAATATGTAAATTTTATAATTATACTTTTCTGGCAAAGTTATGATGTGTTCCATTCAATGTTATACTTAATTTGGCATCATATTATCTTATCCACTTTTTGAATGATGATTATATTGTCACCTTTTTTGCAAACTATTCAATTGATATTAGTAAATATGGTGTTTTTCATATGACATGTCCTTTTTGTCACTTTTTAATTTTTAATTTGACTAAGTCTGTTCGACATTTGTAATTTTTTTATATAAGTGTAATTAAAGAAGATTATGATATTTATAATCACCAGCCATTATTACTAGTTCTTTCTCAAAAGAATCCATAGATGATGAGTTTTTTATTAGCAAGATATATAAATTGAAAATATTTGTTTTGAAGTAAACTATTAGTACAGTTTTGGAAGAATCCTAATTCAAAATTAAATGGGAATTTTTCATTAATAATTTTAAGTTTTTCTGATCCTATAGATGATATAATTGCAGATCGTATCTTGCTATGCTTCATTTTTTTAACAAATTTAGGTATAAACTTTTTATCAGGTATATTTATTAATCTATAACTATTATAAGGTTTAATTACTGCTTTGTAGCTCCAACATAATTTATTATAAATGTTGATATCCATATATTTTACACGAATTATATTGTTTCATAACATTAATTAAATAATATATAGATATATATTCATCTGTATATTCGATGGGTTTAGATTTATTATAATTTTTAATACTATCAATTGATATATGAACATTTTCATTCAACATATAATGATTATCTATAAAAATTGATTTTATACTTTTATCATATTGTTTTCCATAATCTCTTTGAGCAAAATTTTTGTTAGCCATATATCTGATATTAATATGTATTTTTGATAAATCTGATATATCTATTAATGGTTCTAGAGGAACTGTTCTAGTGTTGATAAATGATCTTAACATATTAATTTCATTTTCTGTAAATTAATTACTAGCAATAAATGATTGAACTAAACAAGATTCATCAATAGTATCATTGTTGATGTTATTGAAAATACCATACTTAGTAATATCTATATTAGTTGTATTGATATTAAAAAAAATCCTGGATTAACTCTCTCGAGATTATCAAACGAAAGAAACAAAAAAAATAAAAAAATGGAAGAAAAGAAAAAAAAAGACAAGAAAAAAAATAGAAAAAGATAAAATTTCAAAAGAATTTATTCCTATATTTTCACATATAATACAAGAATCAGATTTAAATTTACGTCGTAAATTAAAATATGATGAAAAACTGGAAAACTTTTGGATAACGATTTATAATAACTTTGGACAAAAAGTTTATAATTTTTTTAAGATTAATATGAAGGGGCCAAGTGCTTTTATTATTTATTATTGGCTTCAAAATGAAAAATTTTTTATTTTGAAAAGTTTCGACATGTCGATAATATAAATTATATGATAGATTTTCGGAGAAATTTGTATGAATTTGATGATTTAAAATGTACATTATCAATCGATACCATGAAACTCGATGAAGATTCATATATTAATCATAAAGGTGCAATAGATGGTGTGGTTGACAGAAAATTAGTTTATATACCTGAAAATATTCGTAAAGATTATCTGATGTACTCGAAAATATTTAACTTTCAGCTCAAAAATAAGAATATTGCAAATTCCATTTTTATTGTTACTTTATGTCCATTATTTAATATTAAATCTATTTCGATACATATTTATCTAAGTTCAAGTTCATCGGCAGATGACTATGTTATGAAAATGATAGAAACAATCCCCGGTATCATAAATAAAAATAATATAGAAGTCATAGGAATTTCAACGGATGCTGATCCATCATATAGAAGTAATTTTGTTACTTTTTTTGATGAATGGTCAAAATATATTGTGAATCATAAAGGAAATATATTTGAAATACCAATCAGCAAAAAATCATTTACAAACGATTGTCCACACATTTTGAAATAGATCCGTTTCAGATTAATTACGAAAACCAGGATTTTTGTGAATAAAAACGGATGGTTGAATTTAGAAAATAGATCTTGATGGCGTTTCTTGTGTAACTGTAGATTCATTACGAAATCTTAATCATTGTTTTATGCCATATTGGTTTAAAAACAATGGGCACGACGCCATGGATGATTTTTATCCTATGTATATTTTTTCTTCAACAACATTAAATAATGCTTTTGGTACTCTCCAAGCAATAGTAGAAATTTGAATACCTTCCTCTCAAAAAGTCGAAATGCCTTTCAATTATGCGTGATTTTATAAATAGCATTGAAAAATTCCCATTCAAAATATTTTTGTGGAGAAATATTCCTTCTCAAATTTGATTTCTATGTTCTACATTTTTTGACATAAAAATTTCTTAAAATTTACGAATTGCCATCGTATTCCTTAAATAATTTTAAATTATTCGATATTTTCAATTTTAATATGACAAATATGCATCGACACGCAACATTCTCAGATATAATATATATATTGAACTCAATATTTATAATAATATTCATCAAATTCGTTTCGGAAATTCGGTCATAGGTATACTGGGAAGATATAAGTACTAGCCATTAAAAATACATAATATACGCACATAATTGAGAATATTAATCAATATAAATATAGAATAATATTCATGATAAGTCAAGATAAATTTTTTTTCATATTTAAAAGTGACATATATCACTTTTGTATGGTTTATTTTTGTCGGTGCGCCGATGGTCAACGATATGCTAAATCATTGAGATAAACGAGCAATAAATAAACATATTTCTTGATCAATTCATTGCAAATAAAGTAAAAATTGCCCAAAAATTTTATTAATCATTATTTGAAATAAAAATATATGGGAAGGGGATAGGGGGTAAAAAAAGTATGACCCTTTCATCTCGATTTCTATTCAATAAAAAATTTTTGTAATAATATTATTTTTAGAAATAAGATGTGTGCACTAAGATAATATGAACAAAGTTCTTTAACTTCTTTATGATGATGATAAAAGTTTGTCAGTAATTTTCGTAGTGTACTAAATCACATCGAAAAAGTTCGAAAAAATAATGGTTTAATTTGTTCAAAACTTTTAGATTAAATATCTCTTCATCATATATAAAAAAAATAAAATCATATATGAAATATCGAAGAATCTAATTAGAAAAAATAATGTATGTATAAGAATTTCAAAGATGATTTGTAAAAAATTCAAAAAAGTGGATTTATCATGCCTATACAAATAAACTCATAAAATGCACCATAGTAACTTGATTTAGCTAGTTACAAAGATTTTTTCTAAATATTGATTCTCTAATCCCAAAAATATATTAGGGAAATATAAAACGACACATTAAATAATTTTAGAAGTTTTTATGTATGCAGTGTATTAAATAAAATATGTTCGAAAGTGGACCCCATATAGAATAACGGTAGTCAGGGGTAATGAAATGGTACATCATTCAAATAAATTTTGAGAAATACATATAAAGATTCAGAAAAATGTTTTTATTTATATAATAATGAATTGGAACCATCTGTTCTATTTAAGGTATGAAAGTGATAATTATTAATCAATAAATAACCTATTCATCGTTCAATGTCAATTTTATATAACAATTTACGCTGATAATGCTATTTGATATAAAATTCCTTTTATATCATAATATATTTTTAAAGGCACATATTTATAATTAACAATATTCCTTTGATAATATATTGCCAGAAATTTAATTTTTTATTAACAAAATAATGGGAAAACAGGAGTTAAAAAATATGATGGTTCATACCGATACACACACAATGCACACTTAATCTATTATTATATCTTGTACCATTAGAATCATTTCTATCCATAGTTAAAGAATCTTCAAATTCTTTAGTACATTGTATACCACCATCTAAATCAGAAGCAACTAATTGATATTGTAAAAATCTAGCACCTAAAGTAGAAATAGGTTCATCAGGATAATTTTGACCTGCAATAGTTAATTGTACATTATTATAAATAGGATTATCGAAACAAGTATAATCATTAGGATGTTTTGGAAATACAACTGTAATAGTTGTAACATTAAATAAAGCCATATTAATAGTAGATTATATACCAGATTCAGTAGCAGCTAAAGCAAATGCATTATAATCTAATTGTTGTGAAGGAATTAATAAACCTCCAGGTTGTTGAAGTATTTGAGCTATTTTATTTAAAGTTTCTTCTTTAACTCCAAATCCAAACATATTAGATTTACATGAAAGTACAGTTAAACCTGTACAATATAAAGAAACATTCTCAGATACAGTATCAATAGTATGATTAGTTTCAGTATCACATTTAAATGTAGTAGTTATATTAGCAGAATTACCTATTTGAGTAAAACCATGAGTAAATAAAGGTAAATTATTAAAAGTAGCATTAATAGAAGAATCTTCTAAAAATTCTTTAACTTATTTAATTTTACGTGGATCTACTTGACACCAAACTAAACCATTTTGTTTAACATAAAACTTTAATTCAATATCACCAACTAATCTATTTGGATATAAATCAAATGCTTGTAAAGCTAATATATCTTCAAATGGAAGATTCATTTCAAATTCGATATCATGTTTATTTCCATCTGCAATTGTATTTAAATCAACATAAGTACCACAAACAGATTGAGAATATTCTGAAACATTTTCATATAAAGAATGTGTATATTTCCTAGTTTTCTTTTCAGCATAAGGTTTAATTGTAGAATAACAATAACCTTCACGACAACATTCATTTTGTTGATAACCAGTAGAAATATTATTAGACATAATTTGTAATTGATCTAATAATTGATTAGAACTCTTAAAACCTATAAATATTTTAGCTAAATTTTCAGGATCTTGTAAATTACCAGATGAAATAGCTTTTGATAATTGTACAGTTATTCTAATTTTAAAATTAATAAAACCTTCAGTTATTTGTGAAACCATATGATCACCATGAGTAATTCTTAATCTAGTTTCTTGTGATTGATTAAAAGGAGCATTTTGATCATGACAATCTTCAGTTCTTAAAATAAAAGAACTAGTACCATCATTTTTAGCAATTAAATCTTTAAGACGATCAAAATAAGCTCCAACATTACCTTGATCATCTTGTTCATTTTTGGATTGCGTATTATTATAATACATTAATAAAAATGAAAAATATTTTTCATAATTTTTAAATGGGTTGGGGTTTTTGAAATAAAATTAAAAAAGGTTTGAGCAAATTTCAGTTAAGTAAAGAACAACAAGAAAAATTCAACAAAAATGTGAAAAAATGGTTAGAACATGAAAAGAATTTAGGTAATAAAAATAGAATTCTACCATATAAACCTAATGATAAAATAATATTTAAAGATGTAAAAGAAAAAGTTAGGAATAAGTTAATATTACAGGATTTAATAAAACAATGAATTTATTTTTATTATTATTTATGGCTTGGGGTTTTTGGAACAAAATTAAAAATGAATTTAAAAAAGCAGGTGCTTACTTCAGAGATAAAATTATTAAACCAGTTGGTAGATTTATTGGTAATGTATGGAATAAAGTAGCTAAACCTGTTGTAAATACAGTAGGTAAAATACCTGGAATTGAAAATTTACCTGGTCATGCAGGTGCTATTGCAAAAGGAATTAAAATAGCAGATAAATTCTCACCTGTTATAGATGGTGTAGCAAATGCACTAGTCGGTCAAAAGAAATAATAAAATATTATTTATATATATATTGTTTTGAATTTTTGAAACTAAACTATGCCAAATCCCAGGCGTCCTTTAAGGACGCCTGCGTCCCATTTGTCATAGTTTAGTTTCAAAAATTCATTGTAATTTAATAAAATTTAAATCATTTTTATAAATGTCTGATAGCACGAAGGTGATCAAGACTTATTATGACAAAGAGCCAACAAATTCATCAACGATAGAAGAAGAATCTGATTTAATAGATCCTTCTATTCAGTATATAAAGTCATTAAAACTAACTATTAGTAATTCAATTTATTTTGAAAAATTATCAAATTATCCAATTGAAAGACAAAATAGTAGATTATATTCATCACCTTCTAGTTTTTTTATGGAATCAAAATAAATAAAAAAAATTAAAATCATTTTTTTTATTTTTAGGCACTCTTGAAAAGATCCTGTCTTAAATCAAAAGCAGATTGATGAGTTTTGTCTTTATGTTGACTATTAACGATTACATTATCTAATAATGTACGATTAATTTCATCATTATATGACTCATAGATATATGACGCATACCATCGTCCAAATTTACATTTCAATGGAAATAAGTCTATTTCTAAATAATGAACATTTTGATTTATAGGTGGTTTCTTATTTTCAGTAATTGGAATTGATATTAGTATTGGATTGTCAAAGAATTCTATTATTTCTTTGTGAATAAAATAAAATTCGGAAAAATTACTATGTTTTATTATCATCCCAATTGGATTGATAATAAAATTGTTGTAATTTCCCATTTTATTATATTTAGGATCAAAGAATATTGCAACATCAATAGCATCAAGATCCTTATTTTTGATATTGTCCGCAATTTGAGCAATGGAATAAATATGTGCATTCATGAAGAAAAATGAAGTGATAATTTATAACAATTATTAACTATTTAAAATAAAGTTTGCCATGCGACCGAAATAACCGTCGCTTTTGTCTACTAACCTCGTGGCAAAGATAAATTGTATAGGATTAATGTCCGACCAAACATAACCGGGATAACCGGGGACAATTCGTGTTGGTTAAGCGAGGTTTTTGTTAGGTTTATGTGACAAGTGGTGCTAAATATGCTATCGTCCCTATCAAAAAGTTTCGCGTTCTCTCAAAATTGAATGCGCATTCAAATTTTCAGACGAATTGTATGGCTCACAAAAATCATTTCGATTTTTGTTGCGAGCGAAGCGAGCACACTCGGGGGATTGAAGGGCGGGGCCCCTAGGGTCCTGGTGATCAGTCCCGATCGCATTATATACTAACCAGAATATGATATTAAAATTTTCAGGGAAACTAACAGATGAAGAATTACAAAACGAAGATCCTTATTATTTCATCAAAAAAGATTATCCTGTGTATATTATAGATTGGTTTAATTCCATAGCTCCTGATACACGGATTGGATTATTTTTTCTGAATTTTTTTGATGAAATGAAGAATGAAGATAATATACTTCTTATAAATATATTCCAAAATTGGTTGTTGAAGTTTACTCATTTTATATCTCATTATGAGGTAACTTTCTTGAAAGTAAATGATGTCATCTTAACTATCCCACCTAGTATTACAAAATTACAAAAATACAGTAATATTAAAGTCTGGTTTTTTGAATTATTAAGATTATTTCATACTGTATTGTATTAAATTAATGAAAATACTTATTTATAACAACAATATCCGGAAATATTCAATAAAATATTTGTTAGTATAACTTATGAACAAATACAGAATGAATTAAAAATAAAAGAAGAAAAAGAAAAGGAAGAAAAAGAAGAAAAAAATAAAGTCAAAAAAAAAGAAATTATTATATCAAAAACCAAAGATTTAGATATAATGTTAGCAAAACAAATTAATAAAGACATAAAATATGATCCAAACAAAGAACCATCAAAATTTAATTCTATATGGTACGAAGAGATTGAAAAAAATGAAAAATGATAAAGTGTCCCTTTACAACATATACTTACATATGAAAATGAACTTTTTACATTCAAATTAGTTAGAACATTAATAGATACACAATATTCTTTCATATTAAACGATTTTAATATATGACAAAATAAATATTTACCAGAACACAACCAAATCGAAAAAAAATTTATTGCAGGATGCGTTATACAAAGAGAATATGAAGAAGAAGATGATCAAGGTTATATCATTGTTTATGATTTTAAAAAATTTTTGAATTATGATTTTAGATATTTTGGTAAAAGTATAAGCAATGAAACCTTATTTATTCATCAAAACAAATATTTACCATATATTTTTAATATATTTAATACTTTATTTTATGATCATAAATTTACTTTATTTTAGTTCTGAATTTTTTTAGTTAAATATCTTTTGTAAATAAACAATTTATCATTTATTTATTTAAAGATTGGTTTAAATACTTTTTTAGATATATGCTAGCTGTTCCTGAAATAAAATTAATATTAGATTTCGATTTCAGTACTGAATATTATGAAGGATCACAAAAAACAATCCCACATCATTTGAACCATATTTATTACAATGATGTTGAATTATTATAACATATTATGAGAATAATGATAACATTATTAAAATTTTTATTAGATAACAATGTTAAAGGATTAAAAATATTCCACATCAATAAAGACTTGTTTTATTATCCTTCAACTATAAATGAGAACAGGCCGAAATTAATATGGGATGAAAGACCATTTGAAAGTTTCACCTATATTCCAGAAGAAGAAGAGAAAACCGAAGAGGAAGAAATTAGTGAATAAGGAAAAATTCAATATAAAATGCCAGAAATCAAAATTACTTCATTCAAATTTACTAAAATATTTGACAGTAACAATACCATGTCCCTATATAATATTTTAGATGCATATAATAATAATATTAATTATTACTTCAAAATTATCTCAAAAAACTCTATATGCAATAATTTTATATTTTCAGAAGTCGTAGAAGGATATATTCCACGAATTTTTATTATTAATACTGACGATTATAATCTAGAAGATTTGTTTAAGGTAAGGAAAGATTATTCAGAAAATCAAGTCGACAATAATAGTTGCGTCTCCTCAAAGTCTATACCTAATTACATACTTCAAATATTTAACAGCTTATCTATTTGTTGGAAAAATGCTTTATTATTTATTAGCTTTTTTGAAAATTTAAATAATTTAAATAATATTGATCAATATTGAAAATTTAAATAATACAAATAATATTGATCAATAACAATTAATATTGTTATATTATCATTGAGTAGAATTTTTTACAGGCAAATTAAATATCGATAAGAAAAATTCTGAATTTTATTCAGGTGAAAAAAAATGATTCAAAATCAATTTTACATAAATTAATGATAATATTTTTGTTAATTAGACATTTATTTGATTTATATAAGGGCAAAGGTTCTTATCGTAGATAAGAAATATTCCAAAAAAATATTTATAACATATAAAAAAACTCTACCATCACCTCAAATAAAAAAAATTATAAACAAGTATCAACAACAAACAATACCTATATAATATGAAGAAGAAGATGAAAACGAACCAGCAGAAATTAAACCTTGGGGTGAAACTCAACAAGAATAAGATTCAGATATAGTTTATTTAGGTTACAATAAACAACAGGGAGATTTAAAAAATGAAATTGATGAAGGATCAATATCATTAAATACAAAATTTACATATGAAGATTTGGAACCATATAAAATAGAATTACCAAATGAAAATGATGACGATTTTATAAATCCTGATGAACCAACAAGAATTGAAAAACCGGAACCAATTATAGACAAAGATTTATATGTTTTTGAAATTCCACTTAAACAAGAACCTGTTAAAAAAATATCTGAAAAAAGAATGCCCATTATAGATGATAAATCAATCGTTATTTATCCGCCTGTTGAATTACCTACTCCATCTTCAACACCATTTAAACATGGATGTCCTAATAAATATCCTGTCTTTGATAACCCACCACCTCCACCTTTTTCACTACCTCCACCTCAAACACCTAATCCACCTTCAGTCCCTGATTATAATAATTACTGCAAATGATTTTAGAAATAATTTTATAAATTTACGTCAATTTCTTCGTATTAATCCAGATAATTTTATTATAGAATTTAGAGGTTTTACAGACCCTCAACGTCATCAATTTTATGTTATTATTTTAGAACATATACAAAATCACATTGGTAGAATTAGTATTGCACAACATTATTTTGTTAATTATAGAAGGATGAATGAAGATTGGTCTCAAAAACCATGTTTAAATGAATTTTATCGTAATATTTTAACAAGTTTTACTGAACTTGGAGGAGATATTGAACCATATTATACTGAAATTTATTAATTTGAAGGTTCAGATGAAGATAATGCTTATATACCGTATGAAATTCATTTAACTGGTTTTGGGATGCGACTTGTGCCAAATGCTAATCAAAATGGGGCACAATTCTTTCCTAATTTAGTATCTCCAAATATTCCTTTTATATTATTAGATTATTTAAGGGGTTTACAAATATTTGAAACATTATTAGTAGATAATAAACAAAGGGAAGAATTAAATGATTGCTGCTTTATTTATGCTTTAAAGCAATCTGATATCCCTGAAGATGTTCTCGACAAAATGAGATGTCGTATATTAATTAAATATCAAATAGCTTCAAAACTTGATTTCGTTTGTAAGGAAAATTCTGTATATGTTCAAAAACATAAAGTATACAAGACAGTAGATGCAAATGGTAAACTTCGAATACGTCCTATAGTTTACCAAAAAGAAGGTCAAATTTATAATTATATTGGTCAAAAATTAGAACAAGCAAAATACAAAATTCATTTATATTTATTTGAACAACATTACTTTATTAAAGAAATGACGCCTTTTACCTCAGATTATGTACAGCATTTCGATGAATCAAATTTAATTAATTTCAGAAGTAAAAAGAAATGTGATACATTACAATTAATTACTACTATAATGGAAAAAAATTCATTTACACCAATTACATATTCTTATTTTCCTTTATTACGTACAGATTTTTCAGATCAATGTTATAATGGGATGAATTATTCATTAGATTATAATCCCAACACTTGTGTTAGACGTTTTATTAGTAATAAAAAGAAAAATAAATTTATCGATACAAATTTAATTTATTATGGAGATTTTGAGTCAGATATTACAGGTGATATTCATCGACCATATTTATGTGTGGTTCAGAAATATGATGGTAGTGAAGAACAGGTTTTTAAAGGACCTAATTGTGGTGAAGATTTATTAGATTATTTACCAAATAATTCAACAATATATTTCCATAATTTAGCTTATGATTCAAAATTTATAGCAAAATATGGTATTAAAAAATCAACTATTAAAGGGACAAAGGTATTATCAATGGATGTAGAATTTAACAAAAAAATAATTTACTTTAGAGACACTTTACCAATATTAACTTGTAAACTTAAGTTATTGCCTCCAATGTTTGGTATTAAAGGTGTTAAAAAAGAAATATTCCCCTATCGTTATTACATTTTACAACGATTAGAATCAGGGGTAGGTTTAATTGATGAAGCAGGCATTTACGATAATAAGCCTTGGGATGAAAACAATTATACAGAATTCTTTAATAACATTATTAACATCCCAAACTGTCGCATTGATGAAGCCACTTTTAATATGTGGGAATATGCGATCTTTTATTGTAGACAAGACGTAAGAATATTACGTGAAGGCTTTAATCGTTTTTGCTTAGGCTTTCAAGAATCATTCGATATTTTACCTTTTCATTATTTATCAATATCATCTTTAGCTAATGCAGTATTTACACAAAAAGTTTATTCAACAAACAATAATTTATTCCAAGTTGGGGGACATGTTAGACACTTTATAGCTAGAGCAGTTTATGGTGGAAGATGCATGACTGCATATAATAAAAAGTGGCACATCAAAGAAGAATTATGCGACTTTGATGCCGTATCATTATACCCATCAGCAATGGCTAGAATAAGTGTCATTAACGGTCCTCCAAAAGTAATTAAAGAAGAACAACTAAATTTAAATTATTTAAAAAATAATACAAACGCTTATGTTGAAATCATCATTACTAAAGTTAGAAAACATTACCCATTCCCTTTAATAGTTCAAAGAATTAATGAATTAAATTTAAATGATGATAATTATATTACTGAAGACTACCCTGTTACTATGGTTGTTGATAATATGACATTAGACGATTTAATTCAATATCAACAAATTCAATATAAATTAGTAAGAGGTTATTACTGGGATGAGGGTTATGATTCCACAATTTAAAATGTAATCAAAGATATATTTCAAAAACGTGTGGAATACAAACAAAATAACCCTCTCCAACAAATATACAAATTAATTATGAATAGTTGTTACGGCAAAACAATTGAAAAGCCGATCAGCAAAGAGTGGAAGTACTTGAAAAAAGGTACTCGGGCAGATAACTATGCCATAAAGAATTACTTTCGAATAATAGAAAGAATTCTGATTAATGATTCAAATATAGAATCATTTAATATAAAACAACCTATAGATAAGCATTTTAACTTATCGTTGTAAGGCGTTCAAATATTAAGCATGTCGAAACGTATAATGAACGAAGTGATGTGCTTAGCATATGACATTGGCTGTAAAATCTTTTATCAAGATACAGACTCAATGCATATAGTAAAATCGGATTTACCTAAATTAGAAACAGCCTTCGAGGCTAAATATAATAGAAAATTAATAGGTAATAATTTAAAGCAATTTCATTCCGATTTTACTAGTGATGATGGTAGAAGCGATGTCAACTGCGCAGTTGAAAGCTACTTCATCATGAAGAAAACCTATATCGATAAATTATTATACAATGATGGTGGTATAGGTTATATGTCTGAGGCAAAAGGTATACCTACCGATACTAGATATATACATGCGAATCTTGATTACGATGATGATATAATGAAATTGTATCGTTCTTTATATATATGTAAGGAAATAGAATTTAATTTATTATTAGGTACAACCAAATTTAAATTAAATCCTAATCAAACTATCACTACTAATGTCGACAAGTTACCGAGAACGTTAAAGACCACATATGAAAAAAAAAAAAACGTTAACAACTATTTTAACTAGGGGACCTCAGTCATTAATAAAAGATGAGTTAACCAATTTTTTTTATTAATAATTATTGTCATTTTGAGTGTTTTCTTCTTGAGTTAATGTATTAGGGTATTGTTGCAATACATTTAATTTACCTAAGTAGGCATTATTAAATATTTGATTTAACAATTCCATTTTAGATATTTGATAAGCTTGATCTAATTGTTCAGGTGTTATATATTGTAAAGGATTCTTTATAGTTGGATGATATTTTTCATCTATAAATTTATAAATTTGTTTTCTTAATAAATTATGATATTTATCATATACAGTTACAGTTAATGTTATTACATTTTTATTTTTAACGATAGAAAACGAAGGTTTAATATTTATAGCAGTAAAATCACAATCTTTAAACTCTTGAGCGAAGCATGTATAAAGAGATTCCATTAATAATAATGAATTGATTTTATAAAATTATTTTATTTTATGGAAAACGATATTAATATTGATGCCTTAGATAATATGATTGATTATTGTTTATATAAAAATAAATTTAAATTAAATGAAGAATTAATAAGTGAAATTCATCCAGAAGTGAATGTACCTTATAATTCTTTAAATATAGCAGTAGGTAGACAAAGAAGTGGGAAAACTCAATGTATAATTAGAGAAATTATTAAAATTAGTAATATTAGTCCTAGAACTCATTTATTAATTTATATTAATAAAAATGGATTAGAAAATGATCCTACATTTGAATCATTAAAACCTTTAATTAAAATCCCAATTTTATATGTAGCTGAAAATCAAGCAGAAGATATAGTTAAAGATATATTAAAATGGAAACAATTTTATAATGAAATTAAAAATAATCATTGGGAAAATAAAATAGTAGATAATCAAATATCTGAATTATTTGAAAAATTATCATTTAATAATTTTAATAATTTAACTTTACATACTATAATATTTTTTGAAGATTGTGCTAATAGTCCTTTATTTATAAAACCTACTAATTATTTTAATCAATTATTTACTAAATTAGCTCATATTCAATGTTCTGTATTTTTCGCTGTACAATTTTGGAAATCTTTACCTGCCGAAGTTAAAGCTAATGTAAGTACTATATTTATATTTCCTAATTTCTCTAAACAGCAATTAAGTTATATAATAGCTCAAATACCATTGCCTTATACTAAAGATCAAATTTATTCAGTTTATCAAAAACTGTCAGGTCATCAAAAAATGATCGTCGACGTGAATAATCAAAAAATAAAAATTGAATAAAAAAATATTTTAGAATAATCATTTTTTTTTATGTCGGAAACAATACTTGCCACTGACTTACCTGAAAGAAATTACGCTATTAAAAGGAATCCTGAAAATTTACCACCACGTTATCATATGCCTGTTAAACAAGAACGTGAACCTTTAATAACACCTGATGGTGAAATGTATCATTTTGAGGATAATCCTAAAAATTATGAATATGTTGGTGGAAATCGAGTTATATTAGATCCAAATATGGAAACTTTAGCTCATCTTATTCTTGATTTAAAAAAAGATGTTAAAAAAGTTATAGAAGCACAAACTCTGAAAGGTGCAAGTGATATAGTTGCAAAACATAATAAGGGTAAAAAAAAAATATCATTGGGCAGCTATAGAAAAAGATATTAATAAGAATGGAATTCCAGATATTATAGTCAGAGATCAACATAGGAGAGCTAAAATCGTTAATGGTTGGACAGTTAAAACTCAAGATCCTTATGAAAGAGAATATATCAGTCATTTACAAAATACATATGGCTCACCTGCTAAAAGGAGAGAAAGGAGAACTAACAATGAATATGTTCCAACTTTTCAAGATTTCTTACAAAATAAAGTTAGAAAGGTTGAATTTAATAATAAGAAACCATTTGATGATCCAACAGTTACTCCATATGAGGATTATATACCATTTATACAAAAGGTTAATGAGTTAAATAAAAAATATTATGGTGATACAGGTGTTATAAAAATTTATAAAACACATAAACCAAGAAGGAGAACAGCAAATCAAGTATTTACTAGTTTGGTTATTAAGCCACTTTATCATCAACTTATGACAAATATGGAACAAATTAGAGGTGTAGCAAATACTAAAAGAGCAAAGTCATTGTGTCCTATACTTACAGTGTCAGCCGTAATGTATAGAAATTTTGTTATTCCTAGAGTTAATGAATTATTAGAACCTTATAAATTACATGATAAATTTGATGAAGCTAAAAAGTTTATTATGGAAGAAACTGGTGAAAATTATTATACTAGTGCTTGTAAAAAAGCTGTTACTGAAATGATAGAAGATAAGAATGGTGAACAAAATGAAATCAAAGATGCTATCAGTGCTTATATACAAAAAGTTACTGGATACGGAGTGAATAATTAAATAAAAAATTAAAATCATTATTTTTTTATGATTAAAATAAGTGATTTCTCACCTCATGTAGGGAAGAATAATACTGAACATAATAGTTCTAGTGCTAATTGTAAAGTTATTATTATTAATAATAACAATAGTGAAACACCAGCACATTATCCTGAAGTTAATGAAGAAACACCAAAAATAATTACAAGAGAAACTGAACTTAATACTGATAATGCTAGTGCTTTATATAAACATATAGCTTTAAATATACAATACAAAGGAGAACAGCAAATGGGAAGTCTAATTTTATACCCAAAACATACACACTTTTGGACGGTTATCGACTCAATTTTTGACTTTTTGAACTGTTGTATAATTACAACAAGAAAAAAATCAAAAAATTTAAAATTATAAAATTTCCGAAAAAATGAAATTATTCATTTTAAAATAATAATATCAAAAACATAATATATATAAGTAGAAGATATATTTTTGGCATATAATGTAGAAAAAATAATTTTTAATGTAATCAATGCAGATAAAAAAAAGTAAAAAAAATTTAAAAAATAAATATCATAATCAAATTTTCCATATGTTAAAACATATGATGGTATATTATTTTTATTAAAATATTCTATGTATATGATTTTATTAGAAAATTTTTTCTTTTTCATGATGCCATTTTTGAATGAGTATTCAAATTACTAGAAATTGTGAGAAAATATCACCTATTCAATTTTTTTGGATACTTCCTATTTTTGTCAGGATAATTCTGATAAAATATAAAATGTCAGATTAACAAAAAATTATACTTGAACAATACTTGAATTTTGTAAGCAAATAATGATCTAATTTTAATTTTATATTAATAACTTTTGTTTATTTAACACACTTTATAAAATGATAAGTATAATATATAAAGTAATGTATAATATATAAAGTAATGTATAATATATAATGTAATGTATAATATATAAAGTAATGTATAATATATAAAGTAATGTATAATATATAAAGTAATGTATAATATAAATAGTTAATATACATTATACATTATACATTATACGATAATTCAAACCTAAAATGATTAATTTTTTTCATAGGTTAAATTTTACTTAAACTTTTTAATTATTCCACTTTTCCTGGTGCTTTAGATCTTTCCATTTTTTATACTTCTCTTTCCATGTGTACTCTTGAAATGAAAGGATCTTTCCATCTATTTTTACAATTCGGAATTTATCTCATTATGCGTTTTTTGATTTTTCCATCTTTTGCATTTTTGTATCTTATTAAAAAATTTTCGAGAATTACTGGTTGACAATTTCTTTTAGATTTTATATTCATCGATAATATTTTTTTTTATTAAACATTGGCACTGTTATATTTATATCTCTAAATTCTGATTGATCTTCTTTGATGCCAAAATCAAATGTATTTTCATATTGTAATGCTTGCTGGAAAATTTTATATATTTTTCTTAAATTATTTAAATTCCGAATGAATGCTATATTTTGATTATGTAATGGTTCTTCCTTATATTTACTTCTAATATTGTTTTCTCTTCGATAATTAAGATACATGTTTTTTAATGAATTTTCTAGTGTTTGTATGTGAATAAAAAATTCATGATGTGATGTTTTTGATGTATAAATGTAAATATTTAATTTTTTATTAAAACTCTCATTTGCATTATTTGTAACTCTTTTTTTTAATGGTTTTCCAGTACAGTTCCAATAGTTTATATGGGGAATGTTTTTGTATAAGTTTCACGAAAATAAGAAATAAAATTATTCAAACTTTCATTAATACCATTAAGTCGAGGAAGAAAATTTATAAATTGTGATGCATAATTAATATCTATGAGTGGAAGTAATTTAATAATTTTAAATAAATCAATTCCTATTTCATTTTGTTCTTTTTTAAATGTAACTTTATATTTTCTTAATGTTTGCGTGAAAGTAAAATAACACAATTGTATATAATAATTATTTCGCATTAAATTGTTAATAATTGCATTTATTAATGCTTGTTCAAAATCAGATATAAATTTCACATCTTCCATTAAATTATAACCAAATCTTTGTAAACAATTTAAATAAGAAGTAAATGTCAAATTATACGTACTTTCTTTTTTATCCGGGAGTATCAGATAAAATAATGGATAATTCATATATATTGTTCTTCCAATAAAAATAATTAATTTATTAGAATTTTCTGGAGAAACTTTAAATGTACCATCTATCCCAATAATACTTGATTCAGGTACTCTTTGTAACATAAAATCTGATGCAAAACCTAAAATTGTTTGATTATTTTCAATTGGAATCTCAAATAATTAAAACCTATCCCCATCTATCGTCTTCCGAAAATCTGATCGTTCACAATATTGACGATTAAGTTCATATACAAAATTTTGAACTTTTTTGTAATCTATTATTTTTTTTTATTTCACCTGAAGGGGTTTTTGTTTCAATCCATTTTAAAATTCTTTCGAAAAAAATCGTTAATGCTCTTTGATATTTGTTGTTGTTGAAGCATTTAATAATCTATGCTTGAACTTGTTCTTCAGTAAAAAATTGATTCTTTTTTGTGTTATTTTGTGCACATAAATGTGCACCTTTTATTTGATAATAAAATTGTTTTAAATCAAGAGCAAAATTGATCACTGCATAACAAGTGCAATGATGCTCCACACTCCTATTTCCATAAATACATCTATAAAATGTTCTTCTATATTTTATCGAACCATAACGTTCGAATTGATATTTGTAATTGTTAATTTGAATATAATGAGGAATTTCTGGTAAAATTCGGTCGTAACGGGATGGCCATTTAGACAACATTTGAGTCAAAATAGTTCAAGGTTTCACTCCAGTGAATTGAATAAAAAACGATCAAATCTGTAATTTGTAAACGGCTACCGCCGAAAAAAATATTGTTTTGTTAAATAAATCGATACACATTTATAATTTCAATATGTGTAAATCAAAAAAATATTCATAATTATTAATGCTCTTGATTAAATAATAAATACTGAATTATTTCAATTTTAATTTTCTTATGATAAATAATCAATTTCACTTTAAATTAGAAAGTTGATTAATCTCTCTATTAATTTTATTGAAATTATATGATATATATAAATTTTTTATTAATTTTGATTTATATTCAGTTAATATCGAGTTTATTCATTTTGAAATCAAAAAATCATGAAAATTGATTTTGAAATATAATAAGCGACATAATAATTATGATTGATGTTACCATATTAATTTAGTAAATTATTATTTGATTTGGAGATAAAGATGTTAATAATGAAAAAATACGATCAAAAAGCATGAAAAAAATTTAAAAAATTTGGGACATGGAAATCCTGTTCCCAAATATATTTTTCTTATTATTTTTTATATTTAAATACACACCTCTTACATCAAAGTTGGTATACATATTTTAAATCTAAAGAACAATATGATAATATTATGATGTCATTTTGTGATTTGCAATTGATTTTTTTATTCAAAATCTATTTAATATCTCTCTATTACTTAATTTTAAATATTTTTCACAATATTTTGATGTTATTTATTTCATTTTATCTTTTATAATAATGATGATAATAAATGGAAAATAATCAATTATTTATATCGTGATAGATAAGGCTTTATTCTTATGTATCCATTGCTATTACGGTTTGGTAAATTACCAGAAATTCCGGGTAAAACATTAAGACAAAAAGCGGGTAAATTATTCGATTGTTATCCATTTTACAAGTGTGGATGTTCACAATGTTCAAAATCATGATTTTATAATGCAATTATGAGAAATAAAGCATTACATATTAATAATAATAACATTAGTGCTCATAGAATTATTGTAGCAAGCAAATGGTACAAATCAAATATATCAAATATTTCTACATTAAAGATTGACCCAGATTTCTCTGATTATTGGTATCACAAACAATCTCATGTTATTTGTTAGTTTGTTTTCGTAACATTTACATTTGTCAATAAGTGCCTGAAGTGAAAGAGAAAATAGATAGTTTTGAATATAATAAGTTCGATATAAGGTAATGCCCATTCGAAGAGATATATATTTGGAAAAAAAGATTTGAAGATATAAAAACAAAAACATCTAATGAACTTATTAAAAACATGAATTTCGGTGAAGTTTCAGGATATTGTTTTATATTAGAGTTCCGAGCAAAAGGTGCTTTACATATTTAAATTATATGGCAACTTTTTGAACTTGGCTCAAAAAGTTTAGATATGATTTAATTCTCGGAAACTTTTTCAATTAATTTTAAACGTCGACCATGGTCATAAATATTAATGCAAAGATAGTTTAACAATTCTAAGTTAGTAGAAGCAAAAGTTATAGCTTCTAATACACAGAAAACTATGAAACTTTACTGCGAAGTTATATGAATTATTCTCAAATTATTTCTAATGATATTGGGGAAGAATCTCAAACTTATTTTTCAGATGAACAAAAAGTAAGAGTGTTCCTTGAATGGTATCGAGAACACAACCCAAATACAATTTATGGATATTTGAGATTATTTGTATCAGCTTTTACTTTTAATTTGAACCAAAACCAAACATTCGATTTTACCGAAAATTATGAATTTAGAATATATTTAAAAGGTTTAAAAAGAGAAATGCTAGGAGGTTCATCAAAGAATGCAAAAAGTTACATTACTCCAGCAATATTGATGTCTTTAGCTCCCAATGTTAAATTAAATAACAATAAATCTATTCAATTGATGACAATCTATTCTCTTTGTTATTATGGATTATTAAAAATTAGTGAATGTTTAAACATTCGAAAAAAAGAAATAATCAAAGATGAAGAAGGGAAAATTGTACTTATGATTCCAGTCTCTAAAACTGATCAAACTGGAAGAAGAGTTCAAGTTTCTATTGTAAATTCAAATACAAATTATTCACCCTTTCAATGGTTAGAATTATGGTTTTCATCAAACAATTTTAGTTCAGATGATTTTATCTTCAATATAACAGAGAGATCTGTTCGTTACAACCTTAAAAAACAATAAACGAAATTAAACATTAATGCCACAAATTACAGCACACATTCATTTCGAAAAGGTGCTGCACATCAAGCAGCTAAAGCGAAAATAAATGATTGCCAAATAAAGGCGATGGGCCGTTGGCTTTCAAATTGTTACCAAACATATACACCGGTTCTAATGGTCGAAGCTGGAACCAATGTAACCCCATTCATTTAATTAAACGAAATTGAATAATTTTTGTTTATACAATTTTTTTTAAGTTTAAAATTAATTGAAAAAGTCACATTGAAAAAGTTTTCGAGAATTCATATGCATATGGTTAAAAGATAGATCTGACGTTAGATCAAATCTCAAAAATATCTATGCATCAATTCCCCCTTTAATTGCAACCAAGTAACCACAACAATGACACATCATCGTAATGATAATGAATTCAAAGTTGTTGAGTATTCATCATATTTTAAATTGAGATTTGGGGAGGTCATTTTTATTTACGTAATTTATAAAACACAGAATATACTGAATGTTCAGAAAATGGTATTCAAAAAGAAATCTTTTGAAAAATATTTAGTCGGAAAAACTCTATATAAACTTATAATAATACTTTTATTAATTACAACAAAGTTTTTGCTTTCTGTGTATAACAGGAATTATTTCCATAAAGTTGGTTATAAAGGAAATGATTTTCAGATGCAAGAATTTGGCATTCCTTCGTGTACTTATCGTTAGATACTTTTTCTTTTTTGATTTCTCTTTCGAGCGAGAAAATTTCTTTGTTTTTTGCGCTATTATTACCTTGGAGGATGTTGATATATTCTATATGATTTTCTCTTTCAGCTTGAAATTCATTTAATTTTTCTTCAAGTTCATTATTTTGTTCTATTTTTTCTTTTATTATTTTATTTAGTTCATCAATTTCAATTTCTTTTTGTGAATTCACTTTTTCAACTTTTTCTAATTTTAATGAACAATTTTTCATATTCTTCTTAATTTGTATATATTTTTGTTTTAAATTTTGGTATGTATTTACATCAATTAATTTTGAAAGTTCTAAATTTAGTTCTTTAATTTGTTTTATAAGGATTTCTTCATTTTTAACATTTTTAATAATAATTTCTTCTTTTTTATTTAATTTTTCTGATATTTCATTAATTTTATTTTTAAGTTCATTTTGTACAATTTGGTTTTGTTCTATGTTTTCATTCAATTTATATAAATTTTGTTTTAATTCTTTATTAATTGTTTGTAAACTTTTTTGCTTTGAGTTTATCATCCACCACCAATTTCTATTATCTAAAACATAATTATTACCAACAGCACAAAGTTTTGGAATTCTTTTAATAAGAATAATAGATATAATTAATGTTTGCATTGATATTTTATTATTATACAATGATTTTCGTGATTTTTCAATTACGTTTGTTATTTTAATTTTATTTTTGAGTAAATCATTTTTGTTTTTTAATTGCTTAATTTGGATTTCATTTGATTCGTTTTGTTCATCTTGTTTGATTACTTTCTCTTCAATCTCATCAATAAAATGTAATGATTCTTTCATTTGAGAATTATCTATTAAAAGCGTTTTTATTGCTTTGAGTATTTTCTGTGGTTGATCGATTTTTATTCCAAGAGAAGAAGCAATTTTCTGAATGAATGAAATTAATTTCTTATTGTTTTCAATTTCTTTCTGATTATTTTCTAATAGATTTTGATAACTTTCATTTGTTTCGATATTAATTTCTTTTAGTTCATTGATTTTCTTCTTTAATTTATCAATGGTTTGATTTGTTAACGTAAGTTCAATATTTTTTGTTTTTAAGTTAGTTATTTGTTTATGGTATTCTTTAAGTGTTTCTTTTTGTTGTAAATTGATTGATTGGACTAATGATAATTGATTTGTCAGATGTTCTATTTGATCTTTAAGTTGTTCATTTTGTTGCTTAATTGTGTTTTTTTGGGTCTGTGCTTTATCTTTTTCTGATTGAAGTATTAAAAATTGTTTTTTAAGATTATTTATATTTTCCTCATAATCTGATTTTGTTTCATCGAGAAGTTTCTCTGCTTCATTTATATTAAGCCTTAAACTTTCACATTTTAATTCATAAATTTGTACTTGATCTTGGAGATGCCTTTTATTTTCATGAATTTGTTCTTCAAGTTCATTAATTTGTTGAAGTTGTGATTTGTTTTTGTTTTCATTTGTTTCAAGTTTTTGTTGTAATTTTTCAATTTGAGATGCTTGAAGAGAGTTTTGCTCTTCGAGTTCTTCAATTCGCCTTTTTGCTTGATCTAATTGATTTTTATAGTAATCATATGAAATTTTATAATCTTTTCTAAGTACATTATTCTCTTCAATTACGTCATTTAGTTGTGATTTTAAAGTACATATTTCTTTTTGGCATTCGAGCATTTCATTCATTTTTTCTTGATATTGATCTAGTAAATTATCTTTATCATCTGAATTGTTGGAACCAGAAAATAAAGGGAGAGAAATTTGAGAATTTGATTTTGTTTCTAAAGACATAAACACTAATAATCGAAAACAAAGAACAATATTTAACGTATGTGTTTAACGTTCGCGTGCTTTTTAACGTATTTTTAAAAGTGACATTTCTTTTGGCTCATGGGAATTTTTTTCTCAAAACCACAAGAAAGCACATCTGAGAAAAAAAAAGAACAAAACAAACCAGTCCTTGTACCGGGGCAATCGCACGTTCCCCTCGTTCTTTGTTATTCTTATATCGGAACAGGATATCATGGTTTACAACAAAATAAAGGACAAAAAACAATTGAAAGTGACTTGTTCCATGCGCTTATTAATAGCTATTTAATTAGACCCGGTGTTATTGCCAACCTCAATAAAATCAAATGGAATGAAGCATCCAGAACTGATGCAGGAGTTCACTGTTGTGCCCAAGTATTATCATTCAACGCACGCTTTTTTGTTGGTTTGAAAACAAAAGATGTTCCTGCACTTATTAATTCCAATTTACCACAAGGATCAACAATTGTCGTTTGGAAAGCAATTGATGTCGGCAGACATTTCCAAGCACAAAAGTTTGCTGAATACAGAAAATATTTGTATCTTATGCCATTATATGCTCTTGGTGATAATCCAGATTTTGACTTCATCAAGAATCAAGTTCTTCCTGAATTTATTGGAGAAAAGAACTATCATAATTATACCAGGGGTGTTTCTCCAACAAATCCCTCAGCAATGAGAACTATAACGCATTTCAGTTTTTCTGATCCTTTTGACTTAGAAGGAGAACAGTACATTTTGTGGACAATAAGAGGCAAATCATTTATGATCAATCAAATCCGCAAAATGCTTGCCACGGTTCTTTCATGTGCATTTGGATTATTAAGTATAGAAGATCTTCGAAAAACTTTTACAGCAACAAAATGGGCTTTACCGAGGTTGCCTGGTGATGGTCTTATGCTTGATCGAGTAGAATATCCTGGATTTAAGCGCAACGCAGCGAAAACACCTGAATTCGCAAATCCTAACAAAGATGTTGAATTTGAAATTGTGAGACCCCAAATTGAAAAGTGGAAAAGTGACGTTTTATTCCCTCACATCGCTTCAATCGTAAAACAGGAGGATACATTCCGTGTTTGGATAAGAGATGTTCTTTTGCCATATCCGCCGGTTCCACAGGATATAATGAACCAACAAAACATAGAAAGAGAACAGATGGAAGAAAAATAATTTTATTATAAATGAAATTATAAATATCAAAAATACAAACAAAATAATAATTACGAATAAATAGGGAATAGAATATGTTATAGTTGGCATAACATTATCACTCTGTGATGAGAAAATACAACGTCATAAGGGCTTTATTAGAGAGAATTATCAGTTGGTTGAGAATTGGGTCATTGTTCTCCCAATAATCTCTATAGGTGCCATCCGTTATGATCGTCGTCGTAAGGATGTTCCTTCATATCTTATTCACCCTCAATTAATAAATCTCCCACAACATTAAATTTTTTATTGTTATGCCTCGTAGGTCACGTAGACGTAGTTATTCACGTGGACGTCCATTAAAAACTGTAAAGTATTTAAATGAGACTTATAATTGTTCTGGAAATATTGCATTTAATGTGAGTTGGTGACGGTGCCATAGGTGATCAAGTAAATACCACCCTCATTACTGTATTCGCTACCCAAGGTATGCGTAAAGTAAAGAATTTTACTTTAAAGATGATCACTGATGTTGATATTCCATTATTATGGGCTCTAGTTTATGTCCCCAATGGTACGGTTGCTCAATCAATGTCACTTGGTACCCCTGCTGCCCCTGTTTCATTATATGAACCCAATCAAAATGTTATAATGTCAGGGTACCTTACCCCTAATGCTCAACAGACTCAAGTATTTCGTACTAGGTTAGCACGTAATTTGAATTCAGGTGATTGTATTGTTTTATGTTTAAAAGTATCTATTCCCGGCACTGAAATTTCCGAAAAGTTCCTAGGGGTTAAATTAAATTATGCTATCACTTATTAATAAAAAATTTTCCCACTTTTATTTTTATGTTTGACCCTCAGCGCATTGGTCCTATTAGTGAATCATATTATTCACGTAATAAGGGACGAGTGTTACAACGTAAGTTGGTTCCTCCTCTTGATCCTCCTATGACTAAATATGATTTAGATCGTGCTTATGAAGTTATTAAGAACAACGGTATTGTTGCTGATTATACTGTTCAAAATAACATTGTTAATTATCCTGGTTCTACTAGTACTAAACGTATTGCATATGAAGTTGGATCTACTATTAAAGTAGTTATTCCTATTTCATCAATTAAACTTGGTACTGATTCTACTAATGTTTTTCCATTAACCCAATTTATATATCCTACTGGTTTGAATCAGTCAATAGATTATACACATTATTATGTCTTTATTTGTATTCAACCCAATTCTCCTACTTCAGATTATACTCTTATTCGTGTTAATATTATTTCTCAATCTGAAATATCTCAATCAGGTTTTATGTATTATTATTTATATGATTTTGGTACAATTAAACCAGATAATGCTGATTGTACTGTACTATTTCTTACATCTAATGAATCTGTTGTATTAGTACTTTGATAAACTAATTTTAGTGTTGCTGCACCTAGTAAATTATATGTTCCTAATTTTAATTATACTTTTAATGTTACATCGTAAAATGTAAGCCATTCAATTGATTTTTAGATATTTTTTTTTTCTATCGGTTTTCCTTATTGATTTTTTTTTTCTCTTCGACTCAGCACATAAATGATAATAACAAAGTTTGTTCACTCAATGGGCAATTGAGAACTTTTTTATTTTTATCTTTTTCTTTAAACCAAGGTACCCCCTCCCCCAAAGAGAGCCCTAATGGCGAATGAGTGCATTTATCACAAACATGCCGAAGCCCGACTCCGCGGAGCACTTTTTTTATAAAAGGGCGTAGAAAGGTGATCAGTATAGAGTGTACTAGGGGTGGGGGTCAGGTTTAAATTCTATTTTTGAAAAAGACCGTTATTTGTAAACGTTTAAAAATAAAAATTTTTCGCTAGGTCCATATCTCGCGGAAAACGTTAACTGGTACCTCCAGCCAAGATCTTATTACCTAGCACAAAATATAAATTTGTTCATTTCGGGCCTCCTGATTTTTGAAATTGAATACTTAATTTTTAAAATTCAATTCATTTTGATCGGAATTCTTCATTTTTCATATCACATGTACGAAAACTTGCCCACCAAGAAAAAATGGAATCTCAAAAAGTGTCTGGTATGTAAAAAATAATTTTAGGAAACCCTTTATTGAGTCAAAATGTTCCTATTTAATTGAGTTTGGAGGAATATGTCATTAGGATCATTTACGTTGACCTCTTTAAATTTTCTTTTGATGGCCAATGCATCATTTTTGTTTCCAAAACAGTTTTCTATTGAATGATTCGATGTTACTATTAAGAATCATTTTCCTGGGTTTGCTTTTATAGCTGCGCCTTTTATTTCAGCAGCAAACCAGAATCTATCTGACCAATTTTTGATGTGGTCGATTAATAATTTTGCCTTATCTGACGACATATATTCAATTAGTACTAGTTTATGGCGGAAGTCATCATACCCTTCCCACCATTTATTTTGAAACTTGAAGAATGTTTTATCCGGGTCCATTTGGATTCTTGCCCATTTTGTTTTTCCCGTACCCAAATAGCATTGCTAAACACATATTTATAGGGTGGGCCCAGCCAATTGATCGTGATTTATAACGATTTTATTCATCGATTCAATTGGCATTTAAAAATAATTTTTGTCAAGTCTATCATTAACTAATAATCGATTTTTCTTTAATTGAATTCAAAAAAATGACGTTTAAAATTTTTACCCCTCCATTATGGAGCTTGATCAAAAATCAATCACAATATATCTCGCGATGAAGGGAATGTCAGCAAAAGCGTTTCATACCGAAATGGAGATCATATTGGGCGAAGAATGTATTTCATATTCAACAGTATGTAAATACCTCAGACAAAGAAGTTTTGATCAAACATTGTCACCTAACATTAGTGAACCGATTACCCCTATTGACGAAAATGTTGATTTAAAAATTTTGAAAATTTTAGATAAATTTCCATATGCTTCAATAAGACAAATAGCTAAGTTAACAGAGATTCCAAACACTACTGTATATAGGCATCTTACTGAAAAGCTTGGCTATGAAAATAAACTTTTAAAGTGGGTTCCACATTTACTGACGAAAGATATTAAAAAACAAAGAGTCACTAAATCAATTCAACTTTTAAAGACATTAGAGATTGCAAGACATAACAGTTATAAATATTTTATAACAGGTGACGAGTCCTGGTTTTATTATGATTATTATTATGTTCGACAATGGATACCACGAGGAACACCACGAGGTACAATAAGCAAAAGGACTATTACGCAAAAAAAAGTAATGTTGACGGTTTTTTGGAATCCCCACGGATTTAAAGTTATTGACTTTCTTTCAAAGGGAGAAACATTTAATTCACAATATTATGTAAAATATATTTTATCAAAACTTTCCAAAAAGAATGGTACAAATCCTAAATATGACACAAGAAAAATTACTGTACATGCCGATAATGCAAAACCGCATACGTCGAGATTCACAACTTTATATATGGACTCCAACAAGCTCAAAAGGGCACTTCATCCCCCCTACTCCCCAGATATAGCTCCTTCAGACTTTTTCCTATTTGGGTATGTAAAAGGAAAAATGGAAGGATTTCAATATGAGAGTAGAGAAGAAATTGAAGAAAAAGTGACTTCAATATTATTAAATATACCGAAAGAAACTTTGCAAAGCGTTCTTGACGAATGGGAAAAAAGACTTAAAAAAGTTATCGAAACAAATGGATAGTATATTTAATAAACATTTCATTTTTATCAATAAATTTAAAAAAACTTGAAAAATGAGTGAGATACTACAGTTGGGGTGGAACACCCTATACAATGTGAACGTTCACGTGGTGGTTATGTATTTGATGGTTTAGATTCTAATGGACAAAATATACCAATACAAATTAAAGGTCAACCAATTTATACACAAGCTAATGATACATATCATAATATAGATGATGCTGGAAATCATCCACCTCCCCCTCAATTATTCATTTGTCGTGATACTTATTTCACATTTAATTTACATAACGGATTGAAATATTATGCTAATGGTATCCATTGGATATTAAATAAATAAAAAAAATTTTACTTAGTTCTTAGTTTAATTATACCTCTTTTTTCCGATTCGACTACTAAGCGTATGCTATTGAGGTTTTTGGCTATCACAAGATTATCAGTGAAGGGTGTTTCTTCATATATTATAAACCATTGATCCTTGTATACTGCTATATGGACTGGTTCCTTAGAGCTGTTTATATAGCCAAAATAATTATAATAATCACGGTAAATATTATATCTATTAATCTCCCGAACTATTGGTCTGATTATTAGTAATCGGTTGTTTGTATAGTACCCCCGATGAAGGTATAATTTTATACCCAATTGAAGACATGCTACATGTAATTCTTGACGATTACCTATAAAATCTTTCTCATCCATATGTACTTTTAGACTATCCTTAAAGTCTAAACTAAAACCTAATTTCTGGAAAGCATAGGCTACATCCCATTCCAATAAGTGAGAATTTATAGATGAGAAGATATGGAGTCTTCTCAAATACTTTTTAACATGTTCAGGGGCACTATCTTCAACAAAGGAGACAGGTTTTTCTAATTCCTTAAATAAATTATGCACATTCTCATCCTCTTCATCAAGTTCAAAATCAGAAGAATCTGATGGAGGTTGAGAGCAAGGTGCTTTGAGACCTAGGACCCTTCTACCAAGGATATTTTGGGGATTACTAAGAGTAGTATTGAATGTCATCCTTATTAAGTGTAACGATGATGTGATCAACGGTCATACGGCATTTTTTAAATAACATTTAAAAAAATTAACATCCATTTATCTATTCAAATATACACATGTGTAATTTTGTAATACATTAATATAACTATTTATTATTTCATATTAATCCTATAAAAAATGACTTGGATATTAAATTCTTTATTTGGAATTTTTTTTAATAATTTTATATTTCAAAATAATATTTGGAAATTATTTCAATTATTTTTTACAGCACTTATGAAAGCGTCTGAAAAAGGTCATACAGAAATAGTTCAATTACTTCTTGAACAAGAAGGAATTGATATTAATGCTAAAGATATTTATTTGTTTTATTTAAAATATTTTGAAAAAATATGAAATTTCATATAAACATTTGGAATTACTTATAAACATATAAAACAGCGCTTATGATAGCATCAGAAAAGAAAAATGCAGATATTATTCGATTATTTGCAGACAAAATTCAACATCATAAATGTGATGACATAATAAAATTAAAAGATTCTCAAGGATAAAAGAGGAAATATTTAAATATTGAAATAAACATTTCCTAAATTCAGTTTGTTTTAATACATTATTA
The DNA here is from genome assembly GCF_020186115.1 of Histomonas meleagridis. Lineage (NCBI taxonomy): Eukaryota > Parabasalia > Tritrichomonadida > Dientamoebidae > Histomonas > Histomonas meleagridis. Next base: position 568,267 of record NW_027150770.1, read on the forward strand.
TTAACGCATGAAATTTGAATTTAACGGTGTTCCAAATATGTTAAAATACGATTACATTCAATTGAATTTTTTATAACTGATCCCCCATCATAAAGATCACGAAAAATTTTACCGACCATTCACTCATTCGAAAAGTGTCTCCATCGTTTCAATCAAAAAGTTGCCACTTTTCAGTATATATTGAATCCATTTATTCATTCAAATGTGTCGCTTTTCGAACGATAGAAAATATTAATATCATTAAGTTTTTTTTATTTATAAATCATTTTGAAATTTACTTATTCTAAGTAAATTATGATATTTATTATATACAGTTACAGTTAATGTTATTACATTTTTATTTTTAACAATAGAAAAGGAAGGTTTAATATTTATAGCACTAAAATCACAATCTTTAAATTCTTGTGCAAAGCATGTATAAAGAGATTCCATTAAAAAATAATGAAGTGACAGAATGTTTTTAATGAAATTATTTTAATTTATGGAAAACGATATTAATATTGATGCCTTAGATAATATGATTGATTATTGTTTATATAAAAATAAACCTAAATTAAATGAAGAATTAATAAGTTAAATTCATCCAGAAGTAAATGTACCTTATAATTCTTTAAATATAGCAGTAGGTAGACAAAGAAGTGGGAAAACTCAATGTATAATTAGAGAAATTATTAAAATTAGTAATATTAGTCCTAGAACTCATTTATTAATTTATATTAATAAAAATGGATTAGAAAATGATCCTACATTTGAATCATTAAAACCTTTAATTAAAATCCCAATTTTATATGTAGCTGAAAATCAAGCAAAAGATATAGTTAAAGATATATTAAAATGGATACAATTTTATAATGAAATTAAAAATAATCATTGGGAAAATAAAATAGTAGATAATCAAATATCTGAATTATTTGAAAAATTATCATTTAATAATTTTAATAATTTAACTTTACATACTATAATATTTTTTGAAGATTGTGCTAATAGTCCTATATTTAAAAAACCTACTAATTATTTTAATCAATTATTTACTAAATTAGCTCATATTCAATGTTCTGTATTTTTCGCTGTACAATTTTGGAAATCTTTACCTGCTGAAGTTAAAGCTAATGTAAGTACTATATTTATATTTCCTAATTTCTCTAAACAACAATTAAGATATATGATTGAACAAATACCATTGCCTTATACTAAAGACAAATATATTCAGTTTATCAAAAACTGTCAGGACATCAAAAAATGATCGTCGACGTGAGTAATCAAAAAATAAAAATTGAATAAAAAATGATAAATTAAAATTCATTATTTTTTAATGGCATATAAAGAAAAGGGTATAGATAATGAATTAGCTACTTATCTCAATGTTCTGGGGGTCGATATGAGTGCTGCTATTGAAAAATTAAGACAATGGAGAAATCAACAAACCAATAAAACTATAGATGAACTCAATAATCAACTAAACATATGGAGAACACAAAAATCACTTAATATAGATATTAATTCTATATAGGACGATATATTGACATATTCACAAAATATTGGACATCCATTCTTTGATGAACTAGTATTATTTCATCCAGAGGTAGAAGAGGAGGACGCTCTAGAAGAACAAACAGAAAATGAAGAAAATCATTTTTCATCAATGCAACTAACAGTAACTACCGAAGACATTAAACCAATTTTGTCTACCGAAATTTCACCATTGGGTTATGAAAAAGTGGTTGGAAAATATCAAAAAAGAAGTAACAAATACTAAAAATTCACCACCACCAATAAGACCTCATGAATATCACATTAGAACTCCTGATGGTAAAATGTATGATTTTATAGAAGATAAGAATAAATATAAATATACTGGAGGAAGTAATGTTATATTGGATGAAAATATGGATACATTAGCACATCTTATTCTTGATTTGAAGAAAGATGTTAAAAAAAATTAGAGAGCTTCAAACAATAGAAGGAGCAAGAGCATTAGTTGAAAAACATAATAAAGATAAAAAAGATCCAAGATATCATTGGACTGCAATTGAAGAAGATATAAATAAGGATGGTATTCCAGATGTTATAGTTGCAGATCAACATAAAAGAGCAAAATTTGTAAATGGATGGACAGTTAAACAACATGACCCAAATGAAAGTCAATATATAAGATTTTTACAACAAAAATATGGTAGTCCACAAAATAGAAAACTTTTGAGAGCAAAAGGTCAACATATAGAGGATTTCGATGAATTTATGGATAAATATATAAGAAAAGTTTCATATGATGATAATAAGCCATTTGATGATCCTAGGGTAGAACCTACCCCAGAAGGTAGACAAATTATGGATACTGTTGATAAATTTAATTTAAAGTATTATCAAGATACAGGTGTTAGAGATGTTTATAAAAACACACAAACCAAGAAGGAGAACAGCAAATCAAGTGTTTACTAGATATGTTATTAAGCCAATTTATAATGATTATCTTAAAGATTATCAAAAGAATAATGCTAATGATGAACAACTTCCTGTAAAGTTAGCTATGATTAAAGGAATGTTTCCAATACTTAGTGTATCTGCTAAATTTTATAATGACATTATAAAAACAAGAATGAATAAGATATTGGCAGGTCAAAATATTAAAGATGAGAAAACAGCTAAGAAATATATTAGAGAAGATACAGGAGAAAATTATTGGACAAGCGCTTCAAAGCAAGCAGTTTCTGAAATTTTACTAGATAAGAATAAATTTGCAGATGTTAAAACATCATTATATACATATATTAACAGTAATCGTGGTTTCTAAATAAAGAAAATTTTTTTTAAAATCATTATTTTTTTATGATTAAAATAAGTGATTTCTCACCCCATGTAGGGAAGAATAATACTGAACATAATAGTTCTAGTGCTAATTGTAAAGTTATTATTAATAATAACAATAGTGAAACACCAGCACATTATCCTGAAGTTAATGAAGAAACACCAAAAATAATTACAAGAGAAACTGAACTTAATACTGATAATGCAAGTGCTTTATATAAACATATAGCTTTAACATTTAGTGCAATATTAAAAATAAATAATATGAAATTAATAGCAAATTTAATTGATAATAGTGGAAAAATTATTATTAATGCTAATGATTTAATACAAGCTATAAGTTTAATTTTAGAAATTGATTTTAATCAAGTTAGATTAAGTTATGAAGATCCTGAACCTGGATGTTTAAAACATGTAAATCCAATTAAAAAAGTTAACTCAATTAAGATTAATGTATATGATTTTAGTTCACAATATAATAAAGAATATAACACATTAATGGATGAATTTAATATATCATTAGAAAAAGTATTTATTTATTAAGATTAATAGGATAAGGCACAGGATTTAATAAATATCTTGGTACTGACATTTTTATACCTTTTTCATTATAAATATTATATTTACCTTTTTCGAAATTATCTACTATAAAAATATCTGGTAATATTTTTGATCTCTTTTTTAATTGATCTGTGTTATAAATCGTTACTGTTGTACCAAGAGGTAAATAAAATCCTTCTTGATTTATAATTTTATCATTTAATTTATGTAACTCTAAACCAAAAGATTTTCTTTGATTAAAAGCTTCTAATGGTGAAATTTTTTTGTGATTTAATTGACTTAATGTTTTATGATAAGTATTATTATAATTACCAACAATTTTCTTCATATGATATGGATCTATTTCTTTTAAACCCATATTATCAGCTATATCTCTGATAGTTCTACAAATTCTATTGATTATAGCTAAAGAAGTATGAATAGGATAAGATTTATCTTCTAAAATTATTCTTTTTACTGGAATTATTTTTACACCAGATAAATGTGCTGCTATATATTGTAAAGGTTTCGATAAAAATGATTTTTCAGAATCACAATGTATAATTTTAGGATTAAATCCTGCATTATATAATATAAATAAAGCTTTAGCTATAAATTCTATTGATTTCTTTGTAGTTATTTTATCATTGATTTTTGTATTAGTATAGGCATAAAATAAAAATCTAGACCTAATTTCAACTGCTAATAAATAACAATATTTTGACTCTGTTTTAGTGGTTTCATCATAACCAGAAAAAAATAAATCCATTTGATATTCACCATTATTACCAATATATTTTAATTGATATTTTTTATTTCTTTTATAAGGAAAATAATGTATATTAGGTTTAAATTGAGGATCTAATTTTGAATAATCAATATGATATGGAAGTAAATAGTTATCAAATAAATATTTGTTTTTCGAACGAGATTTGAAACCTGTGTTAATATAAGGTGAATTCTTAGAATCTTCATAAATATTATAATTTTTATATGTATTGTCACGAGGAAATTCACTAAAATATTGTAACAAATAATTACTATATGCATAATCGAATGTAAATACGTTCCCAATTTCATTAACAATTATTTCAATACCATATGAATATTTCCTTAATTCTTCACAATATTTATTAAATTTGATAGGCTTTTTTTCAGCTTCAAAAACTTTGTGTGCAAACATCTCATTCAATTTTTTGATAATCTTTCTAATATAATATGCATAATGCTCTGGGATTGTTTTTCCTCCAATTTTGCCATTAATAGGCGTAATTTTTTCATTTTCGATAAAATTTTTGATAAAATTATATTCAAATTCTTCATAATTGTTAAAATGTTTATTTTTATATTGATCATCTGCTATTCTTTGTAAGTTGACATCTATATGATAATTAACTAAATTGTTGTATGTTTCGACAAGAAATTTTCAAGATAATGCAAATTAAATAAATATTTTATTTTCGATATTCAAATCCAGTAAGCTTTTGATATTCAAATCCAGTAAGCTTAAATGAAGCATGGATATTTGTTGAACATGTGCTTAATTCATAAGCTCTAAACATCTTATATAAATGCTGAAGTTTTGGATGAATATCATCATTATTTGGAATATATTTTTCGTAATTTCTTAAAATACCAAAAAGTAAACGATCTAAAACTTGAAATAAATGAGAAGTATGAGGGGGATAAGTAATAACTAAAATCATAAGTTTTGCTAATTTTTTTAATAGTTTTTCATCAAGATGACCAGAACAATTATCAAAAAAGAGAATCGCCGGTTTTTCTGAACAATCAGGTCCATTTCGATCAGATTTAACTTGCGGAACAAATTTTTGTAGAACAAATTCAGTAAATATTTCTATTGTAACATAAGATGATGCTTCAACCCTTATACTTAGATCAACATCCCTTCTTATTGGTGTATTAAATATTTCTTCTGAATTTGGATCAGATGTAATTATTAGAGGGAAATAAGCATCGCCACCACCATTTATTGTGACAACAAGGGTTAAATGTCTCATTTTCCCTATTTACTGGATAATGAAGACTTCTATTTTCAAGTTCCTTTGGGACTACAACCATTTTCGGTTTTCTATCTTCCCAATCTCTTTTCTATTTTTGTTCGCTTTGCATAAAATTTTCCGAACATTCCCTTCGGTAATATTAAAGATCTTTGCCATTAGTTTAGCATTTGCTGTAATAAAACAATTTGTTTTTAGAAATTGACGAATAAAAAGTAATTGTTCATTTCGAGAAGAACTAGTGATAAAACCATCATTTCTTGTAATTGCCCGAACATCAATAGGGCGAATGATTGTCCCAATGCATTGAACGTACACCTATCGGCGTTACCATGTTTTATACCGTTACCACTTTTTATACATTACTGTAGAATTAAAAACAGAAGTTCAATTTTAATATATATATATATATATATAGAACTAATAATGGTTAATATCAATTTCTATAATTAGTTTTTAGTTTTCATTCTGTTTTTAAGTTATACAAGATTTTCAATATCTATAGACAATAGCAAAAATTCCAAAATTTGTTATTGCAATTTTTTATAATTTATTTGTTCTATAAACCGGATAATTCTTGAAACAATTTATTCATTATTGGAGGCTCTGAACAAAGAAGAAAAAATGACTTTTTGAATCGATTTTCGGTTACAAATTCATCAAGATTCGTTCCTCTACGAGTGAGCGATACTTACAAAAAAAAATTACAAAATTATACAGAAAAAAAAAATATTTTAAACATTTCTCTAACAATACTCGTATATACTAATTTAGATGTGATTAATTGGGGTTTCGGTTTTTCAAAAAAATTATTAAATTTTCATTTAAAATAATATCTTATAATTAATGATTTTTAAAATAATCATACCATTTTAATAATAATAATAATAATAATAATAATAATAATAATAATAATAATAATAATAATAATAATAATAATAATAATAATAATAATAATAATAATAATAATAATAATAATAATAATAATAATAATAATAATACATAATAATAATAATAATAATAATAATAATAATAATAATAATAATAATAATAATAATAATAATAATAATAATAATAATAATAATAATAATAATAATAATAATAATAATAATAATAATAATAATAATAATAATAATAATAATAATAATAATAATAATAATAATAATAATAATAATAATAATAATAATAATAATAATAATAATAATAATAATAATAATAATAATAATAATAATAATAATAATAATAATAATAATAATAATAATAATAATAATAATAATAATAATAATAATAATAATAATAATAATAATAATAATAATATATAATTAATGTTTAATTTTATCTGATAAGATTTTTTCGAATATATCCGAAATCTCTTCCATGATCGACCACAAAACAAAATTCGTGAAGCTAATCAGATAATTTATATTTATCAGAGTAACCTTATTTTCTTCGCCGAAGTTTTGCCGCAGCCCATAAAAATTCGATTCGTTGTGTATGTGCTAAAGTTTGATAATCCACAAAGTTTATAAAATCATTTATCGTTAAAACAGAATAAAAATCTTTATTTTAATATAAATATGATTTCCATTCATCACTCACAATAAGTGATGAAGGAGCTATTATTGATTTGATAATGTGTTGGAAAGTTTCTTTCTTCCTGTTTGGAACAGGAAAAAAATAAACTCTTCCTCGTTTGTTCCCATCGGAACCTCAAAATACCCATTGTTGTGGGACAATTCTTCCCACATGGTTGTTACGTTTTGTAGAAACGCATCCGTCGATTTGCACATAATCTTTTAATGAATTGCTTGTCATTATATTTGAATATTTTCTTATCATTTCTTGTCGGAAGATGTCAAATCAATTAATATTGTTGGCATTGACATTCCAACAATTCCGTGGGTAGTGTGAATCGAAAAATCGGCACAAAAGCAAGCGAATATTAATAAAATTTTATTGATATCAACTTTAACTGATACAAAATGGAGAGGAGGATAAGCATGAATTGTCGTAAAAGACGATCGATTTGTACATCTAAAATTCATATTTTGTATGTTAAATTACATATATTTCTGGCATTTTTCGCAAGTAACGATTTCTGTGCACAGAAAAAGATGCACCTGTAATCTGAGTAATATATAGAGAATGAAATCCTTGGTTTATGAGACTGCTCATTGTTTGGGAATTTACATCCATCTATTCTGACACTTTTTGAATGTGTGATTTTGATCAGAATATTCGATTGGCGTTCCAGAACAATAATTTTTATAATGAATAAATTTCAATTGATATAGTTTTATAATTTTGTCGACTAAGATCTTATTATGACTAATCAATGAGCATCTTCTGATAATTCGTATATGATGTATCGTCGGTAGGTATCTAATGCGGTCGGTACTAATCCCGAGAATACAAGGGTCCCGGCCGGGAGCCGGGACCCTTGTATTCTCGGGATTAGTACCGACCTTTTCTTCTGACATCGGAAATCCAAAATGCTTCTGAGTCCTCCAGTCTTTTAAGTGAGCCACAATTTTAACGTAAACTTATTAAAAAATTTGTATAACAAATAAAATTGTCCCTATGTTATATTTGGTCGCATGGCAAACTTATTTCAATGAATCAATGGACAGTATTCTCAATTTTGAAATGTCACTTCATCACTTCACTCTCTATGAATACGGAATCCTATTCAGTTACCAAACTTGGAGATCATTCGGAAAATGTATAAGAAAATAATAAATGGTCATCGAAAAAATTTCCCAGAACATTTAAAATTTAAATTTGATGGGATATATATGTCATGGGAACACATCGTTTATTTTTCAATTTCTTCGAAAATTTAAGCCAAGATGATAAAAATAAATTAATATTATCATCTCAATATTGGGTTCAGTTTTTCACAGAAGAATTAGATTATCCAGAAAAACTTAATAATCTATACCATTCTCATTCAAAGTTTGATGCAACAACAGTATATTATAGATTATTAAATATATTTTCAACTATAAGACATTTATTCGAATAGTATCAGAGATTAGAAAGAAAATATTATAATAAAATATTTATAATTAATTAGGAAGAAATCAAATTAACCTGTGGAATTAAACCAATTGATACTTGGGACAATATCCTCAATTTTGTGTGATCAATACATAAATTATGAGTATATCGACGATAATTTCTCTCAAGTGCCCGATATTTATGTAAATTATACAAAAAGTGGAGTAAGTAAAAGTGAGACCATTTTGTTTTGAGATGAGTATCAAAAGCATAATTAATCTCTAAGAAAGTTGGTGGCATTAAAAAAAAAAAACATCATGATGATAGCTAATAAAAAAAACTCTAAAATTTTTATGAGTTGTTTTTGACATAATTATAATATTTTTTAATATGAGGAAAATATTAAACATCTGTTTTGTATTTATTTATAAATACAACAACTTAATGATTGCAATTTTGTATTTAATCTTTCTCGAGAAAAAAAAAATTTAGAATTTTTTCCTTGTTTCGTAGACAAAATATTTAATTTGCTCTAAATATATTTCAAAAATATTAATAATCATGATATAGAATAGCAAAAACATCATTTTTCACTTACAAAATTTGCCATTAAAATAGTGGAAACAAACCAATATTGACAAAAAGTGACAATTTAGATTTTAGACAAAACAATCTCACTAATCAATAGGTTATGATAATATTTTTATTTTCAAACCATTACTTTATCGCTCATATCTTCAATTAGATGTTATATATGTGTTAAAAGTGGGACGGTAGTTGACATAGTAAACTACTGTGGTATACCCCCACCCTCTCAAACATTAATTATTTATCTACTTCTTCTTTACTCGGGTCCCATAAAAACTACCCGAGTGGGGACCGTCGCAAAGCGAAGTGAAAAATGATTGTTATATTCCACTTCGTTACCTATATACTCGGTGGAGGGGAAATTTTTTTGTGTTAATTGTTAACGTATTTATTATGTTATAACTAATAAATAATGACACTTTTTAATATATCATTCAATATTTAGCCATATCTAATTCAGTGCTTACATTTGTCATTTTGGTACTATCTTACAACCGTGGAGAATATGAATACTACCTCTTCAAAAAGTGAGAGCCCCATTCAATCATTATTAAGAATTTGAATAAGGTGTAATATTTATTCAAAAATTGGCTCTCAATATGTTTTCTGAAAAAATATTTTAATTCAATTTAATTTTGAATAATTTACAATTTTCGTCATGTTTTTTTTTTTGAATAAAAACTGTATTTGTTCTCACTTATATGTGTTCATTTCATTGTCTTATGTTCATTCTCACATATATGTGCTAATTCTCATTTATTCTTATTAATGTTTTATTATATATGTTTATTCTCACTTATATGTGCTTATTCTCACCTATATGTGTTTCTTTTCATTATTTTATGTACCAACATTCGCTCAAATCATCAAATATAATTTCTCAAATATATAATTTGAACGACTTTCATTTGATATAGATAATACATAGTGAACATGGGGTTTAGTTAAAGATAATTCAAACTTATTCTAATTTCAGAAATGGAGCTCCAATGATTAATTAGATTCAAAAAGTTTACAAATCAATGTTTACATTATTATTTCAATGAGCAATTGATTTAATTATTTCCATTTAACCTCCACATAACATCGTATATTTTTTTCTTTTTATTTTAATTACTCGTGTTGTTATACGATGACTTTTTGATAATATATTTGAGAACTTTACATCAAATTTTTGAATATTTAATTATGCAACATCTCATATTATACTGACTTTTTGAAATGAATGGCCAACCAAATTGAATTCAAATGGAAACAAATGAGAACGAAACACCTCCAGAGTTGATTCAAGCCTTTAAAGCACTTACAGGTTCATATATTCCACATATTCAAGCATTAACAGAAAAAATTAGAAATATTTCAGATATATTTAATTGTAGATTTGTATCAAGATCAGTCGGAGAAAGTAGATTAACTCAGTTATATGTATGCCATCACAACACACACACACACAGCGCTATGTGAGCTTCGTGCTACGCACTCGCTCCCACTCGCGCTACATAAACTAAAGGATGAACGGCTAAAATCGATTGAATTATCATAAATCGGTTGGTTTTGATTGAAAGTAATTAAATATATTTAAATTCATGATGACATTTATTTTTTAAAATGTGTGGCATGACAAACTAACTAACTAACTAACTAACTAACTAACTAAAAAAGTTATTAGCTAAAGGAAATTCGGAAAAGCTGAATGAGTTTCTCCATTTTAGTGATTTGACGTGAATATTGCATGTTTACTGGAGCTGATGATGATAACGGATGAGTTGTTGTTAATGCTATGTGGAAAGTTGTGTTTTCATTATTTTTTAACACGACAAACTAACTAACTAACTAACTAACTAAAAAAGAAACTAGCTAAAGGAAATTCGGAAAAGCTGAATGAGTTTCTCCATTTTAGTGATTTGACGTGAATATTGCATGTTTACTGGAGCTGATGAAAAATAAAGCTTGCATTTTACTGTTTCTTTGTGTAATATGTGGTTCTTTTTCCTTTTCTTAAAATCGATCTTTTATCAAAGTGATTTTTAGTGTTATTCATCATTGAAAAGCTCCTTGTTGAAACGTTAGTGTTGAAGTAATTGTTAAACATAGAACACAATTCAGAAACTTCTATTTCTTCATTCGGAATAGTTTTTTAAGAAATTCTCAAAAGTTGGTTTTGAATCTTGAATTACAATTATTGAATCACTCTCTACATCTTCATCTACTTCCTCAACTAAAGGATCGGTAGATTTTTCAACATTGTCGTATTTTAACACTCCAGCAAATGATTTAGTTGCTATTAAATCTTCTTTTAGATAATTAACTCTTTCTGTAAATTCTTCATTCAAAAGTTCAGGAAGTGTATCAGTCAATGATTCATTCAAACGAAACATTAAAGTTTCAGCATAAGTTTTCACAAGTTTTGAATTTGACATCGCATGAGCGTCAGGAATAATATTTATTTGTTTTTTTGATGAAATTCGATATAAACAGATACATAATATCAATTAATCTATTAAATTTATTCTTAAATGTTGTTTCAATTAACATAAATTCAGAAGTTTTATTATTCTTGACCGAAAGAGTTATTGTAGTTAAAGCATTAATTAATCTTTGCGAAAATTTATCAAGAATTTGCATCGCTCGCTTACCGTTTTTATTTAAATATACGCTTTCAATTGTTTTAGAATAATCTTTATCTTTCGGACAAATGTTTTTGACTTTATTCACGAACAATTCGAAATACTCATCAATTAAATCTTGATGGTAATAATTAACGGTTTGATTTATGTATTCTGTCAAATTATCAATTACATTTTGATTACACCGAGGATATTTTTCTAGTTTTTTTTCTTTCTTGAATTAAAAATTTCTGAAAATTTTCTGCTTTCTTCATATCTGATTCAATTAATTCAATTTCATTTTTGCAATTAGATATATATTGATCTTTGAGCATATCAGATGTTATAAATTCATTTTTAGATTTAAATATTTCACCCGGTATGTGTTGAATGTTATAATAAATTTGATTTATCATCTTTTCATATTCTTCTTTAGTATATTCTTTATGAAGATAATAATTTCTTTTGATTTCTTGCTGATGTTCAACAACAAGTTTATTGATTTTGCTGTTAATGTATTTATTAATTTGTTCTTCTGATGTAAAATTAACAATCGCCATTTAGCTCTTTATATACAAATTAAAAATAAAAAAACTACTTTAAAATTAAACTTAATTTCATTTGTGAGTTTAGTCGAGTAAATCATCAATTTTCAAGTGATTTCACATGAATGGAGAAACTCACGGAACAATTTTGAATTTCCTTTAGCTAGTTTCTTTTTTAGTTAGTTAGTTAGTTAGTTAGTTTGTCATGTATAAAAATAAATATTAATATCATTTATGTTTAGCAAAAAATTCTCTTTCAATTTCTGACTGTTATTTTTACATGATTTACATTTGCCGATGGCAAACTGCGACAAAGTC